>NW_028275905.1:0-300000 GCF_052056855.1 Sturnus vulgaris | reverse complement strand
ATCGCTTTCACTTCTCAGTGCTCTTGCTGCTTGGAAAAGCAGCACACAGCCGTTGCACGCCAGGGCAAAAGCTGGGGCAGTGCCCGTCTTCACTCCTTCGCTGTGCTGTACTCCATGCAGCTAGAGCGAAGCGAGAAGGACGCGAGGACGAAGAAGGCGTTCTTAAAGTAGCCCCTTGTCAGCAGCCCTGAAAGGGCGCATAACACACGGCGTCTCGCCGCCCTCCGTTCTACATACTCGCGGCTCCCTTTGCCGACTTGCAAAAGTTGCTACCAGAGCAGAGGCGGCCAGATTGAAGAGGCACTGCTTAGGTTCACCTTTTCCTTACTGCACGTAAGCCACGTCCAGCTCCTCGCTGCACTCTGGATTTCCCTTCTCCGCGACACTTAACGTGGTGCTGTGTGTGTGCAACTCGGCGCCTAGAAGTGACCGCCAATGCTTTCAGAGCGGGCTGCAAGGGAACCAAGGAGCAGCACAAGCAGCAGTGCTTCAGCTTGCTCCTTCCGACTGCTAAGGGCACTTGGGAAGGCAAGCGAGAGTCAACCACCTTCCTCTCCTAGTAGCCTCTAACGTGGTGCACACAAGCACGGCACATAGCCGCTTCGTTCACCGCCCTCGCCCACGCCTTGCTCCGCTTTCACTTGCCGGCGGCCAGAAGCCGCTGCAGGGGCGCCACATACCCAGCAGTGTGCGGGCAGCCAAGAGCTCGAGAACGCTTCTTCTGCCCAAGCCCGCCTAGGGCGTGCACCTTTGTTCTCAGAGCTCCGTGTAACAGTCTGCGTCTCTCGCAGTTCGAATGGAAAACGAAAGCTTTTCGCCTACGCCCTTCACGGAGATCCGTTGCTGCGACGAGAATGTCTTGTGGCCGGAGCTCGCCCCCGCCGCGAGGAAGCTGCTCTTAGCACCGCGTTGCAGGGACACGTCTCGCTTCTTGACTTCGTGCTTAGCGCTCTCCGAATTCGCTGCTAGCTCCGCGGTCCTTCTCAGCTGCAAGTAGCAGCGCTCGCAGTACATAGAGCTTCGCAAGGACCGAAGACCCGGAGGGACATATCGCACACGACAATGTGCCAGGACAGAGACGTGTTCTACATTGTCCCTTCTCGTCATCCAGTTTGTGCCTCTGCTGCTTCTGCTGTTAGGAATCGCTCCGTGAAAGACGAGCGAGAGCGTCTTTCTGGGTGCATTGCACTGAGTGAGTGCTCGCTAGGGACTTTGCACTCGGAGCCAAAGCAACAGGGCGTGCTTGTCCGCAGAACTGAGAGCACGCTGTTGGGCAGAGCTGAAACTGACCGCTGCAGTTCAGCTCTCTCCGGACGGCAGACGCCGAAGAACGCAGCCGCTTGCGAGCGGCGCAGTGCAGCGAAGAGCACACGAGCAGCCAAAGAGCTCCTTCACAATCGCTTTCACTTCTCAGTGCTCTTGCTGCTTGGAAAAGCAGCACACAGCCGTTGCACGCCAGGGCAAAAGCTGGGGCAGTGCCCGTCTTCACTCCTTCGCTGTGCTGTACTCCATGCAGCTAGAGCGAAGCGAGAAGGACGCGAGGACGAAGAAGGCGTTCTTAAAGTAGCCCCTTGTCAGCAGCCCTGAAAG
Source organism: Sturnus vulgaris (assembly GCF_052056855.1). Classification (NCBI taxonomy): domain Eukaryota; kingdom Metazoa; phylum Chordata; class Aves; order Passeriformes; family Sturnidae; genus Sturnus; species Sturnus vulgaris. Next base: position 298,410 of record NW_028275905.1, on the reverse strand, counting down.
GGCGCATAACACACGGCGTCTCGCCGCCCTCCGTTCTACATACTCGCGGCTCCCTTTGCCGACTTGCAAAAGTTGCTACCAGAGCAGAGGCGGCCAGATTGAAGAGGCACTGCTTAGGTTCACCTTTTCCTTACTGCACGTAAGCCACGTCCAGCTCCTCGCTGCACTCTGGATTTCCCTTCTCCGCGACACTTAACGTGGTGCTGCGTGTGTGCAACTCGGCGCCTAGAAGTGACCGCCAATGCTTTCAGAGCGGGCTGCAAGGGAACCAAGGAGCAGCACAAGCAGCAGTGCTTCAGCTTGCTCCTTCCGACTGCTAAGGGCACTTGGGAAGGCAAGCGAGAGTCAACCACCTTCCTCTCCTAGTAGCCTCTAACGTGGTGCACACAAGCACGGCACATAGCCGCTTCGTTCACCGCCCTCGCCCACGCCTTGCTCCGCTTTCACTTGCCGGCGGCCAGAAGCCGCTGCAGGGGCGCCACATACCCAGCAGTGTGCGGGCAGCCAAGAGCTCGAGAACGCTTCTTCTGCCCAAGCCCGCCTAGGGCGTGCACCTTTGTTCTCAGAGCTCCGTGTAACAGTCTGCGTCTCTCGCAGTTCGAATGGAAAACGAAAGCTTTTCGCCTACGCCCTTCACGGAGATCCGTTGTTACGACGAGAATGTCTTGTGGCCGGAGCTCGCCCCCGCCGCGAGGAAGCTGCTCTTAGCACCGCGTTGCAGGGACACGTCTCGCTTCTTGACTTCGTGCTTAGCGCTCTCCGAATTCGCTGCTAGCTCCGCGGTCCTTCTCAGCTGCAAGTAGCAGCGCTCGCAGTACATAGAGCTTCGCAAGGACCGAAGACCCGGAGGGACATATCGCACACGACAATGTGCCAGGACAGAGACGTGTTCTACATTGTCCCTTCTCGTCATCCAGTTTGTGCCTCTGCTGCTTCTGCTGTTAGGAATCGCTGCTTGAAAGACGAGCGAGAGCGTCTTTCTGGGTGCATTGCACTGAGTGAGTGCTCGCTAGGGACTTTGCACTCGGAGCCAAGGCAACAGGGCGTGCTTGTCCGCAGAACTGAGAGCACGCTGTTGGGCAGAGCTGAAACTGACCGCTGCAGTTCAGCTCTCTCCGGACGGCAGACGCCGAAGAACGCAGCCGCTTGCGAGCGGCGCAGTGCAGCGAAGAGCACACGAGCAGCCAAAGAGCTCCTTCACAATCGCTTTCACTTCTCAGTGCTCTTGCTGCTTGGAAAAGCAGCACACAGCCGTTGCACGCCAGGGCAAAAGCTGGGGCAGTGCCCGTCTTCACTCCTTCGCTGTGCTGTACTCCATGCAGCTAGAACGAAGCGAGAAGGACGCGAGGACGAAGAAGGCGTTCTTAAAGTAGCCCCTTGTCAGCAGCCCTGAAAGGGCGCATAACACACGGCGTCTCGCTGCCCTCCGTTCTACATACTCGCGGCTCCCTTTGCCGACTTGCAAAAGTTGCTACCAGAGCAGAGGCGGCCAGATTGAAGAGGCACTGCTTAGGTTCACCTTTTCCTTACTGCACGTAAGCCACGTCCAGCTCTTCGCTGCACTCTGGATTTCCCTTCTCCGCGGCACTTAGCGTGGTGCTGCGTGTGTGCAACTCGGCGCCTAGAAGTGACCGCCAATGCTTTCAGAGCGGGCTGCAAGGGAACCAAGGAGCAGCACAAGCAGCAGTGCTTCAGCTTGCTCCTTCCGACTGCTAAGGGCACTTGGGAAGGCAAGCGAGAGTCAACCACCTTCCTCTCCTAGTAGCCTCTAACGTGGTGCACACAAGCACGGCACATAGCCGCTTCGTTCACCGCCCTCGCCCTCGCCCACGCCTTGCTCCGCTTTCACTTGCCGGCGGCCAGAAGCCGCTGCAGGGGCGCCACATACCCAGCAGTGTGCGGGCAGCCAAGAGCTCGAGAACGCTTCTTCTGCCCAAGCCAGCCTAGGGCGTGCACCTTTGTTCTCAGAGCTCCGTGTAACAGTCTGCCTCTCTCGCAGTTCGAATGGAAAACGAAAGCTTTTCGCCTACGCCCTTCACAGAGATCCGTTGCTGCGACGAGAATGTCTTGTGGCCGGAGCTCGCCCCCGCCGCGAGGAAGCTGCTCTTAGCACCGCGTTGCAGGGACACGTCTCGCTTCTTGACTTCGTGCTTAGCGCTCTCCGAATTCGCTGCTAGCTCCGCGGTCCTTCTCAGCTGCAAGTAGCAGCGCTCGCAGTACATAGAGCTTCGCAAGGACCGAAGACCCGGAGGGACATATCGCACACGACAATGTGCCAGGACAGAGACGTGTTCTACATTGTCCCTTCTCGTCATCCAGTTTGTGCCTCTGCTGCTTCTGCTGTTAGGAATCGCTCCGTGAAAGACGAGCGAGAGCGTCTTTCTGGGTGCATTGCACTGAGTGAGTGCTCGCTAGGGACTTTGCACTCGGAGCCAAGGCAACAGGGCGTGCTTGTCCGCAGAACTGAGAGCACGCTGTTGGGCAGAGCTGAAACTGACCGCTGCAGTTCAGCTCTCTCCGGACGGCAGACGCCGAAGAACGCAGCCGCTTGCGAGCGGCGCAGTGCAGCGAAGAGCACACGAGCAGCCAAAGAGCTCCTTCACAATCGCTTTCACTTCTCAGTGCTCTTGCTGCTTGGAAAAGCAGCACACAGCCGTTGCACGCCAGGGCAAAAGCTGGGGCAGTGCCCGTCTTCACTCCTTCGCTGTGCTGTACTCCATGCAGCTAGAACGAAGCGAGAAGGACGCGAGGACGAAGAAGGCGTTCTTAAAGTAGCCCCTTGTCAGCAGCCCTGAAAGGGCGCATAACACACGGCGTCTCGCTGCCCTCCGTTCTACATACTCGCGGCTCCCTTTGCCGACTTGCAAAAGTTGCTACCAGAGCAGAGGCGGCCAGATTGAAGAGGCACTGCTTAGGTTCACCTTTTCCTTACTGCACGTAAGCCACGTCCAGCTCCTCGCTGCACTCTGGATTTCCCTTCTCCGCGGCACTTAGCGTGGTGCTGCGTGTGTGCAACTCGGCGCCTAGAAGTGACCGCCAATGCTTTCAGAGCGGGCTGCAAGGGAACCAAGGAGCAGCACAAGCAGCAGTGCTTCAGCTTGCTCCTTCCGACTGCTAAGGGCACTTGGGAAGGCAAGCGAGAGTCAACCACCTTCCTCTCCTAGTAGCCTCTAACGTGGTGCACACAAGCACGGCACATAGCCGCTTCGTTCACCGCCCTCGCCCTCGCCCACGCCTTGCTCCGCTTTCACTTGCCGGCGGCCAGAAGCCGCTGCAGGGGCGCCACATACCCAGCAGTGTGCGGGCAGCCAAGAGCTCGAGAACGCTTCTTCTGCCCAAGCCCGCCTAGGGCGTGCACCTTTGTTCTCAGAGCTCCGTGTAACAGTCTGCCTCTCTCGCAGTTCGAATGGAAAACGAAAGCTTTTCGCCTACGCCCTTCACGGAGATCCGTTGCTACGACGAGAATGTCTTGTGGCCGGAGCTCGCCCCCGCCGCGAGGAAGCTGCTCTTAGCACCGCGTTGCAGGGACACGTCTCGCTTCTTGACTTCGTGCTTAGCGCTCTCCGAATTCGCTGCTAGCTCCGCGGTCCTTCTCAGCTGCAAGTAGCAGCGCTCGCAGTACATAGAGCTTCGCAAGGACCGAAGACCCGGAGGGACATATCGCACACGACAATGTGCCAGGACAGAGACGTGTTCTACATTGTCCCTTCTCGTCATCCAGTTTGTGCCTCTGCTGCTTCTGCTGTTAGGAATCGCTGCTTGAAAGACGAGCGAGAGCGTCTTTCTGGGTGCATTGCACTGAGTGAGTGCTCGCTAGGGACTTTGCACTCGGAGCCAAGGCAACAGGGCGTGCTTGTCCGCAGAACTGAGAGCACGCTGTTGGGCAGAGCTGAAACTGACCGCTGCAGTTCAGCTCTCTCCGGACGGCAGACGCCGAAGAACGCAGCCGCTTGCGAGCGGCGCAGTGCAGCGAAGAGCACACGAGCAGCCAAAGAGCTCCTTCACAATCGCTTTCACTTCTCAGTGCTCTTGCTGCTTGGAAAAGCAGCACACAGCCGTTGCACGCCAGGGCAAAAGCTGGGGCAGTGCCCGTCTTCACTCCTTCGCTGTGCTGTACTCCATGCAGCTAGAACGAAGCGAGAAGGACGCGAGGACGAAGAAGGCGTTCTTAAAGTAGCCCCTTGTCAGCAGCCCTGAAAGGGCGCATAACACACGGCGTCTCGCCGCCCTCCGTTCTACATACTCGCGGCTCCCTTTGCCGACTTGCAAAAGTTGCTACCAGAGCAGAGGCGGCCAGATTGAAGAGGCACTGCTTAGGTTCACCTTTTCCTTACTGCACGTAAGCCACGTCCAGCTCCTCGCTGCACTCTGGATTTCCCTTCTCCGCGGCACTTAGCGTGGTGCTGCGTGTGTGCAACTCGGCGCCTAGAAGTGACCGCCAATGCTTTCAGAGCGGGCTGCAAGGGAACCAAGGAGCAGCACAAGCAGCAGTGCTTCAGCTTGCTCCTTCCGACTGCTAAGGGCACTTGGGAAGGCAAGCGAGAGTCAACCACCTTCCTCTCCTAGTAGCCTCTAACGTGGTGCACACAAGCACGGCACATAGCCGCTTCGTTCACCGCCCTCGCCCTCGCCCACGCCTTGCTCCGCTTTCACTTGCCGGCGGCCAGAAGCCGCTGCAGGGGCGCCACATACCCAGCAGTGTGCGGGCAGCCAAGAGCTCGAGAACGCTTCTTCTGCCCAAGCCAGCCTAGGGCGTGCACCTTTGTTCTCAGAGCTCCGTGTAACAGTCTGCGTCTCTCGCAGTTCGAATGGAAAACGAAAGCTTTTCGCCTACGCCCTTCACGGAGATCCGTTGCTACGACGAGAATGTCTTGTGGCCGGAGCTCGCCCCCGCCGCGAGGAAGCTGCTCTTAGCACCGCGTTGCAGGGACACGTCTCGCTTCTTGACTTCGTGCTTAGCGCTCTCCGAATTCGCTGCTAGCTCCGCGGTCCTTCTCAGCTGCAAGTAGCAGCGCTCGCAGTACATAGAGCTTCGCAAGGACCGAAGACCCGGAGGGACATATCGCACACGACAATGTGCCAGGACAGAGACGTGTTCTACATTGTCCCTTCTCGTCATCCAGTTTGTGCCTCTGCTGCTTCTGCTGTTAGGAATCGCTCCTTGAAAGACGAGCGAGAGCGTCTTTCTGGGTGCATTGCACTGAGTGAGTGCTCGCTAGGGACTTTGCACTCGGAGCCAAGGCAACAGGGCGTGCTTGTCCGCAGAACTGAGAGCACGCTGTTGGGCAGAGCTGAAACTGACCGCTGCAGTTCAGCTCTCTCCGGACGGCAGACGCCGAAGAACGCAGCCGCTTGCGAGCGGCGCAGTGCAGCGAAGAGCACACGAGCAGCCAAAGAGCTCCTTCACAATCGCTTTCACTTCTCAGTGCTCTTGCTGCTTGGAAAAGCAGCACACAGCCGTTGCACGCCAGGGCAAAAGCTGGGGCAGTGCCCGTCTTCACTCCTTCGCTGTGCTGTACTCCATGCAGCTAGAACGAAGCGAGAAGGACGCGAGGACGAAGAAGGCGTTCTTAAAGTAGCCCCTTGTCAGCAGCCCTGAAAGGGCGCATAACACACGGCGTCTCGCCGCCCTCCGTTCTACATACTCGCGGCTCCCTTTGCCGACTTGCAAAAGTTGCTACCAGAGCAGAGGCGGCCAGATTGAAGAGGCACTGCTTAGGTTCACCTTTTCCTTACTGCACGTAAGCCACGTCCAGCTCCTCGCTGCACTCTGGATTTCCCTTCTCCGCGGCACTTAGCGTGGTGCTGCGTGTGTGCAACTCGGCGCCTAGAAGTGACCGCCAATGCTTTCAGAGCGGGCTGCAAGGGAACCAAGGAGCAGCACAAGCAGCAGTGCTTCAGCTTGCTCCTTCCGACTGCTAAGGGCACTTGGGAAGGCAAGCGAGAGTCAACCACCTTCCTCTCCTAGTAGCCTCTAACGTGGTGCACACAAGCACGGCGCTCTTGCCGCTTCGTTCACCGCCCTCGCCCACGCCTTGCTCCGCTTTCACTTGCCGGCGGCCAGAAGCCGCTGCAGGGGCGCCACATACCCAGCAGTGTGCGGGCAGCCAAGAGCTCGAGAACGCTTCTTCTGCCCAAGCCCGCCTAGGGCGTGCACCTTTGTTCTCAGAGCTCCGTGTAACAGTCTGCCTCTCTCGCAGTTCGAATGGAAAACGAAAGCTTTTCGCCTACGCCCTTCACGGAGATCCGTTGCTACGACGAGAATATCTTGTGGCCGGAGCTCGCCCCCGCCGCGAGGAAGCTGCTCTTAGCACCGCGTTGCAGGGACACGTCTCGCTTCTTGACTTCGTGCTTAGCGCTCTCCGAATTCGCTGCTAGCTCCGCGGTCCTTCTCAGCTGCAAGTAGCAGCGCTCGCAGTACATAGAGCTTCGCAAGGACCGAAGACCCGGAGGGACATATCGCACACGACAATGTGCCAGGACAGAGACGTGTTCTACATTGTCCCTTCTCGTCATCCAGTTTGTGCCTCTGCTGCTTCTGCTGTTAGGAATCGCTGCTTGAAAGACGAGCGAGAGCGTCTTTCTGGGTGCATTGCACTGAGTGAGTGCTCGCTAGGGACTTTGCACTCGGAGCCAAGGCAACAGGGCGTGCTTGTCCGCAGAACTGAGAGCACGCTGTTGGGCAGAGCTGAAACTGACCGCTGCAGTTCAGCTCTCTCCGGACGGCAGACGCCGAAGAACGCAGCCGCTTGCGAGCGGCGCAGTGCAGCGAAGAGCACACGAGCAGCCAAAGAGCTCCTTCACAATCGCTTTCACTTCTCAGTGCTCTTGCTGCTTGGAAAAGCAGCACACAGCCGTTGCACGCCAGGGCAAAAGCTGGGGCAGTGCCCGTCTTCACTCCTTCGCTGTGCTGTACTCCATGCAGCTAGAGCGAAGCGAGAAGGACGCGAGGACGAAGAAGGCCTTCTTAAAGTAGCCCCTTGTCAGCAGCCCTGAAAGGGCGCATAACACACGGCGTCTCGCCGCCCTCCGTTCTACATACTCGCGGCTCCCTTTGCCGACTTGCAAAAGTTGCTACCAGAGCAGAGGCGGCCAGATTGAAGAGGCACTGCTTAGGTTCACCTTTTCCTTACTGCACGTAAGCCACGTCCAGCTCCTCGCTGCACTCTGGATTTCCCTTCTCCGCGACACTTAACGTGGTGCTGCGTGTGTGCAACTCGGCGCCTAGAAGTGACCGCCAATGCTTTCAGAGCGGGCTGCAAGGGAACCAAGGAGCAGCACAAGCAGCAGTGCTTCAGCTTGCTCCTTCCGACTGCTAAGGGCACTTGGGAAGGCAAGCGAGAGTCAACCACCTTCCTCTCCTAGTAGCCTCTAACGTGGTGCACACAAGCACGGCGCTCTTGCCGCTTCGTTCACCGCCCTCGCCCACGCCTTGCTCCGCTTTCACTTGCCGGCGGCCAGAAGCCGCTGCAGGGGCGCCACATACCCAGCAGTGTGCGGGCAGCCAAGAGCTCGAGAACGCTTCTTCTGCCCAAGCCCGCCTAGGGCGTGCACCTTTGTTCTCAGAGCTCCGTGTAACAGTCTGCGTCTCTCGCAGTTCGAATGGAAAACGAAAGCTTTTCGCCTACGCCCTTCACGGAGATCCGTTGCTGCGACGAGAATGTCTTGTGGCCGGAGCTCGCCCCCGCCGCGAGGAAGCTGCTCTTAGCACCGCGTTGCAGGGACACGTCTCGCTTCTTGACTTCGTGCTTAGCGCTCTCCGAATTCGCTGCTAGCTCCGCGGTCCTTCTCAGCTGCAAGTAGCAGCGCTCGCAGGACATAGAGCTTCGCAAGGACCGAAGACCCGGAGGGACATATCGCACACGACAATGTGCCAGGACAGAGACGTGTTCTACATTGTCCCTTCTCGTCATCCAGTTTGTGCCTCTGCTGCTTCTGCTGTTAGGAATCGCTGCTTGAAAGACGAGCGAGAGCGTCTTTCTGGGTGCATTGCACTGAGTGAGTGCTCGCTAGGGACTTTGCACTCGGAGCCAAGGCAACAGGGCGTGCTTGTCCGCAGAACTGAGAGCACGCTGTTGGGCAGAGCTGAAACTGACCGCTGCAGTTCAGCTCTCTCCGGACGGCAGACGCCGAAGAACGCAGCCGCTTGCGAGCGGCGCAGTGCAGCGAAGAGCACACGAGCAGCCAAAGAGCTCCTTCACAATCGCTTTCACTTCTCAGTGCTCTTGCTGCTTGGAAAAGCAGCACACAGCCGTTGCACGCCAGGGCAAAAGCTGGGGCAGTGCCCGTCTTCACTCCTTCGCTGTGCTGTACTCCATGCAGCTAGAGCGAAGCGAGAAGGACGCGAGGACGAAGAAGGCCTTCTTAAAGTAGCCCCTTGTCAGCAGCCCTGAAAGGGCGCATAACACACGGCGTCTCGCCGCCCTCCGTTCTACATACTCGCGGCTCCCTTTGCCTACTTGCAAAAGTTGCTACCAGAGCAGAGGCGGCCAGATTGAAGAGGCACTGCTTAGGTTCACCTTTTCCTTACTGCACGTAAGCCACGTCCAGCTCCTCGCTGCACTCTGGATTTCCCTTCTCCGCGACACTTAACGTGGTGCTGTGTGTGTGCAACTCGGCGCCTAGAAGTGACCGCCAATGCTTTCAGAGCGGGCTGCAAGGGAACCAAGGAGCAGCACAAGCAGCAGTGCTTCAGCTTGCTCCTTCCGACTGCTAAGGGCACTTGGGAAGGCAAGCGAGAGTCAACCACCTTCCTCTCCTAGTAGCCTCTAACGTGGTGCACACAAGCACGGCGCTTTTGCCGCTTCGTTCACCGCCCTCGCCCACGCCTGGCGCCGCTTTCACTTGCCGGCGGCCAGAAGCCGCTGCAGAGGCGCCACATACCCAGCAGTGTGCGGGCAGCCAAGAGCTCGAGAACGCTGCTTCAACCCAAGCCCGCCTAGGGCGTGCACCTTTGTTCTCAGAGCCCCGTTCAACAGTCTGCCTCTCTCGCAGTTCGAATGGAAAACGAAAGCTTTTCGCCTACGCCCTTCACAGAGATCCGTTGCCAGGACGAGAATGTCTTGTGGCCGGAGCTCGCCCCCGCCGCGAGGAAGCTGCTCTTAGCACCGCGTTGCAGGGACACGTCTCGCTTCTTGACTTCGTGCTTAGCGCTCTCCGAATTCGCTGCTAGCTCCGCGGTCCTTCTCAGCTGCAAGTAGCAGCGCTCGCAGTACATAGAGCTTCGCAAGGACCGAAGACCCGGAGGGACATATCGCACACGACAATGTGCCAGGACAGAGACGTGTTCTACATTGTCCCTTCTCGTCATCCAGTTTGTGCCTCTGCTGCTTCTGCTGTTAGGAATCGCTCCTTGAAAGACGAGCGAGAGCGTCTTTCTGGGTGCATTGCACTGAGTGAGTGCTCGCTAGGGACTTTGCACTCGGAGCCAAGGCAACAGGGCGTGCTTGTCCGCAGAACTGAGAGCACGCTGTTGGGCAGAGCTGAAACTGACCGCTGCAGTTCAGCTCTCTCCGGACGGCAGACGCCGAAGAACGCAGCCGCTTGCGAGCGGCGCAGTGCAGCGAAGAGCACACGAGCAGCCAAAGAGCTCCTTCACAATCGCTTTCACTTCTCAGTGCTCTTGCTGCTTGGAAAAGCAGCACACAGCCGTTGCACGCCAGGGCAAAAGCTGGGGCAGTGCCCGTCTTCACTCCTTCGCTGTGCTGTACTCCATGCAGCTAGAGCGAAGCGAGAAGGACGCGAGGACGAAGAAGGCCTTCTTAAAGTAGCCCCTTGTCAGCAGCCCTGAAAGGGCGCATAACACACGGCGTCTCGCCGCCCTCCGTTCTACATACTCGCGGCTCCCTTTGCCGACTTGCAAAAGTTGCTACCAGAGCAGAGGCGGCCAGATTGAAGAGGCACTGCTTAGGTTCACCTTTTCCTTACTGCACGTAAGCCACGTCCAGCTCCTCGCTGCACTCTGGATTTCCCTTCTCCGCGACACTTAACGCGGTGCTGTGTGTGTGCAACTCGGCGCCTAGAAGTGACCGCCAATGCTTTCAGAGCGGGCTGCAAGGGAACCAAGGAGCAGCACAAGCAGCAGTGCTTCAGCTTGCTCCTTCCGACTGCTAAGGGCACTTGGGAAGGCAAGCGAGAGTCAACCACCTTCCTCTCCTAGTAGCCTCTAACGTGGTGCACACAAGCACGGCGCTCTTGCCGCTTCGTTCACCGCCCTCGCCCTCGCCCACGCCTTGCTCCGCTTTCACTTGCCGGCGGCCAGAAGCCGCTGCAGGGGCGCCACATACCCAGCAGTGTGCGGGCAGCCAAGAGCTCGAGAACGCTTCTTCTGCCCAAGCCCGCCTAGGGCGTGCACCTTTGTTCTCAGAGCTCCGTGTAACAGTCTGCGTCTCTCGCAGTTCGAATGGAAAACGCAAGCTTTTCGCCTACGCCCTTCACGGAGATCCGTTGTTACGACGAGAATGTCTTGTGGCCGGAGCTCGCCCCCGCCGCGAGGAAGCTGCTCTTAGCACCGCGTTGCAGGGACACGTCTCGCTTCTTGACTTCGTGCTTAGCGCTCTCCGAATTCGCTGCTAGCTCCGCGGTCCTTCTCAGCTGCAAGTAGCAGCGCTCGCAGTACATAGAGCTTCGCAAGGACCGAAGACCCGGAGGGACATATCGCACACGACAATGTGCCAGGACAGAGACGTGTTCTACATTGTCCCTTCTCGTCATCCAGTTTGTGCCTCTGCTGCTTCTGCTGTTAGGAATCGCTCCTTGAAAGACGAGCGAGAGCGTCTTTCTGGGTGCATTGCACTGAGTGAGTGCTCGCTAGGGACTTTGCACTCGGAGCCAAGGCAACAGGGCGTGCTTGTCCGCAGAACTGAGAGCACGCTGTTGGGCAGAGCTGAAACTGACCGCTGCAGTTCAGCTCTCTCCGGACGGCAGACGCCGAAGAACGCAGCCGCTTGCGAGCGGCGCAGTGCAGCGAAGAGCACACGAGCAGCCAAAGAGCTCCTTCACAATCGCTTTCACTTCTCAGTGCTCTTGCTGCTTGGAAAAGCAGCACACAGCCGTTGCACGCCAGGGCAAAAGCTGGGGCAGTGCCCGTCTTCACTCCTTCGCTGTGCTGTACTCCATGCAGCTAGAACGAAGCGAGAAGGACGCGAGGACGAAGAAGGCGTTCTTAAAGTAGCCCCTTGTCAGCAGCCCTGAAAGGGCGCATAACACACGGCGTCTCGCTGCCCTCCGTTCTACATACTCGCGGCTCCCTTTGCCGACTTGCAAAAGTTGCTACCAGAGCAGAGGCGGCCAGATTGAAGAGGCACTGCTTAGGTTCACCTTTTCCTTACTGCACGTAAGCCACGTCCAGCTCCTCGCTGCACTCTGGATTTCCCTTCTCCGCGGCACTTAGCGTGGTGCTGCGTGTGTGCAACTCGGCGCCTAGAAGTGACCGCCAATGCTTTCAGAGCGGGCTGCAAGGGAACCAAGGAGCAGCACAAGCAGCAGTGCTTCAGCTTGCTCCTTCCGACTGCTAAGGGCACTTGGGAAGGCAAGCGAGAGTCAACCACCTTCCTCTCCTAGTAGCCTCTAACGTGGTGCACACAAGCACGGCGCTCTTGCCGCTTCGTTCACCGCCCTCGCCCTCGCCCACGCCTTGCTCCGCTTTCACTTGCCGGCGGCCAGAAGCCGCTGCAGGGGCGCCACATACCCAGCAGTGTGCGGGCAGCCAAGAGCTCGAGAACGCTTCTTCTGCCCAAGCCCGCCTAGGGCGTGCACCTTTGTTCTCAGAGCTCCGTGTAACAGTCTGCGTCTCTCGCAGTTCGAATGGAAAACGAAAGCTTTTCGCCTACGCCCTTCACGGAGATCCGTTGCTACGACGAGAATGTCTTGTGGCCGGAGCTCGCCCCCGCCGCGAGGAAGCTGCTCTTAGCACCGCGTTGCAGGGACACGTCTCGCTTCTTGACTTCGTGCTTAGCGCTCTCCGAATTCGCTGCTAGCTCCGCGGTCCTTCTCAGCTGCAAGTAGCAGCGCTCGCAGTACATAGAGCTTCGCAAGGACCGAAGACCCGGAGGGACATATCGCACACGACAATGTGCCAGGACAGAGACGTGTTCTACATTGTCCCTTCTCGTCATCCAGTTTGTGCCTCTGCTGCTTCTGCTGTTAGGAATCGCTGCTTGAAAGACGAGCGAGAGCGTCTTTCTGGGTGCATTGCACTGAGTGAGTGCTCGCTAGGGACTTTGCACTCGGAGCCAAGGCAACAGGGCGTGCTTGTCCGCAGAACTGAGAGCACGCTGTTGGGCAGAGCTGAAACTGACCGCTGCAGTTCAGCTCTCTCCGGACGGCAGACGCCGAAGAACGCAGCCGCTTGCGAGCGGCGCAGTGCAGCGAAGAGCACACGAGCAGCCAAAGAGCTCCTTCACAATCGCTTTCACTTCTCAGTGCTCTTGCTGCTTGGAAAAGCAGCACACAGCCGTTGCACGCCAGGGCAAAAGCTGGGGCAGTGCCCGTCTTCACTCCTTCGCTGTGCTGTACTCCATGCAGCTAGAGCGAAGCGAGAAGGACGCGAGGACGAAGAAGGCGTTCTTAAAGTAGCCCCTTGTCAGCAGCCCTGAAAGGGCGCATAACACACGGCGTCTCGCTTCCCTCCGTTCTACATACTCGCGGCTCCCTTTGCCGACTTGCAAAAGTTGCTACCAGAGCAGAGGCGGCCAGATTGAAGAGGCACTGCTTAGGTTCACCTTTTCCTTACTGCACGTAAGCCACGTCCAGCTCTTCGCTGCACTCTGGATTTCCCTTCTCCGCGGCACTTAGCGTGGTGCTGCGTGTGTGCAACTCGGCGCCTAGAAGTGACCGCCAATGCTTTCAGAGCGGGCTGCAAGGGAACCAAGGAGCAGCACAAGCAGCAGTGCTTCAGCTTGCTCCTTCCGACTGCTAAGGGCACTTGGGAAGGCAAGCGAGAGTCAACCACCTTCCTCTCCTAGTAGCCTCTAACGTGGTGCACACAAGCACGGCACATAGCCGCTTCGTTCACCGCCCTCGCCCACGCCTTGCTCCGCTTTCACTTGCCGGCGGCCAGAAGCCGCTGCAGGGGCGCCACATACCCAGCAGTGTGCGGGCAGCCAAGAGCTCGAGAACGCTTCTTCTGCCCAAGCCAGCCTAGGGCGTGCACCTTTGTTCTCAGAGCTCCGTGTAACAGTCTGCGTCTCTCGCAGTTCGAATGGAAAACGAAAGCTTTTCGCCTACGCCCTTCACGGAGATCCGTTGTTACGACGAGAATGTCTTGTGGCCGGAGCTCGCCCCCGCCGCGAGGAAGCTGCTCTTAGCACCGCGTTGCAGGGACACGTCTCGCTTCTTGACTTCGTGCTTAGCGCTCTCCGAATTCGCTGCTAGCTCCGCGGTCCTTCTCAGCTGCAAGTAGCAGCGCTCGCAGTACATAGAGCTTCGCAAGGACCGAAGACCCGGAGGGACATATCGCACACGACAATGTGCCAGGACAGAGACGTGTTCTACATTGTCCCTTCTCGTCATCCAGTTTGTGCCTCTGCTGCTTCTGCTGTTAGGAATCGCTCCTTGAAAGACGAGCGAGAGCGTCTTTCTGGGTGCATTGCACTGAGTGAGTGCTCGCTAGGGACTTTGCACTCGGAGCCAAGGCAACAGGGCGTGCTTGTCCGCAGAACTGAGAGCACGCTGTTGGGCAGAGCTGAAACTGACCGCTGCAGTTCAGCTCTCTCCGGACGGCAGACGCCGAAGAACGCAGCCGCTTGCGAGCGGCGCAGTGCAGCGAAGAGCACACGAGCAGCCAAAGAGCTCCTTCACAATCGCTTTCACTTCTCAGTGCTCTTGCTGCTTGGAAAAGCAGCACACAGCCGTTGCACGCCAGGGCAAAAGCTGGGGCAGTGCCCGTCTTCACTCCTTCGCTGTGCTGTACTCCATGCAGCTAGAACGAAGCGAGAAGGACGCGAGGACGAAGAAGGCGTTCTTAAAGTAGCCCCTTGTCAGCAGCCCTGAAAGGGCGCATAACACACGGCGTCTCGCTGCCCTCCGTTCTACATACTCGCGGCTCCCTTTGCCGACTTGCAAAAGTTGCTACCAGAGCAGAGGCGGCCAGATTGAAGAGGCACTGCTTAGGTTCACCTTTTCCTTACTGCACGTAAGCCACGTCCAGCTCCTCGCTGCACTCTGGATTTCCCTTCTCCGCGGCACTTAGCGTGGTGCTGCGTGTGTGCAACTCGGCGCCTAGAAGTGACCGCCAATGCTTTCAGAGCGGGCTGCAAGGGAACCAAGGAGCAGCACAAGCAGCAGTGCTTCAGCTTGCTCCTTCCGACTGCTAAGGGCACTTGGGAAGGCAAGCGAGAGTCAACCACCTTCCTCTCCTAGTAGCCTCTAACGTGGTGCACACAAGCACGGCGCTCTTGCCGCTTCGTTCACCGCCCTCGCCCACGCCTTGCTCCGCTTTCACTTGCCGGCGGCCAGAAGCCGCTGCAGGGGCGCCACATACCCAGCAGTGTGCGGGCAGCCAAGAGCTCGAGAACGCTTCTTCTGCCCAAGCCCGCCTAGGGCGTGCACCTTTGTTCTCAGAGCTCCGTGTAACAGTCTGCCTCTCTCGCAGTTCGAATGGAAAACGAAAGCTTTTCGCCTACGCCCTTCACGGAGATCCGTTGCTACGACGAGAATGTCTTGTGGCCGGAGCTCGCCCCCGCCGCGAGGAAGCTGCTCTTAGCACCGCGTTGCAGGGACACGTCTCGCTTCTTGACTTCGTGCTTAGCGCTCTCCGAATTCGCTGCTAGCTCCGCGGTCCTTCTCAGCTGCAAGTAGCAGCGCTCGCAGTACATAGAGCTTCGCAAGGACCGAAGACCCGGAGGGACATATCGCACACGACAATGTGCCAGGACAGAGACGTGTTCTACATTGTCCCTTCTCGTCATCCAGTTTGTGCCTCTGCTGCTTCTGCTGTTAGGAATCGCTGCTTGAAAGACGAGCGAGAGCGTCTTTCTGGGTGCATTGCACTGAGTGAGTGCTCGCTAGGGACTTTGCACTCGGAGCCAAGGCAACAGGGCGTGCTTGTCCGCAGAACTGAGAGCACGCTGTTGGGCAGAGCTGAAACTGACCGCTGCAGTTCAGCTCTCTCCGGACGGCAGACGCCGAAGAACGCAGCCGCTTGCGAGCGGCGCAGTGCAGCGAAGAGCACACGAGCAGCCAAAGAGCTCCTTCACAATCGCTTTCACTTCTCAGTGCTCTTGCTGCTTGGAAAAGCAGCACACAGCCGTTGCACGCCAGGGCAAAAGCTGGGGCAGTGCCCGTCTTCACTCCTTCGCTGTGCTGTACTCCATGCAGCTAGAACGAAGCGAGAAGGACGCGAGGACGAAGAAGGCGTTCTTAAAGTAGCCCCTTGTCAGCAGCCCTGAAAGGGCGCATAACACACGGCGTCTCGCCGCCCTCCGTTCTACATACTCGCGGCTCCCTTTGCCGACTTGCAAAAGTTGCTACCAGAGCAGAGGCGGCCAGATTGAAGAGGCACTGCTTAGGTTCACCTTTTCCTTACTGCACGTAAGCCACGTCCAGCTCCTCGCTGCACTCTGGATTTCCCTTCTCCGCGGCACTTAGCGTGGTGCTGCGTGTGTGCAACTCGGCGCCTAGAAGTGACCGCCAATGCTTTCAGAGCGGGCTGCAAGGGAACCAAGGAGCAGCACAAGCAGCAGTGCTTCAGCTTACTCCATCCGACTGCTAAGGGCACTTGGGAAGGCAAGCGAGAGTCAACCACCTTCCTCTCCTAGTAGCCTCTAACGTGGTGCACACAAGCACGGCACATAGCCGCTTCGTTCACCGCCCTCGCCCTCGCCCACGCCTTGCTCCGCTTTCACTTGCCGGCGGCCAGAAGCCGCTGCAGGGGCGCCACATACCCAGCAGTGTGCGGGCAGCCAAGAGCTCGAGAACGCTTCTTCTGCCCAAGCCCGCCTAGGGCGTGCACCTTTGTTCTCAGAGCTCCGTGTAACAGTCTGCGTCTCTCGCAGTTCGAATGGAAAACGAAAGCTTTTCGCCTACGCCCTTCACGGAGATCCGTTGCTACGACGAGAATGTCTTGTGGCCGGATCTCGCCCCCGCCGCGAGGAAGCTGCTCTTAGCACCGCGTTGCAGGGACACGTCTCGCTTCTTGACTTCGTGCTTAGCGCTCTCCGAATTCGCTGCTAGCTCCGCGGTCCTTCTCAGCTGCAAGTAGCAGCGCTCGCAGTACATAGAGCTTCGCAAGGACCGAAGACCCGGAGGGACATATCGCACACGACAATGTGCCAGGACAGAGACGTGTTCTACATTGTCCCTTCTCGTCATCCAGTTTGTGCCTCTGCTGCTTCTGCTGTTAGGAATCGCTCCTTGAAAGACGAGCGAGAGCGTCTTTCTGGGTGCATTGCACTGAGTGAGTGCTCGCTAGGGACTTTGCACTCGGAGCCAAGGCAACAGGGCGTGCTTGTCCGCAGAACTGAGAGCACGCTGTTGGGCAGAGCTGAAACTGACCGCTGCAGTTCAGCTCTCTCCGGACGGCAGACGCCGAAGAACGCAGCCGCTTGCGAGCGGCGCAGTGCAGCGAAGAGCACACGAGCAGCCAAAGAGCTCCTTCACAATCGCTTTCACTTCTCAGTGCTCTTGCTGCTTGGAAAAGCAGCACACAGCCGTTGCACGCCAGGGCAAAAGCTGGGGCAGTGCCCGTCTTCACTCCTTCGCTGTGCTGTACTCCATGCAGCTAGAGCGAAGCGAGAAGGACGCGAGGACGAAGAAGGCGTTCTTAAAGTAGCCCCTTGTCAGCAGCCCTGAAAGGGCGCATAACACACGGCGTCTCGCTGCCCTCCGTTCTACATACTCGCGGCTCCCTTTGCCGACTTGCAAAAGTTGCTACCAGAGCAGAGGCGGCCAGATTGAAGAGGCACTGCTTAGGTTCACCTTTTCCTTACTGCACGTAAGCCACGTCCAGCTCTTCGCTGCACTCTGGATTTCCCTTCTCCGCGGCACTTAGCGTGGTGCTGCGTGTGTGCAACTCGGCGCCTAGAAGTGACCGCCAATGCTTTCAGAGCGGGCTGCAAGGGAACCAAGGAGCAGCACAAGCAGCAGTGCTTCAGCTTGCTCCTTCCGACTGCTAAGGGCACTTGGGAAGGCAAGCGAGAGTCAACCACCTTCCTCTCCTAGTAGCCTCTAACGTGGTGCACACAAGCACGGCACATAGCCGCTTCGTTCACCGCCCTCGCCCTCGCCCACGCCTTGCTCCGCTTTCACTTGCCGGCGGCCAGAAGCCGCTGCAGGGGCGCCACATACCCAGCAGTGTGCGGGCAGCCAAGAGCTCGAGAACGCTTCTTCTGCCCAAGCCAGCCTAGGGCGTGCACCTTTGTTCTCAGAGCTCCGTGTAACAGTCTGCCTCTCTCGCAGTTCGAATGGAAAACGAAAGCTTTTCGCCTACGCCCTTCACAGAGATCCGTTGCCAGGACGAGAATGTCTTGTGGCCGGAGCTCGCCCCCGCCGCGAGGAAGCTGCTCTTAGCACCGCGTTGCAGGGACACGTCTCGCTTCTTGACTTCGTGCTTAGCGCTCTCCGAATTCGCTGCTAGCTCCGCGGTCCTTCTCAGCTGCAAGTAGCAGCGCTCGCAGTACATAGAGCTTCGCAAGGACCGAAGACCCGGAGGGACATATCGCACACGACAATGTGCCAGGACAGAGACGTGTTCTACATTGTCCCTTCTCGTCATCCAGTTTGTGCCTCTGCTGCTTCTGCTGTTAGGAATCGCTCCTTGAAAGACGAGCGAGAGCGTCTTTCTGGGTGCATTGCACTGAGTGAGTGCTCGCTAGGGACTTTGCACTCGGAGCCAAGGCAACAGGGCGTGCTTGTCCGCAGAACTGAGAGCACGCTGTTGGGCAGAGCTGAAACTGACCGCTGCAGTTCAGCTCTCTCCGGACGGCAGACGCCGAAGAACGCAGCCGCTTGCGAGCGGCGCAGTGCAGCGAAGAGCACACGAGCAGCCAAAGAGCTCCTTCACAATCGCTTTCACTTCTCAGTGCTCTTGCTGCTTGGAAAAGCAGCACACAGCCGTTGCACGCCAGGGCAAAAGCTGGGGCAGTGCCCGTCTTCACTCCTTCGCTGTGCTGTACTCCATGCAGCTAGAACGAAGCGAGAAGGACGCGAGGACGAAGAAGGCGTTCTTAAAGTAGCCCCTTGTCAGCAGCCCTGAAAGGGCGCATAACACACGGCGTCTCGCCGCCCTCCGTTCTACATACTCGCGGCTCCCTTTGCCGACTTGCAAAAGTTGCTACCAGAGCAGAGGCGGCCAGATTGAAGAGGCACTGCTTAGGTTCACCTTTTCCTTACTGCACGTAAGCCACGTCCAGCTCCTCGCTGCACTCTGGATTTCCCTTCTCCGCGGCACTTAGCGTGGTGCTGTGTGTGTGCAACTCGGCGCCTAGAAGTGACCGCCAATGCTTTCAGAGCGGGCTGCAAGGGAACCAAGGAGCAGCACAAGCAGCAGTGCTTCAGCTTGCTCCTTCCGACTGCTAAGGGCACTTGGGAAGGCAAGCGAGAGTCAACCACCTTCCTCTCCTAGTAGCCTCTAACGTGGTGCACACAAGCACGGCACATAGCCGCTTCGTTCACCGCCCTCGCCCACGCCTTGCTCCGCTTTCACTTGCCGGCGGCCAGAAGCCGCTGCAGGGGCGCCACATACCCAGCAGTGTGCGGGCAGCCAAGAGCTCGAGAACGCTTCTTCTGCCCAAGCCCGCCTAGGGCGTGCACCTTTGTTCTCAGAGCTCCGTGTAACAGTCTGCGTCTCTCGCAGTTCGAATGGAAAACGAAAGCTTTTCGCCTACGCCCTTCACGGAGATCCGTTGCTGCGACGAGAATGTCTTGTGGCCGGAGCTCGCCCCCGCCGCGAGGAAGCTGCTCTTAGCACCGCGTTGCAGGGACACGTCTCGCTTCTTGACTTCGTGCTTAGCGCTCTCCGAATTCGCTGCTAGCTCCGCGGTCCTTCTCAGCTGCAAGTAGCAGCGCTCGCAGTACATAGAGCTTCGCAAGGACCGAAGACCCGGAGGGACATATCGCACACGACAATGTGCCAGGACAGAGACGTGTTCTACATTGTCCCTTCTCGTCATCCAGTTTGTGCCTCTGCTGCTTCTGCTGTTAGGAATCGCTGCTTGAAAGACGAGCGAGAGCGTCTTTCTGGGTGCATTGCACTGAGTGAGTGCTCGCTAGGGACTTTGCACTCGGAGCCAAGGCAACAGGGCGTGCTTGTCCGCAGAACTGAGAGCACGCTGTTGGGCAGAGGTGAAACTGACCGCTGCAGTTCAGCTCTCTCCGGACGGCAGACGCCGAAGAACGCAGCCGCTTGCGAGCGGCGCAGTGCAGCGAAGAGCACACGAGCAGCCAAAGAGCTCCTTCACAATCGCTTTCACTTCTCAGTGCTCTTGCTGCTTGGAAAAGCAGCACACAGCCGTTGCACGCCAGGGCAAAAGCTGGGGCAGTGCCCGTCTTCACTCCTTCGCTGTGCTGTACTCCATGCAGCTAGAGCGAAGCGAGAAGGACGCGAGGACGAAGAAGGCCTTCTTAAAGTAGCCCCTTGTCAGCAGCCCTGAAAGGGCGCATAACACACGGCGTCTCGCCGCCCTCCGTTCTACATACTCGCGGCTCCCTTTGCCGACTTGCAAAAGTTGCTACCAGAGCAGAGGCGGCCAGATTGAAGAGGCACTGCTTAGGTTCACCTTTTCCTTACTGCACGTAAGCCACGTCCAGCTCCTCGCTGCACTCTGGATTTCCCTTCTCCGCGGCACTTAACGTGGTGCTGTGTGTGTGCAACTCGGCGCCTAGAAGTGACCGCCAATGCTTTCAGAGCGGGCTGCAAGGGAACCAAGGAGCAGCACAAGCAGCAGTGCTTCAGCTTGCTCCTTCCGACTGCTAAGGGCACTTGGGAAGGCAAGCGAGAGTCAACCACCTTCCTCTCCTAGTAGCCTCTAACGTGGTGCACACAAGCACGGCGCTTTTGCCGCTTCGTTCACCGCCCTCGCCCACGCCTGGCGCCGCTTTCACTTGCCGGCGGCCAGAAGCCGCTGCAGAGGCGCCACATACCCAGCAGTGTGCGGGCAGCCAAGAGCTCGAGAACGCTGCTTCAACCCAAGCCCGCCTAGGGCGTGCACCTTTGTTCTCAGAGCCCCGTTCAACAGTCTGCCTCTCTCGCAGTTCGAATGGAAAACGAAAGCTTTTCGCCTACGCCCTTCACAGAGATCCGTTGCCAGGACGAGAATGTCTTGTGGCCGGAGCTCGCCCCCGCCGCGAGGAAGCTGCTCTTAGCACCGCGTTGCAGGGACACGTCTCGCTTCTTGACTTCGTGCTTAGCGCTCTCCGAATTCGCTGCTAGCTCCGCGGTCCTTCTCAGCTGCAAGTAGCAGCGCTCGCAGTACATAGAGCTTCGCAAGGACCGAAGACCCGGAGGGACATATCGCACACGACAATGTGCCAGGACAGAGACGTGTTCTACATTGTCCCTTCTCGTCATTCAGTTTGTGCCTCTGCTGCTTCTGCTGTTAGGAATCGCTCCTTGAAAGACGAGCGAGAGCGTCTTTCTGGGTGCATTGCACTGAGTGAGTGCTCGCTAGGGACTTTGCACTCGGAGCCAAGGCAACAGGGCGTGCTTGTCCGCAGAACTGAGAGCACGCTGTTGGGCAGAGCTGAAACTGACCGCTGCAGTTCAGCTCTCTCCGGACGGCAGACGCCGAAGAACGCAGCCGCTTGCGAGCGGCGCAGTGCAGCGAAGAGCACACGAGCAGCCAAAGAGCTCCTTCACAATCGCTTTCACTTCTCAGTGCTCTTGCTGCTTGGAAAAGCAGCACACAGCCGTTGCACGCCAGGGCAAAAGCTGGGGCAGTGCCCGTCTTCACTCCTTCGCTGTGCTGTACTCCATGCAGCTAGAGCGAAGCGAGAAGGACGCGAGGACGAAGAAGGCCTTCTTAAAGTAGCCCCTTGTCAGCAGCCCTGAAAGGGCGCATAACACACGGCGTCTCGCCGCCCTCCGTTCTACATACTCGCGGCTCCCTTTGCCGACTTGCAAAAGTTGCTACCAGAGCAGAGGCGGCCAGATTGAAGAGGCACTGCTTAGGTTCACCTTTTCCTTACTGCACGTAAGCCACGTCCAGCTCCTCGCTGCACTCTGGATTTCCCTTCTCCGCGACACTTAACGTGGTGCTGTGTGTGTGCAACTCGGCGCCTAGAAGTGACCGCCAATGCTTTCAGAGCGGGCTGCAAGGGAACCAAGGAGCAGCACAAGCAGCAGTGCTTCAGCTTGCTCCTTCCGACTGCTAAGGGCACTTGGGAAGGCAAGCGAGAGTCAACCACCTTCCTCTCCTAGTAGCCTCTAACGTGGTGCACACAAGCACGGCGCTCTTGCCGCTTCGTTCACCGCCCTCGCCCTCGCACACGCCTTGCTCCGCTTTCACTTGCCGGCGGCCAGGAGCCGCTGCAGGGGCGCCACATACCCAGCAGTGTGCGGGCAGCCAAGAGCTCGAGAACGCTTCTTCTGCCCAAGCCCGCCTAGGGCGTGCACCTTTGTTCTCAGAGCTCCGTGTAACAGTCTGCCTCTCTCGCAGTTCGAATGGAAAACGAAAGCTTTTCGCCTACGCCCTTCACGGAGATCCGTTGCTGCGACGAGAATGTCTTGTGGCCGGAGCTCGCCCCCGCCGCGAGGAAGCTGCTCTTAGCACCGCGTTGCAGGGACACGTCTCGCTTCTTGACTTCGTGCTTAGCGCTCTCCGAATTCGCTGCTAGCTCCGCGGTCCTTCTCAGCTGCAAGTAGCAGCGCTCGCAGTACATAGAGCTTCGCAAGGACCGAAGACCCGGAGGGACATATCGCACACGACAATGTGCCAGGACAGAGACGTGTTCTACATTGTCCCTTCTCGTCATCCAGTTTGTGCCTCTGCTGCTTCTGCTGTTAGGAATCGCTGCTTGAAAGACGAGCGAGAGCGTCTTTCTGGGTGCATTGCACTGAGTGAGTGCTCGCTAGGGACTTTGCACTCGGAGCCAAGGCAACAGGGCGTGCTTGTCCGCAGAACTGAGAGCACGCTGTTGGGCAGAGCTGAAACTGACCGCTGCAGTTCAGCTCTCTCCGGACGGCAGACGCCGAAGAACGCAGCCGCTTGCGAGCGGCGCAGTGCAGCGAAGAGCACACGAGCAGCCAAAGAGCTCCTTCACAATCGCTTTCACTTCTCAGTGCTCTTGCTGCTTGGAAAAGCAGCACACAGCCGTTGCACGCCAGGGCAAAAGCTGGGGCAGTGCCCGTCTTCACTCCTTCGCTGTGCTGTACTCCATGCAGCTAGAGCGAAGCGAGAAGGACGCGAGGACGAAGAAGGCGTTCTTAAAGTAGCCCCTTGTCAGCAGCCCTGAAAGGGCGCATAACACACGGCGTCTCGCCGCCCTCCGTTCTACATACTCGCGGCTCCCTTTGCCGACTTGCAAAAGTTGCTACCAGAGCAGAGGCGGCCAGATTGAAGAGGCACTGCTTAGGTTCACCTTTTCCTTACTGCACGTAAGCCACGTCCAGCTCCTCGCTGCACTCTGGATTTCCCTTCTCCGCGACACTTAACGTGGTGCTGTGTGTGTGCAACTCGGCGCCTAGAAGTGACCGCCAATGCTTTCAGAGCGGGCTGCAAGGGAACCAAGGAGCAGCACAAGCAGCAGTGCTTCAGCTTGCTCCTTCCGACTGCTAAGGGCACTTGGGAAGGCAAGCGAGAGTCAACCACCTTCCTCTCCTAGTAGCCTCTAACGTGGTGCACACAAGCACGGCACATAGCCGCTTCGTTCACCGCCCTCGCCCACGCCTTGCTCCGCTTTCACTTGCCGGCGGCCAGAAGCCGCTGCAGGGGCGCCACATACCCAGCAGTGTGCGGGCAGCCAAGAGCTCGAGAACGCTTCTTCTGCCCAAGCCCGCCTAGGGCGTGCACCTTTGTTCTCAGAGCTCCGTGTAACAGTCTGCGTCTCTCGCAGTTCGAATGGAAAACGAAAGCTTTTCGCCTACGCCCTTCACGGAGATCCGTTGTTACGACGAGAATGTCTTGTGGCCGGAGCTCGCCCCCGCCGCGAGGAAGCTGCTCTTAGCACCGCGTTGCAGGGACACGTCTCGCTTCTTGACTTCGTGCTTAGCGCTCTCCGAATTCGCTGCTAGCTCCGCGGTCCTTCTCAGCTGCAAGTAGCAGCGCTCGCAGTACATAGAGCTTCGCAAGGACCGAAGACCCGGAGGGACATATCGCACACGACAATGTGCCAGGACAGAGACGTGTTCTACATTGTCCCTTCTCGTCATCCAGTTTGTGCCTCTGCTGCTTCTGCTGTTAGGAATCGCTCCTTGAAAGACGAGCGAGAGCGTCTTTCTGGGTGCATTGCACTGAGTGAGTGCTCGCTAGGGACTTTGCACTCGGAGCCAAGGCAACAGGGCGTGCTTGTCCGCAGAACTGAGAGCACGCTGTTGGGCAGAGCTGAAACTGACCGCTGCAGTTCAGCTCTCTCCGGACGGCAGACGCTGAAGAACGCAGCCGCTTGCGAGCGGCGCAGTGCAGCGAAGAGCACACGAGCAGCCAAAGAGCTCCTTCACAATCGCTTTCACTTCTCAGTGCTCTTGCTGCTTGGAAAAGCAGCACACAGCCGTTGCACGCCAGGGCAAAAGCTGGGGCAGTGCCCGTCTTCACTCCTTCGCTGTGCTGTACTCCATGCAGCTAGAACGAAGCGAGAAGGACGCGAGGACGAAGAAGGCGTTCTTAAAGTAGCCCCTTGTCAGCAGCCCTGAAAGGGCGCATAACACACGGCGTCTCGCTGCCCTCCGTTCTACATACTCGCGGCTCCCTTTGCCGACTTGCAAAAGTTGCTACCAGAGCAGAGGCGGCCAGATTGAAGAGGCACTGCTTAGGTTCACCTTTTCCTTACTGCACGTAAGCCACGTCCAGCTCCTCGCTGCACTCTGGATTTCCCTTCTCCGCGGCACTTAGCGTGGTGCTGCGTGTGTGCAACTCGGCGCCTAGAAGTGACCGCCAATGCTTTCAGAGCGGGCTGCAAGGGAACCAAGGAGCAGCACAAGCAGCAGTGCTTCAGCTTGCTCCTTCCGACTGCTAAGGGCACTTGGGAAGGCAAGCGAGAGTCAACCACCTTCCTCTCCTAGTAGCCTCTAACGTGGTGCACACAAGCACGGCGCTCTTGCCGCTTCGTTCACCGCCCTCGCCCACGCCTTGCTCCGCTTTCACTTGCCGGCGGCCAGAAGCCGCTGCAGGGGCGCCACATACCCAGCAGTGTGCGGGCAGCCAAGAGCTCGAGAACGCTTCTTCTGCCCAAGCCCGCCTAGGGCGTGCACCTTTGTTCTCAGAGCTCCGTGTAACAGTCTGCCTCTCTCGCAGTTCGAATGGAAAACGAAAGCTTTTCGCCTACGCCCTTCACGGAGATCCGTTGCTACGACGAGAATATCTTGTGGCCGGAGCTCGCCCCCGCCGCGAGGAAGCTGCTCTTAGCACCGCGTTGCAGGGACACGTCTCGCTTCTTGACTTCGTGCTTAGCGCTCTCCGAATTCGCTGCTAGCTCCGCGGTCCTTCTCAGCTGCAAGTAGCAGCGCTCGCAGTACATAGAGCTTCGCAAGGACCGAAGACCCGGAGGGACATATCGCACACGACAATGTGCCAGGACAGAGACGTGTTCTACATTGTCCCTTCTCGTCATCCAGTTTGTGCCTCTGCTGCTTCTGCTGTTAGGAATCGCTGCTTGAAAGACGAGCGAGAGCGTCTTTCTGGGTGCATTGCACTGAGTGAGTGCTCGCTAGGGACTTTGCACTCGGAGCCAAGGCAACAGGGCGTGCTTGTCCGCAGAACTGAGAGCACGCTGTTGGGCAGAGCTGAAACTGACCGCTGCAGTTCAGCTCTCTCCGGACGGCAGACGCCGACGAACGCAGCCGCTTGCGAGCGGCGCAGTGCAGCGAAGAGCACACGAGCAGCCAAAGAGCTCCTTCACAATCGCTTTCACTTCTCAGTGCTCTTGCTGCTTGGAAAAGCAGCACACAGCCGTTGCACGCCAGGGCAAAAGCTGGGGCAGTGCCCGTCTTCACTCCTTCGCTGTGCTGTACTCCATGCAGCTAGAGCGAAGCGAGAAGGACGCGAGGACGAAGAAGGCGTTCTTAAAGTAGCCCCTTGTCAGCAGCCCTGAAAGGGCGCATAACACACGGCGTCTCGCCGCCCTCCGTTCTACATACTCGCGGCTCCCTTTGCCGACTTGCAAAAGTTGCTACCAGAGCAGAGGCGGCCAGATTGAAGAGGCACTGCTTAGGTTCACCTTTTCCTTACTGCACGTAAGCCACGTCCAGCTCCTCGCTGCACTCTGGATTTCCCTTCTCCGCGACACTTAACGCGGTGCTGTGTGTGTGCAACTCGGCGCCTAGAAGTGACCGCCAATGCTTTCAGAGCGGGCTGCAAGGGAACCAAGGAGCAGCACAAGCAGCAGTGCTTCAGCTTGCTCCTTCCGACTGCTAAGGGCACTTGGGAAGGCAAGCGAGAGTCAACCACCTTCCTCTCCTAGTAGCCTCTAACGTGGTGCACACAAGCACGGCACATAGCCGCTTCGTTCACCGCCCTCGCCCACGCCTTGCTCCGCTTTCACTTGCCGGCGGCCAGAAGCCGCTGCAGGGGCGCCACATACCCAGCAGTGTGCGGGCAGCCAAGAGCTCGAGAACGCTTCTTCTGCCCAAGCCCGCCTAGGGCGTGCACCTTTGTTCTCAGAGCTCCGTGTAACAGTCTGCGTCTCTCGCAGTTCGAATGGAAAACGAAAGCTTTTCGCCTACGCCCTTCACGGAGATCCGTTGCTGCGACGAGAATGTCTTGTGGCCGGAGCTCGCCCCCGCCGCGAGGAAGCTGCTCTTAGCACCGCGTTGCAGGGACACGTCTCGCTTCTTGACTTCGTGCTTAGCGCTCTCCGAATTCGCTGCTAGCTCCGCGGTCCTTCTCAGCTGCAAGTAGCAGCGCTCGCAGTACATAGAGCTTCGCAAGGACCGAAGACCCGGAGGGACATATCGCACACGACAATGTGCCAGGACAGAGACGTGTTCTACATTGTCCCTTCTCGTCATCCAGTTTGTGCCTCTGCTGCTTCTGCTGTTAGGAATCGCTGCTTGAAAGACGAGCGAGAGCGTCTTTCTGGGTGCATTGCACTGAGTGAGTGCTCGCTAGGGACTTTGCACTCGGAGCCAAGGCAACAGGGCGTGCTTGTCCGCAGAACTGAGAGCACGCTGTTGGGCAGAGCTGAAACTGACCGCTGCAGTTCAGCTCTCTCCGGACGGCAGACGCCGAAGAACGCAGCCGCTTGCGAGCGGCGCAGTGCAGCGAAGAGCACACGAGCAGCCAAAGAGCTCCTTCACAATCGCTTTCACTTCTCAGTGCTCTTGCTGCTTGGAAAAGCAGCACACAGCCGTTGCACGCCAGGGCAAAAGCTGGGGCAGTGCCCGTCTTCACTCCTTCGCTGTGCTGTACTCCATGCAGCTAGAGCGAAGCGAGAAGGACGCGAGGACGAAGAAGGCGTTCTTAAAGTAGCCCCTTGTCAGCAGCCCTGAAAGGGCGCATAACACACGGCGTCTCGCTGCCCTCCGTTCTACATACTCGCGGCTCCCTTTGCCGACTTGCAAAAGTTGCTACCAGAGCAGAGGCGGCCAGATTGAAGAGGCACTGCTTAGGTTCACCTTTTCCTTACTGCACGTAAGCCACGTCCAGCTCCTCGCTGCACTCTGGATTTCCCTTCTCCGCGGCACTTAGCGTGGTGCTGCGTGTGTGCAACTCGGCGCCTAGAAGTGACCGCCAATGCTTTCAGAGCGGGCTGCAAGGGAACCAAGGAGCAGCACAAGCAGCAGTGCTTCAGCTTGCTCCTTCCGACTGCTAAGGGCACTTGGGAAGGCAAGCGAGAGTCAACCACCTTCCTCTCCTAGTAGCCTCTAACGTGGTGCACACAAGCACGGCACATAGCCGCTTCGTTCACCGCCCTCGCCCTCGCCCACGCCTTGCTCCGCTTTCACTTGCCGGCGGCCAGAAGCCGCTGCAGGGGCGCCACATACCCAGCAGTGTGCGGGCAGCCAAGAGCTCGAGAACGCTTCTTCTGCCCAAGCCCGCCTAGGGCGTGCACCTTTGTTCTCAGAGCTCCGTGTAACAGTCTGCCTCTCTCGCAGTTCGAATGGAAAACGAAAGCTTTTCGCCTACGCCCTTCACGGAGATCCGTTGCTACGACGAGAATATCTTGTGGCCGGAGCTCGCCCCCGCCGCGAGGAAGCTGCTCTTAGCACCGCGTTGCAGGGACACGTCTCGCTTCTTGACTTCGTGCTTAGCGCTCTCCGAATTCGCTGCTAGCTCCGCGGTCCTTCTCAGCTGCAAGTAGCAGCGCTCGCAGTACATAGAGCTTCGCAAGGACCGAAGACCCGGAGGGACATATCGCACACGACAATGTGCCAGGACAGAGACGTGTTCTACATTGTCCCTTCTCGTCATCCAGTTTGTGCCTCTGCTGCTTCTGCTGTTAGGAATCGCTGCTTGAAAGACGAGCGAGAGCGTCTTTCTGGGTGCATTGCACTGAGTGAGTGCTCGCTAGGGACTTTGCACTCGGAGCCAAGGCAACAGGGCGTGCTTGTCCGCAGAACTGAGAGCACGCTGTTGGGCAGAGCTGAAACTGACCGCTGCAGTTCAGCTCTCTCCGGACGGCAGACGCCGACGAACGCAGCCGCTTGCGAGCGGCGCAGTGCAGCGAAGAGCACACGAGCAGCCAAAGAGCTCCTTCACAATCGCTTTCACTTCTCAGTGCTCTTGCTGCTTGGAAAAGCAGCACACAGCCGTTGCACGCCAGGGCAAAAGCTGGGGCAGTGCCCGTCTTCACTCCTTCGCTGTGCTGTACTCCATGCAGCTAGAGCGAAGCGAGAAGGACGCGAGGACGAAGAAGGCGTTCTTAAAGTAGCCCCTTGTCAGCAGCCCTGAAAGGGCGCATAACACACGGCGTCTCGCCGCCCTCCGTTCTACATACTCGCGGCTCCCTTTGCCGACTTGCAAAAGTTGCTACCAGAGCAGAGGCGGCCAGATTGAAGAGGCACTGCTTAGGTTCACCTTTTCCTTACTGCACGTAAGCCACGTCCAGCTCCTCGCTGCACTCTGGATTTCCCTTCTCCGCGACACTTAACGTGGTGCTGTGTGTGTGCAACTCGGCGCCTAGAAGTGACCGCCAATGCTTTCAGAGCGGGCTGCAAGGGAACCAAGGAGCAGCACAAGCAGCAGTGCTTCAGCTTGCTCCTTCCGACTGCTAAGGGCACTTGGGAAGGCAAGCGAGAGTCAACCACCTTCCTCTCCTAGTAGCCTCTAACGTGGTGCACACAAGCACGGCACATAGCCGCTTCGTTCACCGCCCTCGCCCACGCCTTGCTCCGCTTTCACTTGCCGGCGGCCAGAAGCCGCTGCAGGGGCGCCACATACCCAGCAGTGTGCGGGCAGCCAAGAGCTCGAGAACGCTTCTTCTGCCCAAGCCCGCCTAGGGCGTGCACCTTTGTTCTCAGAGCTCCGTGTAACAGTCTGCGTCTCTCGCAGTTCGAATGGAAAACGAAAGCTTTTCGCCTACGCCCTTCACGGAGATCCGTTGCTGCGACGAGAATGTCTTGTGGCCGGAGCTCGCCCCCGCCGCGAGGAAGCTGCTCTTAGCACCGCGTTGCAGGGACACGTCTCGCTTCTTGACTTCGTGCTTAGCGCTCTCCGAATTCGCTGCTAGCTCCGCGGTCCTTCTCAGCTGCAAGTAGCAGCGCTCGCAGTACATAGAGCTTCGCAAGGACCGAAGACCCGGAGGGACATATCGCACACGACAATGTGCCAGGACAGAGACGTGTTCTACATTGTCCCTTCTCGTCATCCAGTTTGTGCCTCTGCTGCTTCTGCTGTTAGGAATCGCTGCTTGAAAGACGAGCGAGAGCGTCTTTCTGGGTGCATTGCACTGAGTGAGTGCTCGCTAGGGACTTTGCACTCGGAGCCAAGGCAACAGGGCGTGCTTGTCCGCAGAACTGAGAGCACGCTGTTGGGCAGAGCTGAAACTGACCGCTGCAGTTCAGCTCTCTCCGGACGGCAGACGCCGAAGAACGCAGCCGCTTGCGAGCGGCGCAGTGCAGCGAAGAGCACACGAGCAGCCAAAGAGCTCCTTCACAATCGCTTTCACTTCTCAGTGCTCTTGCTGCTTGGAAAAGCAGCACACAGCCGTTGCACGCCAGGGCAAAAGCTGGGGCAGTGCCCGTCTTCACTCCTTCGCTGTGCTGTACTCCATGCAGCTAGAGCGAAGCGAGAAGGACGCGAGGACGAAGAAGGCGTTCTTAAAGTAGCCCCTTGTCAGCAGCCCTGAAAGGGCGCATAACACACGGCGTCTCGCCGCCCTCCGTTCTACATACTCGCGGCTCCCTTTGCCGACTTGCAAAAGTTGCTACCAGAGCAGAGGCGGCCAGATTGAAGAGGCACTGCTTAGGTTCACCTTTTCCTTACTGCACGTAAGCCACGTCCAGCTCCTCGCTGCACTCTGGATTTCCCTTCTCCGCGGCACTTAGCGTGGTGCTGCGTGTGTGCAACTCGGCGCCTAGAAGTGACCGCCAATGCTTTCAGAGCGGGCTGCAAGGGAACCAAGGAGCAGCACAAGCAGCAGTGCTTCAGCTTGCTCCTTCCGACTGCTAAGGGCACTTGGGAAGGCAAGCGAGAGTCAACCACCTTCCTCTCCTAGTAGCCTCTAACGTGGTGCACACAAGCACGGCACATAGCCGCTTCGTTCACCGCCCTCGCCCACGCCTTGCTCCGCTTTCACTTGCCGGCGGCCAGAAGCCGCTGCAGGGGCGCCACATACCCAGCAGTGTGCGGGCAGCCAAGAGCTCGAGAACGCTTCTTCTGCCCAAGCCCGCCTAGGGCGTGCACCTTTGTTCTCAGAGCTCCGTGTAACAGTCTGCGTCTCTCGCAGTTCGAATGGAAAACGAAAGCTTTTCGCCTACGCCCTTCACGGAGATCCGTTGTTACGACGAGAATGTCTTGTGGCCGGAGCTCGCCCCCGCCGCGAGGAAGCTGCTCTTAGCACCGCGTTGCAGGGACACGTCTCGCTTCTTGACTTCGTGCTTAGCGCTCTCCGAATTCGCTGCTAGCTCCGCGGTCCTTCTCAGCTGCAAGTAGCAGCGCTCGCAGTACATAGAGCTTCGCAAGGACCGAAGACCCGGAGGGACATATCGCACACGACAATGTGCCAGGACAGAGACGTGTTCTACATTGTCCCTTCTCGTCATCCAGTTTGTGCCTCTGCTGCTTCTGCTGTTAGGAATCGCTCCTTGAAAGACGAGCGAGAGCGTCTTTCTGGGTGCATTGCACTGAGTGAGTGCTCGCTAGGGACTTTGCACTCGGAGCCAAGGCAACAGGGCGTGCTTGTCCGCAGAACTGAGAGCACGCTGTTGGGCAGAGCTGAAACTGACCGCTGCAGTTCAGCTCTCTCCGGACGGCAGACGCTGAAGAACGCAGCCGCTTGCGAGCGGCGCAGTGCAGCGAAGAGCACACGAGCAGCCAAAGAGCTCCTTCACAATCGCTTTCACTTCTCAGTGCTCTTGCTGCTTGGAAAAGCAGCACACAGCCGTTGCACGCCAGGGCAAAAGCTGGGGCAGTGCCCGTCTTCACTCCTTCGCTGTGCTGTACTCCATGCAGCTAGAACGAAGCGAGAAGGACGCGAGGACGAAGAAGGCGTTCTTAAAGTAGCCCCTTGTCAGCAGCCCTGAAAGGGCGCATAACACACGGCGTCTCGCTGCCCTCCGTTCTACATACTCGCGGCTCCCTTTGCCGACTTGCAAAAGTTGCTACCAGAGCAGAGGCGGCCAGATTGAAGAGGCACTGCTTAGGTTCACCTTTTCCTTACTGCACGTAAGCCACGTCCAGCTCCTCGCTGCACTCTGGATTTCCCTTCTCCGCGGCACTTAGCGTGGTGCTGCGTGTGTGCAACTCGGCGCCTAGAAGTGACCGCCAATGCTTTCAGAGCGGGCTGCAAGGGAACCAAGGAGCAGCACAAGCAGCAGTGCTTCAGCTTGCTCCTTCCGACTGCTAAGGGCACTTGGGAAGGCAAGCGAGAGTCAACCACCTTCCTCTCCTAGTAGCCTCTAACGTGGTGCACACAAGCACGGCGCTCTTGCCGCTTCGTTCACCGCCCTCGCCCACGCCTTGCTCCGCTTTCACTTGCCGGCGGCCAGAAGCCGCTGCAGGGGCGCCACATACCCAGCAGTGTGCGGGCAGCCAAGAGCTCGAGAACGCTTCTTCTGCCCAAGCCCGCCTAGGGCGTGCACCTTTGTTCTCAGAGCTCCGTGTAACAGTCTGCCTCTCTCGCAGTTCGAATGGAAAACGAAAGCTTTTCGCCTACGCCCTTCACGGAGATCCGTTGCTACGACGAGAATATCTTGTGGCCGGAGCTCGCCCCCGCCGCGAGGAAGCTGCTCTTAGCACCGCGTTGCAGGGACACGTCTCGCTTCTTGACTTCGTGCTTAGCGCTCTCCGAATTCGCTGCTAGCTCCGCGGTCCTTCTCAGCTGCAAGTAGCAGCGCTCGCAGTACATAGAGCTTCGCAAGGACCGAAGACCCGGAGGGACATATCGCACACGACAATGTGCCAGGACAGAGACGTGTTCTACATTGTCCCTTCTCGTCATCCAGTTTGTGCCTCTGCTGCTTCTGCTGTTAGGAATCGCTGCTTGAAAGACGAGCGAGAGCGTCTTTCTGGGTGCATTGCACTGAGTGAGTGCTCGCTAGGGACTTTGCACTCGGAGCCAAGGCAACAGGGCGTGCTTGTCCGCAGAACTGAGAGCACGCTGTTGGGCAGAGCTGAAACTGACCGCTGCAGTTCAGCTCTCTCCGGACGGCAGACGCCGACGAACGCAGCCGCTTGCGAGCGGCGCAGTGCAGCGAAGAGCACACGAGCAGCCAAAGAGCTCCTTCACAATCGCTTTCACTTCTCAGTGCTCTTGCTGCTTGGAAAAGCAGCACACAGCCGTTGCACGCCAGGGCAAAAGCTGGGGCAGTGCCCGTCTTCACTCCTTCGCTGTGCTGTACTCCATGCAGCTAGAGCGAAGCGAGAAGGACGCGAGGACGAAGAAGGCCTTCTTAAAGTAGCCCCTTGTCAGCAGCCCTGAAAGGGCGCATAACACACGGCGTCTCGCTGCCCTCCGTTCTACATACTCGCGGCTCCCTTTGCCGACTTGCAAAAGTTGCTACCAGAGCAGAGGCGGCCAGATTGAAGAGGCACTGCTTAGGTTCACCTTTTCCTTACTGCACGTAAGCCACGTCCAGCTCCTCGCTGCACTCTGGATTTCCCTTCTCCGCGGCACTTAGCGTGGTGCTGCGTGTGTGCAACTCGGCGCCTAGAAGTGACCGCCAATGCTTTCAGAGCGGGCTGCAAGGGAACCAAGGAGCAGCACAAGCAGCAGTGCTTCAGCTTGCTCCTTCCGACTGCTAAGGGCACTTGGGAAGGCAAGCGAGAGTCAACCACCTTCCTCTCCTAGTAGCCTCTAACGTGGTGCACACAAGCACGGCACATAGCCGCTTCGTTCACCGCCCTCGCCCTCGCCCACGCCTTGCTCCGCTTTCACTTGCCGGCGGCCAGAAGCCGCTGCAGGGGCGCCACATACCCAGCAGTGTGCGGGCAGCCAAGAGCTCGAGAACGCTTCTTCTGCCCAAGCCCGCCTAGGGCGTGCACCTTTGTTCTCAGAGCTCCGTGTAACAGTCTGCCTCTCTCGCAGTTCGAATGGAAAACGAAAGCTTTTCGCCTACGCCCTTCACGGAGATCCGTTGCTACGACGAGAATATCTTGTGGCCGGAGCTCGCCCCCGCCGCGAGGAAGCTGCTCTTAGCACCGCGTTGCAGGGACACGTCTCGCTTCTTGACTTCGTGCTTAGCGCTCTCCGAATTCGCTGCTAGCTCCGCGGTCCTTCTCAGCTGCAAGTAGCAGCGCTCGCAGTACATAGAGCTTCGCAAGGACCGAAGACCCGGAGGGACATATCGCACACGACAATGTGCCAGGACAGAGACGTGTTCTACATTGTCCCTTCTCGTCATCCAGTTTGTGCCTCTGCTGCTTCTGCTGTTAGGAATCGCTGCTTGAAAGACGAGCGAGAGCGTCTTTCTGGGTGCATTGCACTGAGTGAGTGCTCGCTAGGGACTTTGCACTCGGAGCCAAGGCAACAGGGCGTGCTTGTCCGCAGAACTGAGAGCACGCTGTTGGGCAGAGCTGAAACTGACCGCTGCAGTTCAGCTCTCTCCGGACGGCAGACGCCGACGAACGCAGCCGCTTGCGAGCGGCGCAGTGCAGCGAAGAGCACACGAGCAGCCAAAGAGCTCCTTCACAATCGCTTTCACTTCTCAGTGCTCTTGCTGCTTGGAAAAGCAGCACACAGCCGTTGCACGCCAGGGCAAAAGCTGGGGCAGTGCCCGTCTTCACTCCTTCGCTGTGCTGTACTCCATGCAGCTAGAGCGAAGCGAGAAGGACGCGAGGACGAAGAAGGCGTTCTTAAAGTAGCCCCTTGTCAGCAGCCCTGAAAGGGCGCATAACACACGGCGTCTCGCCGCCCTCCGTTCTACATACTCGCGGCTCCCTTTGCCGACTTGCAAAAGTTGCTACCAGAGCAGAGGCGGCCAGATTGAAGAGGCACTGCTTAGGTTCACCTTTTCCTTACTGCACGTAAGCCACGTCCAGCTCCTCGCTGCACTCTGGATTTCCCTTCTCCGCGACACTTAACGCGGTGCTGTGTGTGTGCAACTCGGCGCCTAGAAGTGACCGCCAATGCTTTCAGAGCGGGCTGCAAGGGAACCAAGGAGCAGCACAAGCAGCAGTGCTTCAGCTTGCTCCTTCCGACTGCTAAGGGCACTTGGGAAGGCAAGCGAGAGTCAACCACCTTCCTCTCCTAGTAGCCTCTAACGTGGTGCACACAAGCACGGCACATAGCCGCTTCGTTCACCGCCCTCGCCCACGCCTTGCTCCGCTTTCACTTGCCGGCGGCCAGAAGCCGCTGCAGGGGCGCCACATACCCAGCAGTGTGCGGGCAGCCAAGAGCTCGAGAACGCTTCTTCTGCCCAAGCCCGCCTAGGGCGTGCACCTTTGTTCTCAGAGCTCCGTGTAACAGTCTGCGTCTCTCGCAGTTCGAATGGAAAACGAAAGCTTTTCGCCTACGCCCTTCACGGAGATCCGTTGCTGCGACGAGAATGTCTTGTGGCCGGAGCTCGCCCCCGCCGCGAGGAAGCTGCTCTTAGCACCGCGTTGCAGGGACACGTCTCGCTTCTTGACTTCGTGCTTAGCGCTCTCCGAATTCGCTGCTAGCTCCGCGGTCCTTCTCAGCTGCAAGTAGCAGCGCTCGCAGTACATAGAGCTTCGCAAGGACCGAAGACCCGGAGGGACATATCGCACACGACAATGTGCCAGGACAGAGACGTGTTCTACATTGTCCCTTCTCGTCATCCAGTTTGTGCCTCTGCTGCTTCTGCTGTTAGGAATCGCTGCTTGAAAGACGAGCGAGAGCGTCTTTCTGGGTGCATTGCACTGAGTGAGTGCTCGCTAGGGACTTTGCACTCGGAGCCAAGGCAACAGGGCGTGCTTGTCCGCAGAACTGAGAGCACGCTGTTGGGCAGAGCTGAAACTGACCGCTGCAGTTCAGCTCTCTCCGGACGGCAGACGCCGAAGAACGCAGCCGCTTGCGAGCGGCGCAGTGCAGCGAAGAGCACACGAGCAGCCAAAGAGCTCCTTCACAATCGCTTTCACTTCTCAGTGCTCTTGCTGCTTGGAAAAGCAGCACACAGCCGTTGCACGCCAGGGCAAAAGCTGGGGCAGTGCCCGTCTTCACTCCTTCGCTGTGCTGTACTCCATGCAGCTAGAGCGAAGCGAGAAGGACGCGAGGACGAAGAAGGCGTTCTTAAAGTAGCCCCTTGTCAGCAGCCCTGAAAGGGCGCATAACACACGGCGTCTCGCCGCCCTCCGTTCTACATACTCGCGGCTCCCTTTGCCGACTTGCAAAAGTTGCTACCAGAGCAGAGGCGGCCAGATTGAAGAGGCACTGCTTAGGTTCACCTTTTCCTTACTGCACGTAAGCCACGTCCAGCTCCTCGCTGCACTCTGGATTTCCCTTCTCCGCGGCACTTAGCGTGGTGCTGCGTGTGTGCAACTCGGCGCCTAGAAGTGACCGCCAATGCTTTCAGAGCGGGCTGCAAGGGAACCAAGGAGCAGCACAAGCAGCAGTGCTTCAGCTTGCTCCTTCCGACTGCTAAGGGCACTTGGGAAGGCAAGCGAGAGTCAACCACCTTCCTCTCCTAGTAGCCTCTAACGTGGTGCACACAAGCACGGCACATAGCCGCTTCGTTCACCGCCCTCGCCCACGCCTTGCTCCGCTTTCACTTGCCGGCGGCCAGAAGCCGCTGCAGGGGCGCCACATACCCAGCAGTGTGCGGGCAGCCAAGAGCTCGAGAACGCTTCTTCTGCCCAAGCCCGCCTAGGGCGTGCACCTTTGTTCTCAGAGCTCCGTGTAACAGTCTGCGTCTCTCGCAGTTCGAATGGAAAACGAAAGCTTTTCGCCTACGCCCTTCACGGAGATCCGTTGTTACGACGAGAATGTCTTGTGGCCGGAGCTCGCCCCCGCCGCGAGGAAGCTGCTCTTAGCACCGCGTTGCAGGGACACGTCTCGCTTCTTGACTTCGTGCTTAGCGCTCTCCGAATTCGCTGCTAGCTCCGCGGTCCTTCTCAGCTGCAAGTAGCAGCGCTCGCAGTACATAGAGCTTCGCAAGGACCGAAGACCCGGAGGGACATATCGCACACGACAATGTGCCAGGACAGAGACGTGTTCTACATTGTCCCTTCTCGTCATCCAGTTTGTGCCTCTGCTGCTTCTGCTGTTAGGAATCGCTCCTTGAAAGACGAGCGAGAGCGTCTTTCTGGGTGCATTGCACTGAGTGAGTGCTCGCTAGGGACTTTGCACTCGGAGCCAAGGCAACAGGGCGTGCTTGTCCGCAGAACTGAGAGCACGCTGTTGGGCAGAGCTGAAACTGACCGCTGCAGTTCAGCTCTCTCCGGACGGCAGACGCTGAAGAACGCAGCCGCTTGCGAGCGGCGCAGTGCAGCGAAGAGCACACGAGCAGCCAAAGAGCTCCTTCACAATCGCTTTCACTTCTCAGTGCTCTTGCTGCTTGGAAAAGCAGCACACAGCCGTTGCACGCCAGGGCAAAAGCTGGGGCAGTGCCCGTCTTCACTCCTTCGCTGTGCTGTACTCCATGCAGCTAGAACGAAGCGAGAAGGACGCGAGGACGAAGAAGGCGTTCTTAAAGTAGCCCCTTGTCAGCAGCCCTGAAAGGGCGCATAACACACGGCGTCTCGCTGCCCTCCGTTCTACATACTCGCGGCTCCCTTTGCCGACTTGCAAAAGTTGCTACCAGAGCAGAGGCGGCCAGATTGAAGAGGCACTGCTTAGGTTCACCTTTTCCTTACTGCACGTAAGCCACGTCCAGCTCCTCGCTGCACTCTGGATTTCCCTTCTCCGCGGCACTTAGCGTGGTGCTGCGTGTGTGCAACTCGGCGCCTAGAAGTGACCGCCAATGCTTTCAGAGCGGGCTGCAAGGGAACCAAGGAGCAGCACAAGCAGCAGTGCTTCAGCTTGCTCCTTCCGACTGCTAAGGGCACTTGGGAAGGCAAGCGAGAGTCAACCACCTTCCTCTCCTAGTAGCCTCTAACGTGGTGCACACAAGCACGGCGCTCTTGCCGCTTCGTTCACCGCCCTCGCCCACGCCTTGCTCCGCTTTCACTTGCCGGCGGCCAGAAGCCGCTGCAGGGGCGCCACATACCCAGCAGTGTGCGGGCAGCCAAGAGCTCGAGAACGCTTCTTCTGCCCAAGCCCGCCTAGGGCGTGCACCTTTGTTCTCAGAGCTCCGTGTAACAGTCTGCCTCTCTCGCAGTTCGAATGGAAAACGAAAGCTTTTCGCCTACGCCCTTCACGGAGATCCGTTGCTACGACGAGAATATCTTGTGGCCGGAGCTCGCCCCCGCCGCGAGGAAGCTGCTCTTAGCACCGCGTTGCAGGGACACGTCTCGCTTCTTGACTTCGTGCTTAGCGCTCTCCGAATTCGCTGCTAGCTCCGCGGTCCTTCTCAGCTGCAAGTAGCAGCGCTCGCAGTACATAGAGCTTCGCAAGGACCGAAGACCCGGAGGGACATATCGCACACGACAATGTGCCAGGACAGAGACGTGTTCTACATTGTCCCTTCTCGTCATCCAGTTTGTGCCTCTGCTGCTTCTGCTGTTAGGAATCGCTGCTTGAAAGACGAGCGAGAGCGTCTTTCTGGGTGCATTGCACTGAGTGAGTGCTCGCTAGGGACTTTGCACTCGGAGCCAAGGCAACAGGGCGTGCTTGTCCGCAGAACTGAGAGCACGCTGTTGGGCAGAGCTGAAACTGACCGCTGCAGTTCAGCTCTCTCCGGACGGCAGACGCCGACGAACGCAGCCGCTTGCGAGCGGCGCAGTGCAGCGAAGAGCACACGAGCAGCCAAAGAGCTCCTTCACAATCGCTTTCACTTCTCAGTGCTCTTGCTGCTTGGAAAAGCAGCACACAGCCGTTGCACGCCAGGGCAAAAGCTGGGGCAGTGCCCGTCTTCACTCCTTCGCTGTGCTGTACTCCATGCAGCTAGAGCGAAGCGAGAAGGACGCGAGGACGAAGAAGGCGTTCTTAAAGTAGCCCCTTGTCAGCAGCCCTGAAAGGGCGCATAACACACGGCGTCTCGCCGCCCTCCGTTCTACATACTCGCGGCTCCCTTTGCCGACTTGCAAAAGTTGCTACCAGAGCAGAGGCGGCCAGATTGAAGAGGCACTGCTTAGGTTCACCTTTTCCTTACTGCACGTAAGCCACGTCCAGCTCCTCGCTGCACTCTGGATTTCCCTTCTCCGCGACACTTAACGCGGTGCTGTGTGTGTGCAACTCGGCGCCTAGAAGTGACCGCCAATGCTTTCAGAGCGGGCTGCAAGGGAACCAAGGAGCAGCACAAGCAGCAGTGCTTCAGCTTGCTCCTTCCGACTGCTAAGGGCACTTGGGAAGGCAAGCGAGAGTCAACCACCTTCCTCTCCTAGTAGCCTCTAACGTGGTGCACACAAGCACGGCACATAGCCGCTTCGTTCACCGCCCTCGCCCACGCCTTGCTCCGCTTTCACTTGCCGGCGGCCAGAAGCCGCTGCAGGGGCGCCACATACCCAGCAGTGTGCGGGCAGCCAAGAGCTCGAGAACGCTTCTTCTGCCCAAGCCCGCCTAGGGCGTGCACCTTTGTTCTCAGAGCTCCGTGTAACAGTCTGCGTCTCTCGCAGTTCGAATGGAAAACGAAAGCTTTTCGCCTACGCCCTTCACGGAGATCCGTTGCTGCGACGAGAATGTCTTGTGGCCGGAGCTCGCCCCCGCCGCGAGGAAGCTGCTCTTAGCACCGCGTTGCAGGGACACGTCTCGCTTCTTGACTTCGTGCTTAGCGCTCTCCGAATTCGCTGCTAGCTCCGCGGTCCTTCTCAGCTGCAAGTAGCAGCGCTCGCAGTACATAGAGCTTCGCAAGGACCGAAGACCCGGAGGGACATATCGCACACGACAATGTGCCAGGACAGAGACGTGTTCTACATTGTCCCTTCTCGTCATCCAGTTTGTGCCTCTGCTGCTTCTGCTGTTAGGAATCGCTGCTTGAAAGACGAGCGAGAGCGTCTTTCTGGGTGCATTGCACTGAGTGAGTGCTCGCTAGGGACTTTGCACTCGGAGCCAAGGCAACAGGGCGTGCTTGTCCGCAGAACTGAGAGCACGCTGTTGGGCAGAGCTGAAACTGACCGCTGCAGTTCAGCTCTCTCCGGACGGCAGACGCCGAAGAACGCAGCCGCTTGCGAGCGGCGCAGTGCAGCGAAGAGCACACGAGCAGCCAAAGAGCTCCTTCACAATCGCTTTCACTTCTCAGTGCTCTTGCTGCTTGGAAAAGCAGCACACAGCCGTTGCACGCCAGGGCAAAAGCTGGGGCAGTGCCCGTCTTCACTCCTTCGCTGTGCTGTACTCCATGCAGCTAGAGCGAAGCGAGAAGGACGCGAGGACGAAGAAGGCGTTCTTAAAGTAGCCCCTTGTCAGCAGCCCTGAAAGGGCGCATAACACACGGCGTCTCGCCGCCCTCCGTTCTACATACTCGCGGCTCCCTTTGCCGACTTGCAAAAGTTGCTACCAGAGCAGAGGCGGCCAGATTGAAGAGGCACTGCTTAGGTTCACCTTTTCCTTACTGCACGTAAGCCACGTCCAGCTCCTCGCTGCACTCTGGATTTCCCTTCTCCGCGGCACTTAGCGTGGTGCTGCGTGTGTGCAACTCGGCGCCTAGAAGTGACCGCCAATGCTTTCAGAGCGGGCTGCAAGGGAACCAAGGAGCAGCACAAGCAGCAGTGCTTCAGCTTGCTCCTTCCGACTGCTAAGGGCACTTGGGAAGGCAAGCGAGAGTCAACCACCTTCCTCTCCTAGTAGCCTCTAACGTGGTGCACACAAGCACGGCACATAGCCGCTTCGTTCACCGCCCTCGCCCACGCCTTGCTCCGCTTTCACTTGCCGGCGGCCAGAAGCCGCTGCAGGGGCGCCACATACCCAGCAGTGTGCGGGCAGCCAAGAGCTCGAGAACGCTTCTTCTGCCCAAGCCCGCCTAGGGCGTGCACCTTTGTTCTCAGAGCTCCGTGTAACAGTCTGCGTCTCTCGCAGTTCGAATGGAAAACGAAAGCTTTTCGCCTACGCCCTTCACGGAGATCCGTTGTTACGACGAGAATGTCTTGTGGCCGGAGCTCGCCCCCGCCGCGAGGAAGCTGCTCTTAGCACCGCGTTGCAGGGACACGTCTCGCTTCTTGACTTCGTGCTTAGCGCTCTCCGAATTCGCTGCTAGCTCCGCGGTCCTTCTCAGCTGCAAGTAGCAGCGCTCGCAGTACATAGAGCTTCGCAAGGACCGAAGACCCGGAGGGACATATCGCACACGACAATGTGCCAGGACAGAGACGTGTTCTACATTGTCCCTTCTCGTCATCCAGTTTGTGCCTCTGCTGCTTCTGCTGTTAGGAATCGCTCCTTGAAAGACGAGCGAGAGCGTCTTTCTGGGTGCATTGCACTGAGTGAGTGCTCGCTAGGGACTTTGCACTCGGAGCCAAGGCAACAGGGCGTGCTTGTCCGCAGAACTGAGAGCACGCTGTTGGGCAGAGCTGAAACTGACCGCTGCAGTTCAGCTCTCTCCGGACGGCAGACGCTGAAGAACGCAGCCGCTTGCGAGCGGCGCAGTGCAGCGAAGAGCACACGAGCAGCCAAAGAGCTCCTTCACAATCGCTTTCACTTCTCAGTGCTCTTGCTGCTTGGAAAAGCAGCACACAGCCGTTGCACGCCAGGGCAAAAGCTGGGGCAGTGCCCGTCTTCACTCCTTCGCTGTGCTGTACTCCATGCAGCTAGAACGAAGCGAGAAGGACGCGAGGACGAAGAAGGCGTTCTTAAAGTAGCCCCTTGTCAGCAGCCCTGAAAGGGCGCATAACACACGGCGTCTCGCTGCCCTCCGTTCTACATACTCGCGGCTCCCTTTGCCGACTTGCAAAAGTTGCTACCAGAGCAGAGGCGGCCAGATTGAAGAGGCACTGCTTAGGTTCACCTTTTCCTTACTGCACGTAAGCCACGTCCAGCTCCTCGCTGCACTCTGGATTTCCCTTCTCCGCGGCACTTAGCGTGGTGCTGCGTGTGTGCAACTCGGCGCCTAGAAGTGACCGCCAATGCTTTCAGAGCGGGCTGCAAGGGAACCAAGGAGCAGCACAAGCAGCAGTGCTTCAGCTTGCTCCTTCCGACTGCTAAGGGCACTTGGGAAGGCAAGCGAGAGTCAACCACCTTCCTCTCCTAGTAGCCTCTAACGTGGTGCACACAAGCACGGCGCTCTTGCCGCTTCGTTCACCGCCCTCGCCCACGCCTTGCTCCGCTTTCACTTGCCGGCGGCCAGAAGCCGCTGCAGGGGCGCCACATACCCAGCAGTGTGCGGGCAGCCAAGAGCTCGAGAACGCTTCTTCTGCCCAAGCCCGCCTAGGGCGTGCACCTTTGTTCTCAGAGCTCCGTGTAACAGTCTGCCTCTCTCGCAGTTCGAATGGAAAACGAAAGCTTTTCGCCTACGCCCTTCACGGAGATCCGTTGCTACGACGAGAATATCTTGTGGCCGGAGCTCGCCCCCGCCGCGAGGAAGCTGCTCTTAGCACCGCGTTGCAGGGACACGTCTCGCTTCTTGACTTCGTGCTTAGCGCTCTCCGAATTCGCTGCTAGCTCCGCGGTCCTTCTCAGCTGCAAGTAGCAGCGCTCGCAGTACATAGAGCTTCGCAAGGACCGAAGACCCGGAGGGACATATCGCACACGACAATGTGCCAGGACAGAGACGTGTTCTACATTGTCCCTTCTCGTCATCCAGTTTGTGCCTCTGCTGCTTCTGCTGTTAGGAATCGCTGCTTGAAAGA
The DNA here is from genome assembly GCF_052056855.1 of Sturnus vulgaris. Taxonomy (NCBI): domain Eukaryota; kingdom Metazoa; phylum Chordata; class Aves; order Passeriformes; family Sturnidae; genus Sturnus; species Sturnus vulgaris. The sequence continues at coordinate 256,891 of NW_028275905.1, read as the reverse complement.
CGAGCGAGAGCGTCTTTCTGGGTGCATTGCACTGAGTGAGTGCTCGCTAGGGACTTTGCACTCGGAGCCAAGGCAACAGGGCGTGCTTGTCCGCAGAACTGAGAGCACGCTGTTGGGCAGAGCTGAAACTGACCGCTGCAGTTCAGCTCTCTCCGGACGGCAGACGCCGACGAACGCAGCCGCTTGCGAGCGGCGCAGTGCAGCGAAGAGCACACGAGCAGCCAAAGAGCTCCTTCACAATCGCTTTCACTTCTCAGTGCTCTTGCTGCTTGGAAAAGCAGCACACAGCCGTTGCACGCCAGGGCAAAAGCTGGGGCAGTGCCCGTCTTCACTCCTTCGCTGTGCTGTACTCCATGCAGCTAGAGCGAAGCGAGAAGGACGCGAGGACGAAGAAGGCGTTCTTAAAGTAGCCCCTTGTCAGCAGCCCTGAAAGGGCGCATAACACACGGCGTCTCGCCGCCCTCCGTTCTACATACTCGCGGCTCCCTTTGCCGACTTGCAAAAGTTGCTACCAGAGCAGAGGCGGCCAGATTGAAGAGGCACTGCTTAGGTTCACCTTTTCCTTACTGCACGTAAGCCACGTCCAGCTCCTCGCTGCACTCTGGATTTCCCTTCTCCGCGACACTTAACGCGGTGCTGTGTGTGTGCAACTCGGCGCCTAGAAGTGACCGCCAATGCTTTCAGAGCGGGCTGCAAGGGAACCAAGGAGCAGCACAAGCAGCAGTGCTTCAGCTTGCTCCTTCCGACTGCTAAGGGCACTTGGGAAGGCAAGCGAGAGTCAACCACCTTCCTCTCCTAGTAGCCTCTAACGTGGTGCACACAAGCACGGCACATAGCCGCTTCGTTCACCGCCCTCGCCCACGCCTTGCTCCGCTTTCACTTGCCGGCGGCCAGAAGCCGCTGCAGGGGCGCCACATACCCAGCAGTGTGCGGGCAGCCAAGAGCTCGAGAACGCTTCTTCTGCCCAAGCCCGCCTAGGGCGTGCACCTTTGTTCTCAGAGCTCCGTGTAACAGTCTGCGTCTCTCGCAGTTCGAATGGAAAACGAAAGCTTTTCGCCTACGCCCTTCACGGAGATCCGTTGCTGCGACGAGAATGTCTTGTGGCCGGAGCTCGCCCCCGCCGCGAGGAAGCTGCTCTTAGCACCGCGTTGCAGGGACACGTCTCGCTTCTTGACTTCGTGCTTAGCGCTCTCCGAATTCGCTGCTAGCTCCGCGGTCCTTCTCAGCTGCAAGTAGCAGCGCTCGCAGTACATAGAGCTTCGCAAGGACCGAAGACCCGGAGGGACATATCGCACACGACAATGTGCCAGGACAGAGACGTGTTCTACATTGTCCCTTCTCGTCATCCAGTTTGTGCCTCTGCTGCTTCTGCTGTTAGGAATCGCTGCTTGAAAGACGAGCGAGAGCGTCTTTCTGGGTGCATTGCACTGAGTGAGTGCTCGCTAGGGACTTTGCACTCGGAGCCAAGGCAACAGGGCGTGCTTGTCCGCAGAACTGAGAGCACGCTGTTGGGCAGAGCTGAAACTGACCGCTGCAGTTCAGCTCTCTCCGGACGGCAGACGCCGAAGAACGCAGCCGCTTGCGAGCGGCGCAGTGCAGCGAAGAGCACACGAGCAGCCAAAGAGCTCCTTCACAATCGCTTTCACTTCTCAGTGCTCTTGCTGCTTGGAAAAGCAGCACACAGCCGTTGCACGCCAGGGCAAAAGCTGGGGCAGTGCCCGTCTTCACTCCTTCGCTGTGCTGTACTCCATGCAGCTAGAGCGAAGCGAGAAGGACGCGAGGACGAAGAAGGCGTTCTTAAAGTAGCCCCTTGTCAGCAGCCCTGAAAGGGCGCATAACACACGGCGTCTCGCTGCCCTCCGTTCTACATACTCGCGGCTCCCTTTGCCGACTTGCAAAAGTTGCTACCAGAGCAGAGGCGGCCAGATTGAAGAGGCACTGCTTAGGTTCACCTTTTCCTTACTGCACGTAAGCCACGTCCAGCTCCTCGCTGCACTCTGGATTTCCCTTCTCCGCGGCACTTAGCGTGGTGCTGCGTGTGTGCAACTCGGCGCCTAGAAGTGACCGCCAATGCTTTCAGAGCGGGCTGCAAGGGAACCAAGGAGCAGCACAAGCAGCAGTGCTTCAGCTTGCTCCTTCCGACTGCTAAGGGCACTTGGGAAGGCAAGCGAGAGTCAACCACCTTCCTCTCCTAGTAGCCTCTAACGTGGTGCACACAAGCACGGCACATAGCCGCTTCGTTCACCGCCCTCGCCCTCGCCCACGCCTTGCTCCGCTTTCACTTGCCGGCGGCCAGAAGCCGCTGCAGGGGCGCCACATACCCAGCAGTGTGCGGGCAGCCAAGAGCTCGAGAACGCTTCTTCTGCCCAAGCCCGCCTAGGGCGTGCACCTTTGTTCTCAGAGCTCCGTGTAACAGTCTGCCTCTCTCGCAGTTCGAATGGAAAACGAAAGCTTTTCGCCTACGCCCTTCACGGAGATCCGTTGCTACGACGAGAATATCTTGTGGCCGGAGCTCGCCCCCGCCGCGAGGAAGCTGCTCTTAGCACCGCGTTGCAGGGACACGTCTCGCTTCTTGACTTCGTGCTTAGCGCTCTCCGAATTCGCTGCTAGCTCCGCGGTCCTTCTCAGCTGCAAGTAGCAGCGCTCGCAGTACATAGAGCTTCGCAAGGACCGAAGACCCGGAGGGACATATCGCACACGACAATGTGCCAGGACAGAGACGTGTTCTACATTGTCCCTTCTCGTCATCCAGTTTGTGCCTCTGCTGCTTCTGCTGTTAGGAATCGCTGCTTGAAAGACGAGCGAGAGCGTCTTTCTGGGTGCATTGCACTGAGTGAGTGCTCGCTAGGGACTTTGCACTCGGAGCCAAGGCAACAGGGCGTGCTTGTCCGCAGAACTGAGAGCACGCTGTTGGGCAGAGCTGAAACTGACCGCTGCAGTTCAGCTCTCTCCGGACGGCAGACGCCGACGAACGCAGCCGCTTGCGAGCGGCGCAGTGCAGCGAAGAGCACACGAGCAGCCAAAGAGCTCCTTCACAATCGCTTTCACTTCTCAGTGCTCTTGCTGCTTGGAAAAGCAGCACACAGCCGTTGCACGCCAGGGCAAAAGCTGGGGCAGTGCCCGTCTTCACTCCTTCGCTGTGCTGTACTCCATGCAGCTAGAGCGAAGCGAGAAGGACGCGAGGACGAAGAAGGCGTTCTTAAAGTAGCCCCTTGTCAGCAGCCCTGAAAGGGCGCATAACACACGGCGTCTCGCCGCCCTCCGTTCTACATACTCGCGGCTCCCTTTGCCGACTTGCAAAAGTTGCTACCAGAGCAGAGGCGGCCAGATTGAAGAGGCACTGCTTAGGTTCACCTTTTCCTTACTGCACGTAAGCCACGTCCAGCTCCTCGCTGCACTCTGGATTTCCCTTCTCCGCGACACTTAACGCGGTGCTGTGTGTGTGCAACTCGGCGCCTAGAAGTGACCGCCAATGCTTTCAGAGCGGGCTGCAAGGGAACCAAGGAGCAGCACAAGCAGCAGTGCTTCAGCTTGCTCCTTCCGACTGCTAAGGGCACTTGGGAAGGCAAGCGAGAGTCAACCACCTTCCTCTCCTAGTAGCCTCTAACGTGGTGCACACAAGCACGGCACATAGCCGCTTCGTTCACCGCCCTCGCCCACGCCTTGCTCCGCTTTCACTTGCCGGCGGCCAGAAGCCGCTGCAGGGGCGCCACATACCCAGCAGTGTGCGGGCAGCCAAGAGCTCGAGAACGCTTCTTCTGCCCAAGCCCGCCTAGGGCGTGCACCTTTGTTCTCAGAGCTCCGTGTAACAGTCTGCGTCTCTCGCAGTTCGAATGGAAAACGAAAGCTTTTCGCCTACGCCCTTCACGGAGATCCGTTGCTGCGACGAGAATGTCTTGTGGCCGGAGCTCGCCCCCGCCGCGAGGAAGCTGCTCTTAGCACCGCGTTGCAGGGACACGTCTCGCTTCTTGACTTCGTGCTTAGCGCTCTCCGAATTCGCTGCTAGCTCCGCGGTCCTTCTCAGCTGCAAGTAGCAGCGCTCGCAGTACATAGAGCTTCGCAAGGACCGAAGACCCGGAGGGACATATCGCACACGACAATGTGCCAGGACAGAGACGTGTTCTACATTGTCCCTTCTCGTCATCCAGTTTGTGCCTCTGCTGCTTCTGCTGTTAGGAATCGCTGCTTGAAAGACGAGCGAGAGCGTCTTTCTGGGTGCATTGCACTGAGTGAGTGCTCGCTAGGGACTTTGCACTCGGAGCCAAGGCAACAGGGCGTGCTTGTCCGCAGAACTGAGAGCACGCTGTTGGGCAGAGCTGAAACTGACCGCTGCAGTTCAGCTCTCTCCGGACGGCAGACGCCGAAGAACGCAGCCGCTTGCGAGCGGCGCAGTGCAGCGAAGAGCACACGAGCAGCCAAAGAGCTCCTTCACAATCGCTTTCACTTCTCAGTGCTCTTGCTGCTTGGAAAAGCAGCACACAGCCGTTGCACGCCAGGGCAAAAGCTGGGGCAGTGCCCGTCTTCACTCCTTCGCTGTGCTGTACTCCATGCAGCTAGAGCGAAGCGAGAAGGACGCGAGGACGAAGAAGGCGTTCTTAAAGTAGCCCCTTGTCAGCAGCCCTGAAAGGGCGCATAACACACGGCGTCTCGCCGCCCTCCGTTCTACATACTCGCGGCTCCCTTTGCCGACTTGCAAAAGTTGCTACCAGAGCAGAGGCGGCCAGATTGAAGAGGCACTGCTTAGGTTCACCTTTTCCTTACTGCACGTAAGCCACGTCCAGCTCCTCGCTGCACTCTGGATTTCTCTTCTCCGCGGCACTTAGCGTGGTGCTGCGTGTGTGCAACTCGGCGCCTAGAAGTGACCGCCAATGCTTTCAGAGCGGGCTGCAAGGGAACCAAGGAGCAGCACAAGCAGCAGTGCTTCAGCTTGCTCCTTCCGACTGCTAAGGGCACTTGGGAAGGCAAGCGAGAGTCAACCACCTTCCTCTCCTAGTAGCCTCTAACGTGGTGCACACAAGCACGGCACATAGCCGCTTCGTTCACCGCCCTCGCCCACGCCTTGCTCCGCTTTCACTTGCCGGCGGCCAGAAGCCGCTGCAGGGGCGCCACATACCCAGCAGTGTGCGGGCAGCCAAGAGCTCGAGAACGCTTCTTCTGCCCAAGCCCGCCTAGGGCGTGCACCTTTGTTCTCAGAGCTCCGTGTAACAGTCTGCGTCTCTCGCAGTTCGAATGGAAAACGAAAGCTTTTCGCCTACGCCCTTCACGGAGATCCGTTGTTACGACGAGAATGTCTTGTGGCCGGAGCTCGCCCCCGCCGCGAGGAAGCTGCTCTTAGCACCGCGTTGCAGGGACACGTCTCGCTTCTTGACTTCGTGCTTAGCGCTCTCCGAATTCGCTGCTAGCTCCGCGGTCCTTCTCAGCTGCAAGTAGCAGCGCTCGCAGTACATAGAGCTTCGCAAGGACCGAAGACCCGGAGGGACATATCGCACACGACAATGTGCCAGGACAGAGACGTGTTCTACATTGTCCCTTCTCGTCATCCAGTTTGTGCCTCTGCTGCTTCTGCTGTTAGGAATCGCTCCTTGAAAGACGAGCGAGAGCGTCTTTCTGGGTGCATTGCACTGAGTGAGTGCTCGCTAGGGACTTTGCACTCGGAGCCAAGGCAACAGGGCGTGCTTGTCCGCAGAACTGAGAGCACGCTGTTGGGCAGAGCTGAAACTGACCGCTGCAGTTCAGCTCTCTCCGGACGGCAGACGCTGAAGAACGCAGCCGCTTGCGAGCGGCGCAGTGCAGCGAAGAGCACACGAGCAGCCAAAGAGCTCCTTCACAATCGCTTTCACTTCTCAGTGCTCTTGCTGCTTGGAAAAGCAGCACACAGCCGTTGCACGCCAGGGCAAAAGCTGGGGCAGTGCCCGTCTTCACTCCTTCGCTGTGCTGTACTCCATGCAGCTAGAACGAAGCGAGAAGGACGCGAGGACGAAGAAGGCGTTCTTAAAGTAGCCCCTTGTCAGCAGCCCTGAAAGGGCGCATAACACACGGCGTCTCGCTGCCCTCCGTTCTACATACTCGCGGCTCCCTTTGCCGACTTGCAAAAGTTGCTACCAGAGCAGAGGCGGCCAGATTGAAGAGGCACTGCTTAGGTTCACCTTTTCCTTACTGCACGTAAGCCACGTCCAGCTCCTCGCTGCACTCTGGATTTCCCTTCTCCGCGGCACTTAGCGTGGTGCTGCGTGTGTGCAACTCGGCGCCTAGAAGTGACCGCCAATGCTTTCAGAGCGGGCTGCAAGGGAACCAAGGAGCAGCACAAGCAGCAGTGCTTCAGCTTGCTCCTTCCGACTGCTAAGGGCACTTGGGAAGGCAAGCGAGAGTCAACCACCTTCCTCTCCTAGTAGCCTCTAACGTGGTGCACACAAGCACGGCACATAGCCGCTTCGTTCACCGCCCTCGCCCACGCCTTGCTCCGCTTTCACTTGCCGGCGGCCAGAAGCCGCTGCAGGGGCGCCACATACCCAGCAGTGTGCGGGCAGCCAAGAGCTCGAGAACGCTTCTTCTGCCCAAGCCCGCCTAGGGCGTGCACCTTTGTTCTCAGAGCTCCGTGTAACAGTCTGCGTCTCTCGCAGTTCGAATGGAAAACGAAAGCTTTTCGCCTACGCCCTTCACGGAGATCCGTTGTTACGACGAGAATGTCTTGTGGCCGGAGCTCGCCCCCGCCGCGAGGAAGCTGCTCTTAGCACCGCGTTGCAGGGACACGTCTCGCTTCTTGACTTCGTGCTTAGCGCTCTCCGAATTCGCTGCTAGCTCCGCGGTCCTTCTCAGCTGCAAGTAGCAGCGCTCGCAGTACATAGAGCTTCGCAAGGACCGAAGACCCGGAGGGACATATCGCACACGACAATGTGCCAGGACAGAGACGTGTTCTACATTGTCCCTTCTCGTCATCCAGTTTGTGCCTCTGCTGCTTCTGCTGTTAGGAATCGCTCCTTGAAAGACGAGCGAGAGCGTCTTTCTGGGTGCATTGCACTGAGTGAGTGCTCGCTAGGGACTTTGCACTCGGAGCCAAGGCAACAGGGCGTGCTTGTCCGCAGAACTGAGAGCACGCTGTTGGGCAGAGCTGAAACTGACCGCTGCAGTTCAGCTCTCTCCGGACGGCAGACGCTGAAGAACGCAGCCGCTTGCGAGCGGCGCAGTGCAGCGAAGAGCACACGAGCAGCCAAAGAGCTCCTTCACAATCGCTTTCACTTCTCAGTGCTCTTGCTGCTTGGAAAAGCAGCACACAGCCGTTGCACGCCAGGGCAAAAGCTGGGGCAGTGCCCGTCTTCACTCCTTCGCTGTGCTGTACTCCATGCAGCTAGAACGAAGCGAGAAGGACGCGAGGACGAAGAAGGCGTTCTTAAAGTAGCCCCTTGTCAGCAGCCCTGAAAGGGCGCATAACACACGGCGTCTCGCTGCCCTCCGTTCTACATACTCGCGGCTCCCTTTGCCGACTTGCAAAAGTTGCTACCAGAGCAGAGGCGGCCAGATTGAAGAGGCACTGCTTAGGTTCACCTTTTCCTTACTGCACGTAAGCCACGTCCAGCTCCTCGCTGCACTCTGGATTTCCCTTCTCCGCGGCACTTAGCGTGGTGCTGCGTGTGTGCAACTCGGCGCCTAGAAGTGACCGCCAATGCTTTCAGAGCGGGCTGCAAGGGAACCAAGGAGCAGCACAAGCAGCAGTGCTTCAGCTTGCTCCTTCCGACTGCTAAGGGCACTTGGGAAGGCAAGCGAGAGTCAACCACCTTCCTCTCCTAGTAGCCTCTAACGTGGTGCACACAAGCACGGCACATAGCCGCTTCGTTCACCGCCCTCGCCCACGCCTTGCTCCGCTTTCACTTGCCGGCGGCCAGAAGCCGCTGCAGGGGCGCCACATACCCAGCAGTGTGCGGGCAGCCAAGAGCTCGAGAACGCTTCTTCTGCCCAAGCCCGCCTAGGGCGTGCACCTTTGTTCTCAGAGCTCCGTGTAACAGTCTGCGTCTCTCGCAGTTCGAATGGAAAACGAAAGCTTTTCGCCTACGCCCTTCACGGAGATCCGTTGCTGCGACGAGAATGTCTTGTGGCCGGAGCTCGCCCCCGCCGCGAGGAAGCTGCTCTTAGCACCGCGTTGCAGGGACACGTCTCGCTTCTTGACTTCGTGCTTAGCGCTCTCCGAATTCGCTGCTAGCTCCGCGGTCCTTCTCAGCTGCAAGTAGCAGCGCTCGCAGTACATAGAGCTTCGCAAGGACCGAAGACCCGGAGGGACATATCGCACACGACAATGTGCCAGGACAGAGACGTGTTCTACATTGTCCCTTCTCGTCATCCAGTTTGTGCCTCTGCTGCTTCTGCTGTTAGGAATCGCTGCTTGAAAGACGAGCGAGAGCGTCTTTCTGGGTGCATTGCACTGAGTGAGTGCTCGCTAGGGACTTTGCACTCGGAGCCAAGGCAACAGGGCGTGCTTGTCCGCAGAACTGAGAGCACGCTGTTGGGCAGAGCTGAAACTGACCGCTGCAGTTCAGCTCTCTCCGGACGGCAGACGCCGAAGAACGCAGCCGCTTGCGAGCGGCGCAGTGCAGCGAAGAGCACACGAGCAGCCAAAGAGCTCCTTCACAATCGCTTTCACTTCTCAGTGCTCTTGCTGCTTGGAAAAGCAGCACACAGCCGTTGCACGCCAGGGCAAAAGCTGGGGCAGTGCCCGTCTTCACTCCTTCGCTGTGCTGTACTCCATGCAGCTAGAGCGAAGCGAGAAGGACGCGAGGACGAAGAAGGCGTTCTTAAAGTAGCCCCTTGTCAGCAGCCCTGAAAGGGCGCATAACACACGGCGTCTCGCTGCCCTCCGTTCTACATACTCGCGGCTCCCTTTGCCGACTTGCAAAAGTTGCTACCAGAGCAGAGGCGGCCAGATTGAAGAGGCACTGCTTAGGTTCACCTTTTCCTTACTGCACGTAAGCCACGTCCAGCTCCTCGCTGCACTCTGGATTTCCCTTCTCCGCGGCACTTAGCGTGGTGCTGCGTGTGTGCAACTCGGCGCCTAGAAGTGACCGCCAATGCTTTCAGAGCGGGCTGCAAGGGAACCAAGGAGCAGCACAAGCAGCAGTGCTTCAGCTTGCTCCTTCCGACTGCTAAGGGCACTTGGGAAGGCAAGCGAGAGTCAACCACCTTCCTCTCCTAGTAGCCTCTAACGTGGTGCACACAAGCACGGCACATAGCCGCTTCGTTCACCGCCCTCGCCCTCGCCCACGCCTTGCTCCGCTTTCACTTGCCGGCGGCCAGAAGCCGCTGCAGGGGCGCCACATACCCAGCAGTGTGCGGGCAGCCAAGAGCTCGAGAACGCTTCTTCTGCCCAAGCCCGCCTAGGGCGTGCACCTTTGTTCTCAGAGCTCCGTGTAACAGTCTGCGTCTCTCGCAGTTCGAATGGAAAACGAAAGCTTTTCGCCTACGCCCTTCACGGAGATCCGTTGCTGCGACGAGAATGTCTTGTGGCCGGAGCTCGCCCCCGCCGCGAGGAAGCTGCTCTTAGCACCGCGTTGCAGGGACACGTCTCGCTTCTTGACTTCGTGCTTAGCGCTCTCCGAATTCGCTGCTAGCTCCGCGGTCCTTCTCAGCTGCAAGTAGCAGCGCTCGCAGTACATAGAGCTTCGCAAGGACCGAAGACCCGGAGGGACATATCGCACACGACAATGTGCCAGGACAGAGACGTGTTCTACATTGTCCCTTCTCGTCATCCAGTTTGTGCCTCTGCTGCTTCTGCTGTTAGGAATCGCTGCTTGAAAGACGAGCGAGAGCGTCTTTCTGGGTGCATTGCACTGAGTGAGTGCTCGCTAGGGACTTTGCACTCGGAGCCAAGGCAACAGGGCGTGCTTGTCCGCAGAACTGAGAGCACGCTGTTGGGCAGAGCTGAAACTGACCGCTGCAGTTCAGCTCTCTCCGGACGGCAGACGCCGAAGAACGCAGCCGCTTGCGAGCGGCGCAGTGCAGCGAAGAGCACACGAGCAGCCAAAGAGCTCCTTCACAATCGCTTTCACTTCTCAGTGCTCTTGCTGCTTGGAAAAGCAGCACACAGCCGTTGCACGCCAGGGCAAAAGCTGGGGCAGTGCCCGTCTTCACTCCTTCGCTGTGCTGTACTCCATGCAGCTAGAGCGAAGCGAGAAGGACGCGAGGACGAAGAAGGCGTTCTTAAAGTAGCCCCTTGTCAGCAGCCCTGAAAGGGCGCATAACACACGGCGTCTCGCCGCCCTCCGTTCTACATACTCGCGGCTCCCTTTGCCGACTTGCAAAAGTTGCTACCAGAGCAGAGGCGGCCAGATTGAAGAGGCACTGCTTAGGTTCACCTTTTCCTTACTGCACGTAAGCCACGTCCAGCTCCTCGCTGCACTCTGGATTTCCCTTCTCCGCGGCACTTAGCGTGGTGCTGCGTGTGTGCAACTCGGCGCCTAGAAGTGACCGCCAATGCTTTCAGAGCGGGCTGCAAGGGAACCAAGGAGCAGCACAAGCAGCAGTGCTTCAGCTTGCTCCTTCCGACTGCTAAGGGCACTTGGGAAGGCAAGCGAGAGTCAACCACCTTCCTCTCCTAGTAGCCTCTAACGTGGTGCACACAAGCACGGCACATAGCCGCTTCGTTCACCGCCCTCGCCCTCGCCCACGCCTTGCTCCGCTTTCACTTGCCGGCGGCCAGAAGCCGCTGCAGGGGCGCCACATACCCAGCAGTGTGCGGGCAGCCAAGAGCTCGAGAACGCTTCTTCTGCCCAAGCCAGCCTAGGGCGTGCACCTTTGTTCTCAGAGCTCCGTGTAACAGTCTGCGTCTCTCGCAGTTCGAATGGAAAACGAAAGCTTTTCGCCTACGCCCTTCACGGAGATCCGTTGTTACGACGAGAATGTCTTGTGGCCGGAGCTCGCCCCCGCCGCGAGGAAGCTGCTCTTAGCACCGCGTTGCAGGGACACGTCTCGCTTCTTGACTTCGTGCTTAGCGCTCTCCGAATTCGCTGCTAGCTCCGCGGTCCTTCTCAGCTGCAAGTAGCAGCGCTCGCAGTACATAGAGCTTCGCAAGGACCGAAGACCCGGAGGGACATATCGCACACGACAATGTGCCAGGACAGAGACGTGTTCTACATTGTCCCTTCTCGTCATCCAGTTTGTGCCTCTGCTGCTTCTGCTGTTAGGAATCGCTCCTTGAAAGACGAGCGAGAGCGTCTTTCTGGGTGCATTGCACTGAGTGAGTGCTCGCTAGGGACTTTGCACTCGGAGCCAAGGCAACAGGGCGTGCTTGTCCGCAGAACTGAGAGCACGCTGTTGGGCAGAGCTGAAACTGACCGCTGCAGTTCAGCTCTCTCCGGACGGCAGACGCCGAAGAACGCAGCCGCTTGCGAGCGGCGCAGTGCAGCGAAGAGCACACGAGCAGCCAAAGAGCTCCTTCACAATCGCTTTCACTTCTCAGTGCTCTTGCTGCTTGGAAAAGCAGCACACAGCCGTTGCACGCCAGGGCAAAAGCTGGGGCAGTGCCCGTCTTCACTCCTTCGCTGTGCTGTACTCCATGCAGCTAGAACGAAGCGAGAAGGACGCGAGGACGAAGAAGGCGTTCTTAAAGTAGCCCCTTGTCAGCAGCCCTGAAAGGGCGCATAACACACGGCGTCTCGCTGCCCTCCGTTCTACATACTCGCGGCTCCCTTTGCCGACTTGCAAAAGTTGCTACCAGAGCAGAGGCGGCCAGATTGAAGAGGCACTGCTTAGGTTCACCTTTTCCTTACTGCACGTAAGCCACGTCCAGCTCCTCGCTGCACTCTGGATTTCCCTTCTCCGCGGCACTTAGCGTGGTGCTGCGTGTGTGCAACTCGGCGCCTAGAAGTGACCGCCAATGCTTTCAGAGCGGGCTGCAAGGGAACCAAGGAGCAGCACAAGCAGCAGTGCTTCAGCTTGCTCCTTCCGACTGCTAAGGGCACTTGGGAAGGCAAGCGAGAGTCAACCACCTTCCTCTCCTAGTAGCCTCTAACGTGGTGCACACAAGCACGGCGCTCTTGCCGCTTCGTTCACCGCCCTCGCCCACGCCTTGCTCCGCTTTCACTTGCCGGCGGCCAGAAGCCGCTGCAGGGGCGCCACATACCCAGCAGTGTGCGGGCAGCCAAGAGCTCGAGAACGCTTCTTCTGCCCAAGCCCGCCTAGGGCGTGCACCTTTGCTCTCAGAGCTCCGTGTAACAGTCTGCCTCTCTCGCAGTTCGAATGGAAAACGAAAGCTTTTCGCCTACGCCCTTCACGGAGATCCGTTGCTACGACGAGAATATCTTGTGGCCGGAGCTCGCCCCCGCCGCGAGGAAGCTGCTCTTAGCACCGCGTTGCAGGGACACGTCTCGCTTCTTGACTTCGTGCTTAGCGCTCTCCGAATTCGCTGCTAGCTCCGCGGTCCTTCTCAGCTGCAAGTAGCAGCGCTCGCAGTACATAGAGCTTCGCAAGGACCGAAGACCCGGAGGGACATATCGCACACGACAATGTGCCAGGACAGAGACGTGTTCTACATTGTCCCTTCTCGTCATCCAGTTTGTGCCTCTGCTGCTTCTGCTGTTAGGAATCGCTGCTTGAAAGACGAGCGAGAGCGTCTTTCTGGGTGCATTGCACTGAGTGAGTGCTCGCTAGGGACTTTGCACTCGGAGCCAAGGCAACAGGGCGTGCTTGTCCGCAGAACTGAGAGCACGCTGTTGGGCAGAGCTGAAACTGACCGCTGCAGTTCAGCTCTCTCCGGACGGCAGACGCCGAAGAACGCAGCCGCTTGCGAGCGGCGCAGTGCAGCGAAGAGCACACGAGCAGCCAAAGAGCTCCTTCACAATCGCTTTCACTTCTCAGTGCTCTTGCTGCTTGGAAAAGCAGCACACAGCCGTTGCACGCCAGGGCAAAAGCTGGGGCAGTGCCCGTCTTCACTCCTTCGCTGTGCTGTACTCCATGCAGCTAGAGCGAAGCGAGAAGGACGCGAGGACGAAGAAGGCGTTCTTAAAGTAGCCCCTTGTCAGCAGCCCTGAAAGGGCGCATAACACACGGCGTCTCGCCGCCCTCCGTTCTACATACTCGCGGCTCCCTTTGCCGACTTGCAAAAGTTGCTACCAGAGCAGAGGCGGCCAGATTGAAGAGGCACTGCTTAGGTTCACCTTTTCCTTACTGCACGTAAGCCACGTCCAGCTCCTCGCTGCACTCTGGATTTCCCTTCTCCGCGGCACTTAGCGTGGTGCTGCGTGTGTGCAACTCGGCGCCTAGAAGTGACCGCCAATGCTTTCAGAGCGGGCTGCAAGGGAACCAAGGAGCAGCACAAGCAGCAGTGCTTCAGCTTGCTCCTTCCGACTGCTAAGGGCACTTGGGAAGGCAAGCGAGAGTCAACCACCTTCCTCTCCTAGTAGCCTCTAACGTGGTGCACACAAGCACGGCACATAGCCGCTTCGTTCACCGCCCTCGCCCTCGCCCTCGCCCACGCCTTGCTCCGCTTTCACTTGCCGGCGGCCAGAAGCCGCTGCAGGGGCGCCACATACCCAGCAGTGTGCGGGCAGCCAAGAGCTCGAGAACGCTTCTTCTGCCCAAGCCAGCCTAGGGCGTGCACCTTTGTTCTCAGAGCTCCGTGTAACAGTCTGCGTCTCTCGCAGTTCGAATGGAAAACGAAAGCTTTTCGCCTACGCCCTTCACGGAGATCCGTTGCTACGACGAGAATGTCTTGTGGCCGGAGCTCGCCCCCGCCGCGAGGAAGCTGCTCTTAGCACCGCGTTGCAGGGACACGTCTCGCTTCTTGACTTCGTGCTTAGCGCTCTCCGAATTCGCTGCTAGCTCCGCGGTCCTTCTCAGCTGCAAGTAGCAGCGCTCGCAGTACATAGAGCTTCGCAAGGACCGAAGACCCGGAGGGACATATCGCACACGACAATGTGCCAGGACAGAGACGTGTTCTACATTGTCCCTTCTCGTCATCCAGTTTGTGCCTCTGCTGCTTCTGCTGTTAGGAATCGCTGCTTGAAAGACGAGCGAGAGCGTCTTTCTGGGTGCATTGCACTGAGTGAGTGCTCGCTAGGGACTTTGCACTCGGAGCCAAGGCAACAGGGCGTGCTTGTCCGCAGAACTGAGAGCACGCTGTTGGGCAGAGCTGAAACTGACCGCTGCAGTTCAGCTCTCTCCGGACGGCAGACGCCGAAGAACGCAGCCGCTTGCGAGCGGCGCAGTGCAGCGAAGAGCACACGAGCAGCCAAAGAGCTCCTTCACAATCGCTTTCACTTCTCAGTGCTCTTGCTGCTTGGAAAAGCAGCACACAGCCGTTGCACGCCAGGGCAAAAGCTGGGGCAGTGCCCGTCTTCACTCCTTCGCTGTGCTGTACTCCATGCAGCTAGAACGAAGCGAGAAGGACGCGAGGACGAAGAAGGCGTTCTTAAAGTAGCCCCTTGTCAGCAGCCCTGAAAGGGCGCATAACACACGGCGTCTCGCTGCCCTCCGTTCTACATACTCGCGGCTCCCTTTGCCGACTTGCAAAAGTTGCTACCAGAGCAGAGGCGGCCAGATTGAAGAGGCACTGCTTAGGTTCACCTTTTCCTTACTGCACGTAAGCCACGTCCAGCTCCTCGCTGCACTCTGGATTTCCCTTCTCCGCGGCACTTAGCGTGGTGCTGCGTGTGTGCAACTCGGCGCCTAGAAGTGACCGCCAATGCTTTCAGAGCGGGCTGCAAGGGAACCAAGGAGCAGCACAAGCAGCAGTGCTTCAGCTTGCTCCTTCCGACTGCTAAGGGCACTTGGGAAGGCAAGCGAGAGTCAACCACCTTCCTCTCCTAGTAGCCTCTAACGTGGTGCACACAAGCACGGCGCTCTTGCCGCTTCGTTCACCGCCCTCGCCCACGCCTTGCTCCGCTTTCACTTGCCGGCGGCCAGAAGCCGCTGCAGGGGCGCCACATACCCAGCAGTGTGCGGGCAGCCAAGAGCTCGAGAACGCTTCTTCTGCCCAAGCCCGCCTAGGGCGTGCACCTTTGTTCTCAGAGCTCCGTGTAACAGTCTGCCTCTCTCGCAGTTCGAATGGAAAACGAAAGCTTTTCGCCTACGCCCTTCACGGAGATCCGTTGCTACGACGAGAATGTCTTGTGGCCGGAGCTCGCCCCCGCCGCGAGGAAGCTGCTCTTAGCACCGCGTTGCAGGGACACGTCTCGCTTCTTGACTTCGTGCTTAGCGCTCTCCGAATTCGCTGCTAGCTCCGCGGTCCTTCTCAGCTGCAAGTAGCAGCGCTCGCAGTACATAGAGCTTCGCAAGGACCGAAGACCCGGAGGGACATATCGCACACGACAATGTGCCAGGACAGAGACGTGTTCTACATTGTCCCTTCTCGTCATCCAGTTTGTGCCTCTGCTGCTTCTGCTGTTAGGAATCGCTGCTTGAAAGACGAGCGAGAGCGTCTTTCTGGGTGCATTGCACTGAGTGAGTGCTCGCTAGGGACTTTGCACTCGGAGCCAAGGCAACAGGGCGTGCTTGTCCGCAGAACTGAGAGCACGCTGTTGGGCAGAGCTGAAACTGACCGCTGCAGTTCAGCTCTCTCCGGACGGCAGACGCCGAAGAACGCAGCCGCTTGCGAGCGGCGCAGTGCAGCGAAGAGCACACGAGCAGCCAAAGAGCTCCTTCACAATCGCTTTCACTTCTCAGTGCTCTTGCTGCTTGGAAAAGCAGCACACAGCCGTTGCACGCCAGGGCAAAAGCTGGGGCAGTGCCCGTCTTCACTCCTTCGCTGTGCTGTACTCCATGCAGCTAGAGCGAAGCGAGAAGGACGCGAGGACGAAGAAGGCGTTCTTAAAGTAGCCCCTTGTCAGCAGCCCTGAAAGGGCGCATAACACACGGCGTCTCGCCGCCCTCCGTTCTACATACTCGCGGCTCCCTTTGCCGACTTGCAAAAGTTGCTACCAGAGCAGAGGCGGCCAGATTGAAGAGGCACTGCTTAGGTTCACCTTTTCCTTACTGCACGTAAGCCACGTCCAGCTCTTCGCTGCACTCTGGATTTCCCTTCTCCGCGGCACTTAGCGTGGTGCTGCGTGTGTGCAACTCGGCGCCTAGAAGTGACCGCCAATGCTTTCAGAGCGGGCTGCAAGGGAACCAAGGAGCAGCACAAGCAGCAGTGCTTCAGCTTGCTCCTTCCGACTGCTAAGGGCACTTGGGAAGGCAAGCGAGAGTCAACCACCTTCCTCTCCTAGTAGCCTCTAACGTGGTGCACACAAGCACGGCACATAGCCGCTTCGTTCACCGCCCTCGCCCTCGCCCACGCCTTGCTCCGCTTTCACTTGCCGGCGGCCAGAAGCCGCTGCAGGGGCGCCACATACCCAGCAGTGTGCGGGCAGCCAAGAGCTCGAGAACGCTTCTTCTGCCCAAGCCAGCCTAGGGCGTGCACCTTTGTTCTCAGAGCTCCGTGTAACAGTCTGCGTCTCTCGCAGTTCGAATGGAAAACGAAAGCTTTTCGCCTACGCCCTTCACGGAGATCCGTTGCTACGACGAGAATGTCTTGTGGCCGGAGCTCGCCCCCGCCGCGAGGAAGCTGCTCTTAGCACCGCGTTGCAGGGACACGTCTCGCTTCTTGACTTCGTGCTTAGCGCTCTCCGAATTCGCTGCTAGCTCCGCGGTCCTTCTCAGCTGCAAGTAGCAGCGCTCGCAGTACATAGAGCTTCGCAAGGACCGAAGACCCGGAGGGACATATCGCACACGACAATGTGCCAGGACAGAGACGTGTTCTACATTGTCCCTTCTCGTCATCCAGTTTGTGCCTCTGCTGCTTCTGCTGTTAGGAATCGCTCCTTGAAAGACGAGCGAGAGCGTCTTTCTGGGTGCATTGCACTGAGTGAGTGCTCGCTAGGGACTTTGCACTCGGAGCCAAGGCAACAGGGCGTGCTTATCCGCAGAACTGAGAGCACGCTGTTGGGCAGAGCTGAAACTGACCGCTGCAGTTCAGCTCTCTCCGGACGGCAGACGCCGAAGAACGCAGCCGCTTGCGAGCGGCGCAGTGCAGCGAAGAGCACACGAGCAGCCAAAGAGCTCCTTCACAATCGCTTTCACTTCTCAGTGCTCTTGCTGCTTGGAAAAGCAGCACACAGCCGTTGCACGCCAGGGCAAAAGCTGGGGCAGTGCCCGTCTTCACTCCTTCGCTGTGCTGTACTCCATGCAGCTAGAACGAAGCGAGAAGGACGCGAGGACGAAGAAGGCGTTCTTAAAGTAGCCCCTTGTCAGCAGCCCTGAAAGGGCGCATAACACACGGCGTCTCGCCGCCCTCCGTTCTACATACTCGCGGCTCCCTTTGCCGACTTGCAAAAGTTGCTACCAGAGCAGAGGCGGCCAGATTGAAGAGGCACTGCTTAGGTTCACCTTTTCCTTACTGCACGTAAGCCACGTCCAGCTCCTCGCTGCACTCTGGATTTCCCTTCTCCGCGGCACTTAGCGTGGTGCTGCGTGTGTGCAACTCGGCGCCTAGAAGTGACCGCCAATGCTTTCAGAGCGGGCTGCAAGGGAACCAAGGAGCAGCACAAGCAGCAGTGCTTCAGCTTGCTCCTTCCGACTGCTAAGGGCACTTGGGAAGGCAAGCGAGAGTCAACCACCTTCCTCTCCTAGTAGCCTCTAACGTGGTGCACACAAGCACGGCGCTCTTGCCGCTTCGTTCACCGCCCTCGCCCACGCCTTGCTCCGCTTTCACTTGCCGGCGGCCAGAAGCCGCTGCAGGGGCGCCACATACCCAGCAGTGTGCGGGCAGCCAAGAGCTCGAGAACGCTTCTTCTGCCCAAGCCCGCCTAGGGCGTGCACCTTTGTTCTCAGAGCTCCGTGTAACAGTCTGCGTCTCTCGCAGTTCGAATGGAAAACGAAAGCTTTTCGCCTACGCCCTTCACGGAGATCCGTTGCTACGACGAGAATGTCTTGTGGCCGGAGCTCGCCCCCGCCGCGAGGAAGCTGCTCTTAGCACCGCGTTGCAGGGACACGTCTCGCTTCTTGACTTCGTGCTTAGCGCTCTCCGAATTCGCTGCTAGCTCCGCGGTCCTTCTCAGCTGCAAGTAGCAGCGCTCGCAGTACATAGAGCTTCGCAAGGACCGAAGACCCGGAGGGACATATCGCACACGACAATGTGCCAGGACAGAGACGTGTTCTACATTGTCCCTTCTCGTCATCCAGTTTGTGCCTCTGCTGCTTCTGCTGTTAGGAATCGCTCCTTGAAAGACGAGCGAGAGCGTCTTTCTGGGTGCATTGCACTGAGTGAGTGCTCGCTAGGGACTTTGCACTCGGAGCCAAGGCAACAGGGCGTGCTTGTCCGCAGAACTGAGAGCACGCTGTTGGGCAGAGCTGAAACTGACCGCTGCAGTTCAGCTCTCTCCGGACGGCAGACGCCGAAGAACGCAGCCGCTTGCGAGCGGCGCAGTGCAGCGAAGAGCACACGAGCAGCCAAAGAGCTCCTTCACAATCGCTTTCACTTCTCAGTGCTCTTGCTGCTTGGAAAAGCAGCACACAGCCGTTGCACGCCAGGGCAAAAGCTGGGGCAGTGCCCGTCTTCACTCCTTCGCTGTGCTGTACTCCATGCAGCTAGAACGAAGCGAGAAGGACGCGAGGACGAAGAAGGCGTTCTTAAAGTAGCCCCTTGTCAGCAGCCCTGAAAGGGCGCATAACACACGGCGTCTCGCCGCCCTCCGTTCTACATACTCGCGGCTCCCTTTGCCGACTTGCAAAAGTTGCTACCAGAGCAGAGGCGGCCAGATTGAAGAGGCACTGCTTAGGTTCACCTTTTCCTTACTGCACGTAAGCCACGTCCAGCTCTTCGCTGCACTCTGGATTTCCCTTCTCCGCGGCACTTAGCGTGGTGCTGCGTGTGTGCAACTCGGCGCCTAGAAGTGACCGCCAATGCTTTCAGAGCGGGCTGCAAGGGAACCAAGGAGCAGCACAAGCAGCAGTGCTTCAGCTTGCTCCTTCCGACTGCTAAGGGCACTTGGGAAGGCAAGCGAGAGTCAACCACCTTCCTCTCCTAGTAGCCTCTAACGTGGTGCACACAAGCACGGCACATAGCCGCTTCGTTCACCGCCCTCGCCCTCGCCCACGCCTTGCTCCGCTTTCACTTGCCGGCGGCCAGAAGCCGCTGCAGGGGCGCCACATACCCAGCAGTGTGCGGGCAGCCAAGAGCTCGAGAACGCTTCTTCTGCCCAAGCCAGCCTAGGGCGTGCACCTTTGTTCTCAGAGCTCCGTGTAACAGTCTGCGTCTCTCGCAGTTCGAATGGAAAACGAAAGCTTTTCGCCTACGCCCTTCACGGAGATCCGTTGCTACGACGAGAATGTCTTGTGGCCGGAGCTCGCCCCCGCCGCGAGGAAGCTGCTCTTAGCACCGCGTTGCAGGGACACGTCTCGCTTCTTGACTTCGTGCTTAGCGCTCTCCGAATTCGCTGCTAGCTCCGCGGTCCTTCTCAGCTGCAAGTAGCAGCGCTCGCAGTACATAGAGCTTCGCAAGGACCGAAGACCCGGAGGGACATATCGCACACGACAATGTGCCAGGACAGAGACGTGTTCTACATTGTCCCTTCTCGTCATCCAGTTTGTGCCTCTGCTGCTTCTGCTGTTAGGAATCGCTGCTTGAAAGACGAGCGAGAGCGTCTTTCTGGGTGCATTGCACTGAGTGAGTGCTCGCTAGGGACTTTGCACTCGGAGCCAAGGCAACAGGGCGTGCTTGTCCGCAGAACTGAGAGCACGCTGTTGGGCAGAGCTGAAACTGACCGCTGCAGTTCAGCTCTCTCCGGACGGCAGACGCCGAAGAACGCAGCCGCTTGCGAGCGGCGCAGTGCAGCGAAGAGCACACGAGCAGCCAAAGAGCTCCTTCACAATCGCTTTCACTTCTCAGTGCTCTTGCTGCTTGGAAAAGCAGCACACAGCCGTTGCACGCCAGGGCAAAAGCTGGGGCAGTGCCCGTCTTCACTCCTTCGCTGTGCTGTACTCCATGCAGCTAGAGCGAAGCGAGAAGGACGCGAGGACGAAGAAGGCGTTCTTAAAGTAGCCCCTTGTCAGCAGCCCTGAAAGGGCGCATAACACACGGCGTCTCGCCGCCCTCCGTTCTACATACTCGCGGCTCCCTTTGCCGACTTGCAAAAGTTGCTACCAGAGCAGAGGCGGCCAGATTGAAGAGGCACTGCTTAGGTTCACCTTTTCCTTACTGCACGTAAGCCACGTCCAGCTCCTCGCTGCACTCTGGATTTCCCTTCTCCGCGACACTTAACGTGGTGCTGTGTGTGTGCAACTCGGCGCCTAGAAGTGACCGCCAATGCTTTCAGAGCGGGCTGCAAGGGAACCAAGGAGCAGCACAAGCAGCAGTGCTTCAGCTTGCTCCTTCCGACTGCTAAGGGCACTTGGGAAGGCAAGCGAGAGTCAACCACCTTCCTCTCCTAGTAGCCTCTAACGTGGTGCACACAAGCACGGCACATAGCCGCTTCGTTCACCGCCCTCGCCCACGCCTTGCTCCGCTTTCACTTGCCGGCGGCCAGAAGCCGCTGCAGGGGCGCCACATACCCAGCAGTGTGCGGGCAGCCAAGAGCTCGAGAACGCTTCTTCTGCCCAAGCCCGCCTAGGGCGTGCACCTTTGTTCTCAGAGCTCCGTGTAACAGTCTGCGTCTCTCGCAGTTCGAATGGAAAACGAAAGCTTTTCGCCTACGCCCTTCACGGAGATCCGTTGCTGCGACGAGAATGTCTTGTGGCCGGAGCTCGCCCCCGCCGCGAGGAAGCTGCTCTTAGCACCGCGTTGCAGGGACACGTCTCGCTTCTTGACTTCGTGCTTAGCGCTCTCCGAATTCGCTGCTAGCTCCGCGGTCCTTCTCAGCTGCAAGTAGCAGCGCTCGCAGTACATAGAGCTTCGCAAGGACCGAAGACCCGGAGGGACATATCGCACACGACAATGTGCCAGGACAGAGACGTGTTCTACATTGTCCCTTCTCGTCATCCAGTTTGTGCCTCTGCTGCTTCTGCTGTTAGGAATCGCTCCGTGAAAGACGAGCGAGAGCGTCTTTCTGGGTGCATTGCACTGAGTGAGTGCTCGCTAGGGACTTTGCACTCGGAGCCAAGGCAACAGGGCGTGCTTGTCCGCAGAACTGAGAGCACGCTGTTGGGCAGAGCTGAAACTGACCGCTGCAGTTCAGCTCTCTCCGGACGGCAGACGCCGAAGAACGCAGCCGCTTGCGAGCGGCGCAGTGCAGCGAAGAGCACACGAGCAGCCAAAGAGCTCCTTCACAATCGCTTTCACTTCTCAGTGCTCTTGCTGCTTGGAAAAGCAGCACACAGCCGTTGCACGCCAGGGCAAAAGCTGGGGCAGTGCCCGTCTTCACTCCTTCGCTGTGCTGTACTCCATGCAGCTAGAGCGAAGCGAGAAGGACGCGAGGACGAAGAAGGCGTTCTTAAAGTAGCCCCTTGTCAGCAGCCCTGAAAGGGCGCATAACACACGGCGTCTCGCCGCCCTCCGTTCTACATACTCGCGGCTCCCTTTGCCGACTTGCAAAAGTTGCTACCAGAGCAGAGGCGGCCAGATTGAAGAGGCACTGCTTAGGTTCACCTTTTCCTTACTGCACGTAAGCCACGTCCAGCTCCTCGCTGCACTCTGGATTTCCCTTCTCCGCGACACTTAACGTGGTGCTGCGTGTGTGCAACTCGGCGCCTAGAAGTGACCGCCAATGCTTTCAGAGCGGGCTGCAAGGGAACCAAGGAGCAGCACAAGCAGCAGTGCTTCAGCTTGCTCCTTCCGACTGCTAAGGGCACTTGGGAAGGCAAGCGAGAGTCAACCACCTTCCTCTCCTAGTAGCCTCTAACGTGGTGCACACAAGCACGGCACATAGCCGCTTCGTTCACCGCCCTCGCCCACGCCTTGCTCCGCTTTCACTTGCCGGCGGCCAGAAGCCGCTGCAGGGGCGCCACATACCCAGCAGTGTGCGGGCAGCCAAGAGCTCGAGAACGCTTCTTCTGCCCAAGCCCGCCTAGGGCGTGCACCTTTGTTCTCAGAGCTCCGTGTAACAGTCTGCGTCTCTCGCAGTTCGAATGGAAAACGAAAGCTTTTCGCCTACGCCCTTCACGGAGATCCGTTGTTACGACGAGAATGTCTTGTGGCCGGAGCTCGCCCCCGCCGCGAGGAAGCTGCTCTTAGCACCGCGTTGCAGGGACACGTCTCGCTTCTTGACTTCGTGCTTAGCGCTCTCCGAATTCGCTGCTAGCTCCGCGGTCCTTCTCAGCTGCAAGTAGCAGCGCTCGCAGTACATAGAGCTTCGCAAGGACCGAAGACCCGGAGGGACATATCGCACACGACAATGTGCCAGGACAGAGACGTGTTCTACATTGTCCCTTCTCGTCATCCAGTTTGTGCCTCTGCTGCTTCTGCTGTTAGGAATCGCTGCTTGAAAGACGAGCGAGAGCGTCTTTCTGGGTGCATTGCACTGAGTGAGTGCTCGCTAGGGACTTTGCACTCGGAGCCAAGGCAACAGGGCGTGCTTGTCCGCAGAACTGAGAGCACGCTGTTGGGCAGAGCTGAAACTGACCGCTGCAGTTCAGCTCTCTCCGGACGGCAGACGCCGAAGAACGCAGCCGCTTGCGAGCGGCGCAGTGCAGCGAAGAGCACACGAGCAGCCAAAGAGCTCCTTCACAATCGCTTTCACTTCTCAGTGCTCTTGCTGCTTGGAAAAGCAGCACACAGCCGTTGCACGCCAGGGCAAAAGCTGGGGCAGTGCCCGTCTTCACTCCTTCGCTGTGCTGTACTCCATGCAGCTAGAACGAAGCGAGAAGGACGCGAGGACGAAGAAGGCGTTCTTAAAGTAGCCCCTTGTCAGCAGCCCTGAAAGGGCGCATAACACACGGCGTCTCGCTGCCCTCCGTTCTACATACTCGCGGCTCCCTTTGCCGACTTGCAAAAGTTGCTACCAGAGCAGAGGCGGCCAGATTGAAGAGGCACTGCTTAGGTTCACCTTTTCCTTACTGCACGTAAGCCACGTCCAGCTCTTCGCTGCACTCTGGATTTCCCTTCTCCGCGGCACTTAGCGTGGTGCTGCGTGTGTGCAACTCGGCGCCTAGAAGTGACCGCCAATGCTTTCAGAGCGGGCTGCAAGGGAACCAAGGAGCAGCACAAGCAGCAGTGCTTCAGCTTGCTCCTTCCGACTGCTAAGGGCACTTGGGAAGGCAAGCGAGAGTCAACCACCTTCCTCTCCTAGTAGCCTCTAACGTGGTGCACACAAGCACGGCACATAGCCGCTTCGTTCACCGCCCTCGCCCTCGCCCACGCCTTGCTCCGCTTTCACTTGCCGGCGGCCAGAAGCCGCTGCAGGGGCGCCACATACCCAGCAGTGTGCGGGCAGCCAAGAGCTCGAGAACGCTTCTTCTGCCCAAGCCAGCCTAGGGCGTGCACCTTTGTTCTCAGAGCTCCGTGTAACAGTCTGCCTCTCTCGCAGTTCGAATGGAAAACGAAAGCTTTTCGCCTACGCCCTTCACAGAGATCCGTTGCTGCGACGAGAATGTCTTGTGGCCGGAGCTCGCCCCCGCCGCGAGGAAGCTGCTCTTAGCACCGCGTTGCAGGGACACGTCTCGCTTCTTGACTTCGTGCTTAGCGCTCTCCGAATTCGCTGCTAGCTCCGCGGTCCTTCTCAGCTGCAAGTAGCAGCGCTCGCAGTACATAGAGCTTCGCAAGGACCGAAGACCCGGAGGGACATATCGCACACGACAATGTGCCAGGACAGAGACGTGTTCTACATTGTCCCTTCTCGTCATCCAGTTTGTGCCTCTGCTGCTTCTGCTGTTAGGAATCGCTCCGTGAAAGACGAGCGAGAGCGTCTTTCTGGGTGCATTGCACTGAGTGAGTGCTCGCTAGGGACTTTGCACTCGGAGCCAAGGCAACAGGGCGTGCTTGTCCGCAGAACTGAGAGCACGCTGTTGGGCAGAGCTGAAACTGACCGCTGCAGTTCAGCTCTCTCCGGACGGCAGACGCCGAAGAACGCAGCCGCTTGCGAGCGGCGCAGTGCAGCGAAGAGCACACGAGCAGCCAAAGAGCTCCTTCACAATCGCTTTCACTTCTCAGTGCTCTTGCTGCTTGGAAAAGCAGCACACAGCCGTTGCACGCCAGGGCAAAAGCTGGGGCAGTGCCCGTCTTCACTCCTTCGCTGTGCTGTACTCCATGCAGCTAGAACGAAGCGAGAAGGACGCGAGGACGAAGAAGGCGTTCTTAAAGTAGCCCCTTGTCAGCAGCCCTGAAAGGGCGCATAACACACGGCGTCTCGCTGCCCTCCGTTCTACATACTCGCGGCTCCCTTTGCCGACTTGCAAAAGTTGCTACCAGAGCAGAGGCGGCCAGATTGAAGAGGCACTGCTTAGGTTCACCTTTTCCTTACTGCACGTAAGCCACGTCCAGCTCCTCGCTGCACTCTGGATTTCCCTTCTCCGCGGCACTTAGCGTGGTGCTGCGTGTGTGCAACTCGGCGCCTAGAAGTGACCGCCAATGCTTTCAGAGCGGGCTGCAAGGGAACCAAGGAGCAGCACAAGCAGCAGTGCTTCAGCTTGCTCCTTCCGACTGCTAAGGGCACTTGGGAAGGCAAGCGAGAGTCAACCACCTTCCTCTCCTAGTAGCCTCTAACGTGGTGCACACAAGCACGGCACATAGCCGCTTCGTTCACCGCCCTCGCCCTCGCCCACGCCTTGCTCCGCTTTCACTTGCCGGCGGCCAGAAGCCGCTGCAGGGGCGCCACATACCCAGCAGTGTGCGGGCAGCCAAGAGCTCGAGAACGCTTCTTCTGCCCAAGCCCGCCTAGGGCGTGCACCTTTGTTCTCAGAGCTCCGTGTAACAGTCTGCCTCTCTCGCAGTTCGAATGGAAAACGAAAGCTTTTCGCCTACGCCCTTCACGGAGATCCGTTGCTACGACGAGAATGTCTTGTGGCCGGAGCTCGCCCCCGCCGCGAGGAAGCTGCTCTTAGCACCGCGTTGCAGGGACACGTCTCGCTTCTTGACTTCGTGCTTAGCGCTCTCCGAATTCGCTGCTAGCTCCGCGGTCCTTCTCAGCTGCAAGTAGCAGCGCTCGCAGTACATAGAGCTTCGCAAGGACCGAAGACCCGGAGGGACATATCGCACACGACAATGTGCCAGGACAGAGACGTGTTCTACATTGTCCCTTCTCGTCATCCAGTTTGTGCCTCTGCTGCTTCTGCTGTTAGGAATCGCTGCTTGAAAGACGAGCGAGAGCGTCTTTCTGGGTGCATTGCACTGAGTGAGTGCTCGCTAGGGACTTTGCACTCGGAGCCAAGGCAACAGGGCGTGCTTGTCCGCAGAACTGAGAGCACGCTGTTGGGCAGAGCTGAAACTGACCGCTGCAGTTCAGCTCTCTCCGGACGGCAGACGCCGAAGAACGCAGCCGCTTGCGAGCGGCGCAGTGCAGCGAAGAGCACACGAGCAGCCAAAGAGCTCCTTCACAATCGCTTTCACTTCTCAGTGCTCTTGCTGCTTGGAAAAGCAGCACACAGCCGTTGCACGCCAGGGCAAAAGCTGGGGCAGTGCCCGTCTTCACTCCTTCGCTGTGCTGTACTCCATGCAGCTAGAACGAAGCGAGAAGGACGCGAGGACGAAGAAGGCGTTCTTAAAGTAGCCCCTTGTCAGCAGCCCTGAAAGGGCGCATAACACACGGCGTCTCGCCGCCCTCCGTTCTACATACTCGCGGCTCCCTTTGCCGACTTGCAAAAGTTGCTACCAGAGCAGAGGCGGCCAGATTGAAGAGGCACTGCTTAGGTTCACCTTTTCCTTACTGCACGTAAGCCACGTCCAGCTCCTCGCTGCACTCTGGATTTCCCTTCTCCGCGGCACTTAGCGTGGTGCTGCGTGTGTGCAACTCGGCGCCTAGAAGTGACCGCCAATGCTTTCAGAGCGGGCTGCAAGGGAACCAAGGAGCAGCACAAGCAGCAGTGCTTCAGCTTGCTCCTTCCGACTGCTAAGGGCACTTGGGAAGGCAAGCGAGAGTCAACCACCTTCCTCTCCTAGTAGCCTCTAACGTGGTGCACACAAGCACGGCACATAGCCGCTTCGTTCACCGCCCTCGCCCTCGCCCACGCCTTGCTCCGCTTTCACTTGCCGGCGGCCAGAAGCCGCTGCAGGGGCGCCACATACCCAGCAGTGTGCGGGCAGCCAAGAGCTCGAGAACGCTTCTTCTGCCCAAGCCAGCCTAGGGCGTGCACCTTTGTTCTCAGAGCTCCGTGTAACAGTCTGCGTCTCTCGCAGTTCGAATGGAAAACGAAAGCTTTTCGCCTACGCCCTTCACGGAGATCCGTTGCTACGACGAGAATGTCTTGTGGCCGGAGCTCGCCCCCGCCGCGAGGAAGCTGCTCTTAGCACCGCGTTGCAGGGACACGTCTCGCTTCTTGACTTCGTGCTTAGCGCTCTCCGAATTCGCTGCTAGCTCCGCGGTCCTTCTCAGCTGCAAGTAGCAGCGCTCGCAGTACATAGAGCTTCGCAAGGACCGAAGACCCGGAGGGACATATCGCACACGACAATGTGCCAGGACAGAGACGTGTTCTACATTGTCCCTTCTCGTCATCCAGTTTGTGCCTCTGCTGCTTCTGCTGTTAGGAATCGCTCCTTGAAAGACGAGCGAGAGCGTCTTTCTGGGTGCATTGCACTGAGTGAGTGCTCGCTAGGGACTTTGCACTCGGAGCCAAGGCAACAGGGCGTGCTTGTCCGCAGAACTGAGAGCACGCTGTTGGGCAGAGCTGAAACTGACCGCTGCAGTTCAGCTCTCTCCGGACGGCAGACGCCGAAGAACGCAGCCGCTTGCGAGCGGCGCAGTGCAGCGAAGAGCACACGAGCAGCCAAAGAGCTCCTTCACAATCGCTTTCACTTCTCAGTGCTCTTGCTGCTTGGAAAAGCAGCACACAGCCGTTGCACGCCAGGGCAAAAGCTGGGGCAGTGCCCGTCTTCACTCCTTCGCTGTGCTGTACTCCATGCAGCTAGAACGAAGCGAGAAGGACGCGAGGACGAAGAAGGCGTTCTTAAAGTAGCCCCTTGTCAGCAGCCCTGAAAGGGCGCATAACACACGGCGTCTCGCCGCCCTCCGTTCTACATACTCGCGGCTCCCTTTGCCGACTTGCAAAAGTTGCTACCAGAGCAGAGGCGGCCAGATTGAAGAGGCACTGCTTAGGTTCACCTTTTCCTTACTGCACGTAAGCCACGTCCAGCTCCTCGCTGCACTCTGGATTTCCCTTCTCCGCGGCACTTAGCGTGGTGCTGCGTGTGTGCAACTCGGCGCCTAGAAGTGACCGCCAATGCTTTCAGAGCGGGCTGCAAGGGAACCAAGGAGCAGCACAAGCAGCAGTGCTTCAGCTTGCTCCTTCCGACTGCTAAGGGCACTTGGGAAGGCAAGCGAGAGTCAACCACCTTCCTCTCCTAGTAGCCTCTAACGTGGTGCACACAAGCACGGCGCTCTTGCCGCTTCGTTCACCGCCCTCGCCCACGCCTTGCTCCGCTTTCACTTGCCGGCGGCCAGAAGCCGCTGCAGGGGCGCCACATACCCAGCAGTGTGCGGGCAGCCAAGAGCTCGAGAACGCTTCTTCTGCCCAAGCCCGCCTAGGGCGTGCACCTTTGTTCTCAGAGCTCCGTGTAACAGTCTGCCTCTCTCGCAGTTCGAATGGAAAACGAAAGCTTTTCGCCTACGCCCTTCACGGAGATCCGTTGCTACGACGAGAATATCTTGTGGCCGGAGCTCGCCCCCGCCGCGAGGAAGCTGCTCTTAGCACCGCGTTGCAGGGACACGTCTCGCTTCTTGACTTCGTGCTTAGCGCTCTCCGAATTCGCTGCTAGCTCCGCGGTCCTTCTCAGCTGCAAGTAGCAGCGCTCGCAGTACATAGAGCTTCGCAAGGACCGAAGACCCGGAGGGACATATCGCACACGACAATGTGCCAGGACAGAGACGTGTTCTACATTGTCCCTTCTCGTCATCCAGTTTGTGCCTCTGCTGCTTCTGCTGTTAGGAATCGCTGCTTGAAAGACGAGCGAGAGCGTCTTTCTGGGTGCATTGCACTGAGTGAGTGCTCGCTAGGGACTTTGCACTCGGAGCCAAGGCAACAGGGCGTGCTTGTCCGCAGAACTGAGAGCACGCTGTTGGGCAGAGCTGAAACTGACCGCTGCAGTTCAGCTCTCTCCGGACGGCAGACGCCGAAGAACGCAGCCGCTTGCGAGCGGCGCAGTGCAGCGAAGAGCACACGAGCAGCCAAAGAGCTCCTTCACAATCGCTTTCACTTCTCAGTGCTCTTGCTGCTTGGAAAAGCAGCACACAGCCGTTGCACGCCAGGGCAAAAGCTGGGGCAGTGCCCGTCTTCACTCCTTCGCTGTGCTGTACTCCATGCAGCTAGAGCGAAGCGAGAAGGACGCGAGGACGAAGAAGGCCTTCTTAAAGTAGCCCCTTGTCAGCAGCCCTGAAAGGGCGCATAACACACGGCGTCTCGCCGCCCTCCGTTCTACATACTCGCGGCTCCCTTTGCCGACTTGCAAAAGTTGCTACCAGAGCAGAGGCGGCCAGATTGAAGAGGCACTGCTTAGGTTCACCTTTTCCTTACTGCACGTAAGCCACGTCCAGCTCCTCGCTGCACTCTGGATTTCCCTTCTCCGCGACACTTAACGTGGTGCTGCGTGTGTGCAACTCGGCGCCTAGAAGTGACCGCCAATGCTTTCAGAGCGGGCTGCAAGGGAACCAAGGAGCAGCACAAGCAGCAGTGCTTCAGCTTGCTCCTTCCGACTGCTAAGGGCACTTGGGAAGGCAAGCGAGAGTCAACCACCTTCCTCTCCTAGTAGCCTCTAACGTGGTGCACACAAGCACGGCGCTCTTGCCGCTTCGTTCACCGCCCTCGCCCACGCCTTGCTCCGCTTTCACTTGCCGGCGGCCAGAAGCCGCTGCAGGGGCGCCACATACCCAGCAGTGTGCGGGCAGCCAAGAGCTCGAGAACGCTTCTTCTGCCCAAGCCCGCCTAGGGCGTGCACCTTTGTTCTCAGAGCTCCGTGTAACAGTCTGCGTCTCTCGCAGTTCGAATGGAAAACGAAAGCTTTTCGCCTACGCCCTTCACGGAGATCCGTTGCTGCGACGAGAATGTCTTGTGGCCGGAGCTCGCCCCCGCCGCGAGGAAGCTGCTCTTAGCACCGCGTTGCAGGGACACGTCTCGCTTCTTGACTTCGTGCTTAGCGCTCTCCGAATTCGCTGCTAGCTCCGCGGTCCTTCTCAGCTGCAAGTAGCAGCGCTCGCAGGACATAGAGCTTCGCAAGGACCGAAGACCCGGAGGGACATATCGCACACGACAATGTGCCAGGACAGAGACGTGTTCTACATTGTCCCTTCTCGTCATCCAGTTTGTGCCTCTGCTGCTTCTGCTGTTAGGAATCGCTGCTTGAAAGACGAGCGAGAGCGTCTTTCTGGGTGCATTGCACTGAGTGAGTGCTCGCTAGGGACTTTGCACTCGGAGCCAAGGCAACAGGGCGTGCTTGTCCGCAGAACTGAGAGCACGCTGTTGGGCAGAGCTGAAACTGACCGCTGCAGTTCAGCTCTCTCCGGACGGCAGACGCCGAAGAACGCAGCCGCTTGCGAGCGGCGCAGTGCAGCGAAGAGCACACGAGCAGCCAAAGAGCTCCTTCACAATCGCTTTCACTTCTCAGTGCTCTTGCTGCTTGGAAAAGCAGCACACAGCCGTTGCACGCCAGGGCAAAAGCTGGGGCAGTGCCCGTCTTCACTCCTTCGCTGTGCTGTACTCCATGCAGCTAGAGCGAAGCGAGAAGGACGCGAGGACGAAGAAGGCGTTCTTAAAGTAGCCCCTTGTCAGCAGCCCTGAAAGGGCGCATAACACACGGCGTCTCGCCGCCCTCCGTTCTACATACTCGCGGCTCCCTTTGCCGACTTGCAAAAGTTGCTACCAGAGCAGAGGCGGCCAGATTGAAGAGGCACTGCTTAGGTTCACCTTTTCCTTACTGCACGTAAGCCACGTCCAGCTCCTCGCTGCACTCTGGATTTCCCTTCTCCGCGACACTTAACGTGGTGCTGTGTGTGTGCAACTCGGCGCCTAGAAGTGACCGCCAATGCTTTCAGAGCGGGCTGCAAGGGAACCAAGGAGCAGCACAAGCAGCAGTGCTTCAGCTTGCTCCTTCCGACTGCTAAGGGCACTTGGGAAGGCAAGCGAGAGTCAACCACCTTCCTCTCCTAGTAGCCTCTAACGTGGTGCACACAAGCACGGCGCTTTTGCCGCTTCGTTCACCGCCCTCGCCCACGCCTGGCGCCGCTTTCACTTGCCGGCGGCCAGAAGCCGCTGCAGAGGCGCCACATACCCAGCAGTGTGCGGGCAGCCAAGAGCTCGAGAACGCTGCTTCAACCCAAGCCCGCCTAGGGCGTGCACCTTTGTTCTCAGAGCCCCGTTCAACAGTCTGCCTCTCTCGCAGTTCGAATGGAAAACGAAAGCTTTTCGCCTACGCCCTTCACAGAGATCCGTTGCCAGGACGAGAATGTCTTGTGGCCGGAGCTCGCCCCCGCCGCGAGGAAGCTGCTCTTAGCACCGCGTTGCAGGGACACGTCTCGCTTCTTGACTTCGTGCTTAGCGCTCTCCGAATTCGCTGCTAGCTCCGCGGTCCTTCTCAGCTGCAAGTAGCAGCGCTCGCAGTACATAGAGCTTCGCAAGGACCGAAGACCCGGAGGGACATATCGCACACGACAATGTGCCAGGACAGAGACGTGTTCTACATTGTCCCTTCTCGTCATCCAGTTTGTGCCTCTGCTGCTTCTGCTGTTAGGAATCGCTCCTTGAAAGACGAGCGAGAGCGTCTTTCTGGGTGCATTGCACTGAGTGAGTGCTCGCTAGGGACTTTGCACTCGGAGCCAAGGCAACAGGGCGTGCTTGTCCGCAGAACTGAGAGCACGCTGTTGGGCAGAGCTGAAACTGACCGCTGCAGTTCAGCTCTCTCCGGACGGCAGACGCCGAAGAACGCAGCCGCTTGCGAGCGGCGCAGTGCAGCGAAGAGCACACGAGCAGCCAAAGAGCTCCTTCACAATCGCTTTCACTTCTCAGTGCTCTTGCTGCTTGGAAAAGCAGCACACAGCCGTTGCACGCCAGGGCAAAAGCTGGGGCAGTGCCCGTCTTCACTCCTTCGCTGTGCTGTACTCCATGCAGCTAGAGCGAAGCGAGAAGGACGCGAGGACGAAGAAGGCCTTCTTAAAGTAGCCCCTTGTCAGCAGCCCTGAAAGGGCGCATAACACACGGCGTCTCGCCGCCCTCCGTTCTACATACTCGCGGCTCCCTTTGCCGACTTGCAAAAGTTGCTACCAGAGCAGAGGCGGCCAGATTGAAGAGGCACTGCTTAGGTTCACCTTTTCCTTACTGCACGTAAGCCACGTCCAGCTCCTCGCTGCACTCTGGATTTCCCTTCTCCGCGACACTTAACGCGGTGCTGTGTGTGTGCAACTCGGCGCCTAGAAGTGACCGCCAATGCTTTCAGAGCGGGCTGCAAGGGAACCAAGGAGCAGCACAAGCAGCAGTGCTTCAGCTTGCTCCTTCCGACTGCTAAGGGCACTTGGGAAGGCAAGCGAGAGTCAACCACCTTCCTCTCCTAGTAGCCTCTAACGTGGTGCACACAAGCACGGCGCTCTTGCCGCTTCGTTCACCGCCCTCGCCCTCGCCCACGCCTTGCTCCGCTTTCACTTGCCGGCGGCCAGAAGCCGCTGCAGGGGCGCCACATACCCAGCAGTGTGCGGGCAGCCAAGAGCTCGAGAACGCTTCTTCTGCCCAAGCCAGCCTAGGGCGTGCACCTTTGTTCTCAGAGCTCCGTGTAACAGTCTGCCTCTCTCGCAGTTCGAATGGAAAACGAAAGCTTTTCGCCTACGCCCTTCACAGAGATCCGTTGCCAGGACGAGAATGTCTTGTGGCCGGAGCTCGCCCCCGCCGCGAGGAAGCTGCTCTTAGCACCGCGTTGCAGGGACACGTCTCGCTTCTTGACTTCGTGCTTAGCGCTCTCCGAATTCGCTGCTAGCTCCGCGGTCCTTCTCAGCTGCAAGTAGCAGCGCTCGCAGTACATAGAGCTTCGCAAGGACCGAAGACCCGGAGGGACATATCGCACACGACAATGTGCCAGGACAGAGACGTGTTCTACATTGTCCCTTCTCGTCATCCAGTTTGTGCCTCTGCTGCTTCTGCTGTTAGGAATCGCTCCGTGAAAGACGAGCGAGAGCGTCTTTCTGGGTGCATTGCACTGAGTGAGTGCTCGCTAGGGACTTTGCACTCGGAGCCAAGGCAACAGGGCGTGCTTGTCCGCAGAACTGAGAGCACGCTGTTGGGCAGAGCTGAAACTGACCGCTGCAGTTCAGCTCTCTCCGGACGGCAGACGCCGAAGAACGCAGCCGCTTGCGAGCGGCGCAGTGCAGCGAAGAGCACACGAGCAGCCAAAGAGCTCCTTCACAATCGCTTTCACTTCTCAGTGCTCTTGCTGCTTGGAAAAGCAGCACACAGCCGTTGCACGCCAGGGCAAAAGCTGGGGCAGTGCCCGTCTTCACTCCTTCGCTGTGCTGTACTCCATGCAGCTAGAACGAAGCGAGAAGGACGCGAGGACGAAGAAGGCGTTCTTAAAGTAGCCCCTTGTCAGCAGCCCTGAAAGGGCGCATAACACACGGCGTCTCGCTGCCCTCCGTTCTACATACTCGCGGCTCCCTTTGCCGACTTGCAAAAGTTGCTACCAGAGCAGAGGCGGCCAGATTGAAGAGGCACTGCTTAGGTTCACCTTTTCCTTACTGCACGTAAGCCACGTCCAGCTCCTCGCTGCACTCTGGATTTCCCTTCTCCGCGGCACTTAGCGTGGTGCTGCGTGTGTGCAACTCGGCGCCTAGAAGTGACCGCCAATGCTTTCAGAGCGGGCTGCAAGGGAACCAAGGAGCAGCACAAGCAGCAGTGCTTCAGCTTGCTCCTTCCGACTGCTAAGGGCACTTGGGAAGGCAAGCGAGAGTCAACCACCTTCCTCTCCTAGTAGCCTCTAACGTGGTGCACACAAGCACGGCGCTCTTGCCGCTTCGTTCACCGCCCTCGCCCACGCCTTGCTCCGCTTTCACTTGCCGGCGGCCAGAAGCCGCTGCAGGGGCGCCACATACCCAGCAGTGTGCGGGCAGCCAAGAGCTCGAGAACGCTTCTTCTGCCCAAGCCCGCCTAGGGCGTGCACCTTTGTTCTCAGAGCTCCGTGTAACAGTCTGCCTCTCTCGCAGTTCGAATGGAAAACGAAAGCTTTTCGCCTACGCCCTTCACGGAGATCCGTTGCTACGACGAGAATGTCTTGTGGCCGGAGCTCGCCCCCGCCGCGAGGAAGCTGCTCTTAGCACCGCGTTGCAGGGACACGTCTCGCTTCTTGACTTCGTGCTTAGCGCTCTCCGAATTCGCTGCTAGCTCCGCGGTCCTTCTCAGCTGCAAGTAGCAGCGCTCGCAGTACATAGAGCTTCGCAAGGACCGAAGACCCGGAGGGACATATCGCACACGACAATGTGCCAGGACAGAGACGTGTTCTACATTGTCCCTTCTCGTCATCCAGTTTGTGCCTCTGCTGCTTCTGCTGTTAGGAATCGCTGCTTGAAAGACGAGCGAGAGCGTCTTTCTGGGTGCATTGCACTGAGTGAGTGCTCGCTAGGGACTTTGCACTCGGAGCCAAGGCAACAGGGCGTGCTTGTCCGCAGAACTGAGAGCACGCTGTTGGGCAGAGCTGAAACTGACCGCTGCAGTTCAGCTCTCTCCGGACGGCAGACGCCGAAGAACGCAGCCGCTTGCGAGCGGCGCAGTGCAGCGAAGAGCACACGAGCAGCCAAAGAGCTCCTTCACAATCGCTTTCACTTCTCAGTGCTCTTGCTGCTTGGAAAAGCAGCACACAGCCGTTGCACGCCAGGGCAAAAGCTGGGGCAGTGCCCGTCTTCACTCCTTCGCTGTGCTGTACTCCATGCAGCTAGAGCGAAGCGAGAAGGACGCGAGGACGAAGAAGGCGTTCTTAAAGTAGCCCCTTGTCAGCAGCCCTGAAAGGGCGCATAACACACGGCGTCTCGCCGCCCTCCGTTCTACATACTCGCGGCTCCCTTTGCCGACTTGCAAAAGTTGCTACCAGAGCAGAGGCGGCCAGATTGAAGAGGCACTGCTTAGGTTCACCTTTTCCTTACTGCACGTAAGCCACGTCCAGCTCTTCGCTGCACTCTGGATTTCCCTTCTCCGCGGCACTTAGCGTGGTGCTGCGTGTGTGCAACTCGGCGCCTAGAAGTGACCGCCAATGCTTTCAGAGCGGGCTGCAAGGGAACCAAGGAGCAGCACAAGCAGCAGTGCTTCAGCTTGCTCCTTCCGACTGCTAAGGGCACTTGGGAAGGCAAGCGAGAGTCAACCACCTTCCTCTCCTAGTAGCCTCTAACGTGGTGCACACAAGCACGGCACATAGCCGCTTCGTTCACCGCCCTCGCCCTCGCCCACGCCTTGCTCCGCTTTCACTTGCCGGCGGCCAGAAGCCGCTGCAGGGGCGCCACATACCCAGCAGTGTGCGGGCAGCCAAGAGCTCGAGAACGCTTCTTCTGCCCAAGCCAGCCTAGGGCGTGCACCTTTGTTCTCAGAGCTCCGTGTAACAGTCTGCGTCTCTCGCAGTTCGAATGGAAAACGAAAGCTTTTCGCCTACGCCCTTCACGGAGATCCGTTGCTACGACGAGAATGTCTTGTGGCCGGAGCTCGCCCCCGCCGCGAGGAAGCTGCTCTTAGCACCGCGTTGCAGGGACACGTCTCGCTTCTTGACTTCGTGCTTAGCGCTCTCCGAATTCGCTGCTAGCTCCGCGGTCCTTCTCAGCTGCAAGTAGCAGCGCTCGCAGTACATAGAGCTTCGCAAGGACCGAAGACCCGGAGGGACATATCGCACACGACAATGTGCCAGGACAGAGACGTGTTCTACATTGTCCCTTCTCGTCATCCAGTTTGTGCCTCTGCTGCTTCTGCTGTTAGGAATCGCTCCTTGAAAGACGAGCGAGAGCGTCTTTCTGGGTGCATTGCACTGAGTGAGTGCTCGCTAGGGACTTTGCACTCGGAGCCAAGGCAACAGGGCGTGCTTATCCGCAGAACTGAGAGCACGCTGTTGGGCAGAGCTGAAACTGACCGCTGCAGTTCAGCTCTCTCCGGACGGCAGACGCCGAAGAACGCAGCCGCTTGCGAGCGGCGCAGTGCAGCGAAGAGCACACGAGCAGCCAAAGAGCTCCTTCACAATCGCTTTCACTTCTCAGTGCTCTTGCTGCTTGGAAAAGCAGCACACAGCCGTTGCACGCCAGGGCAAAAGCTGGGGCAGTGCCCGTCTTCACTCCTTCGCTGTGCTGTACTCCATGCAGCTAGAACGAAGCGAGAAGGACGCGAGGACGAAGAAGGCGTTCTTAAAGTAGCCCCTTGTCAGCAGCCCTGAAAGGGCGCATAACACACGGCGTCTCGCCGCCCTCCGTTCTACATACTCGCGGCTCCCTTTGCCGACTTGCAAAAGTTGCTACCAGAGCAGAGGCGGCCAGATTGAAGAGGCACTGCTTAGGTTCACCTTTTCCTTACTGCACGTAAGCCACGTCCAGCTCCTCGCTGCACTCTGGATTTCCCTTCTCCGCGGCACTTAGCGTGGTGCTGCGTGTGTGCAACTCGGCGCCTAGAAGTGACCGCCAATGCTTTCAGAGCGGGCTGCAAGGGAACCAAGGAGCAGCACAAGCAGCAGTGCTTCAGCTTGCTCCTTCCGACTGCTAAGGGCACTTGGGAAGGCAAGCGAGAGTCAACCACCTTCCTCTCCTAGTAGCCTCTAACGTGGTGCACACAAGCACGGCGCTCTTGCCGCTTCGTTCACCGCCCTCGCCCACGCCTTGCTCCGCTTTCACTTGCCGGCGGCCAGAAGCCGCTGCAGGGGCGCCACATACCCAGCAGTGTGCGGGCAGCCAAGAGCTCGAGAACGCTTCTTCTGCCCAAGCCCGCCTAGGGCGTGCACCTTTGTTCTCAGAGCTCCGTGTAACAGTCTGCGTCTCTCGCAGTTCGAATGGAAAACGAAAGCTTTTCGCCTACGCCCTTCACGGAGATCCGTTGCTACGACGAGAATGTCTTGTGGCCGGAGCTCGCCCCCGCCGCGAGGAAGCTGCTCTTAGCACCGCGTTGCAGGGACACGTCTCGCTTCTTGACTTCGTGCTTAGCGCTCTCCGAATTCGCTGCTAGCTCCGCGGTCCTTCTCAGCTGCAAGTAGCAGCGCTCGCAGTACATAGAGCTTCGCAAGGACCGAAGACCCGGAGGGACATATCGCACACGACAATGTGCCAGGACAGAGACGTGTTCTACATTGTCCCTTCTCGTCATCCAGTTTGTGCCTCTGCTGCTTCTGCTGTTAGGAATCGCTCCTTGAAAGACGAGCGAGAGCGTCTTTCTGGGTGCATTGCACTGAGTGAGTGCTCGCTAGGGACTTTGCACTCGGAGCCAAGGCAACAGGGCGTGCTTGTCCGCAGAACTGAGAGCACGCTGTTGGGCAGAGCTGAAACTGACCGCTGCAGT
Source organism: Sturnus vulgaris (assembly GCF_052056855.1). NCBI lineage: Eukaryota > Metazoa > Chordata > Aves > Passeriformes > Sturnidae > Sturnus > Sturnus vulgaris. The sequence goes on along the minus strand of NW_028275905.1, from coordinate 220,372 downwards.
TCAGCTCTCTCCGGACGGCAGACGCCGAAGAACGCAGCCGCTTGCGAGCGGCGCAGTGCAGCGAAGAGCACACGAGCAGCCAAAGAGCTCCTTCACAATCGCTTTCACTTCTCAGTGCTCTTGCTGCTTGGAAAAGCAGCACACAGCCGTTGCACGCCAGGGCAAAAGCTGGGGCAGTGCCCGTCTTCACTCCTTCGCTGTGCTGTACTCCATGCAGCTAGAACGAAGCGAGAAGGACGCGAGGACGAAGAAGGCGTTCTTAAAGTAGCCCCTTGTCAGCAGCCCTGAAAGGGCGCATAACACACGGCGTCTCGCCGCCCTCCGTTCTACATACTCGCGGCTCCCTTTGCCGACTTGCAAAAGTTGCTACCAGAGCAGAGGCGGCCAGATTGAAGAGGCACTGCTTAGGTTCACCTTTTCCTTACTGCACGTAAGCCACGTCCAGCTCTTCGCTGCACTCTGGATTTCCCTTCTCCGCGGCACTTAGCGTGGTGCTGCGTGTGTGCAACTCGGCGCCTAGAAGTGACCGCCAATGCTTTCAGAGCGGGCTGCAAGGGAACCAAGGAGCAGCACAAGCAGCAGTGCTTCAGCTTGCTCCTTCCGACTGCTAAGGGCACTTGGGAAGGCAAGCGAGAGTCAACCACCTTCCTCTCCTAGTAGCCTCTAACGTGGTGCACACAAGCACGGCACATAGCCGCTTCGTTCACCGCCCTCGCCCTCGCCCACGCCTTGCTCCGCTTTCACTTGCCGGCGGCCAGAAGCCGCTGCAGGGGCGCCACATACCCAGCAGTGTGCGGGCAGCCAAGAGCTCGAGAACGCTTCTTCTGCCCAAGCCAGCCTAGGGCGTGCACCTTTGTTCTCAGAGCTCCGTGTAACAGTCTGCGTCTCTCGCAGTTCGAATGGAAAACGAAAGCTTTTCGCCTACGCCCTTCACGGAGATCCGTTGCTACGACGAGAATGTCTTGTGGCCGGAGCTCGCCCCCGCCGCGAGGAAGCTGCTCTTAGCACCGCGTTGCAGGGACACGTCTCGCTTCTTGACTTCGTGCTTAGCGCTCTCCGAATTCGCTGCTAGCTCCGCGGTCCTTCTCAGCTGCAAGTAGCAGCGCTCGCAGTACATAGAGCTTCGCAAGGACCGAAGACCCGGAGGGACATATCGCACACGACAATGTGCCAGGACAGAGACGTGTTCTACATTGTCCCTTCTCGTCATCCAGTTTGTGCCTCTGCTGCTTCTGCTGTTAGGAATCGCTGCTTGAAAGACGAGCGAGAGCGTCTTTCTGGGTGCATTGCACTGAGTGAGTGCTCGCTAGGGACTTTGCACTCGGAGCCAAGGCAACAGGGCGTGCTTGTCCGCAGAACTGAGAGCACGCTGTTGGGCAGAGCTGAAACTGACCGCTGCAGTTCAGCTCTCTCCGGACGGCAGACGCCGAAGAACGCAGCCGCTTGCGAGCGGCGCAGTGCAGCGAAGAGCACACGAGCAGCCAAAGAGCTCCTTCACAATCGCTTTCACTTCTCAGTGCTCTTGCTGCTTGGAAAAGCAGCACACAGCCGTTGCACGCCAGGGCAAAAGCTGGGGCAGTGCCCGTCTTCACTCCTTCGCTGTGCTGTACTCCATGCAGCTAGAGCGAAGCGAGAAGGACGCGAGGACGAAGAAGGCGTTCTTAAAGTAGCCCCTTGTCAGCAGCCCTGAAAGGGCGCATAACACACGGCGTCTCGCCGCCCTCCGTTCTACATACTCGCGGCTCCCTTTGCCGACTTGCAAAAGTTGCTACCAGAGCAGAGGCGGCCAGATTGAAGAGGCACTGCTTAGGTTCACCTTTTCCTTACTGCACGTAAGCCACGTCCAGCTCCTCGCTGCACTCTGGATTTCCCTTCTCCGCGACACTTAACGTGGTGCTGTGTGTGTGCAACTCGGCGCCTAGAAGTGACCGCCAATGCTTTCAGAGCGGGCTGCAAGGGAACCAAGGAGCAGCACAAGCAGCAGTGCTTCAGCTTGCTCCTTCCGACTGCTAAGGGCACTTGGGAAGGCAAGCGAGAGTCAACCACCTTCCTCTCCTAGTAGCCTCTAACGTGGTGCACACAAGCACGGCACATAGCCGCTTCGTTCACCGCCCTCGCCCACGCCTTGCTCCGCTTTCACTTGCCGGCGGCCAGAAGCCGCTGCAGGGGCGCCACATACCCAGCAGTGTGCGGGCAGCCAAGAGCTCGAGAACGCTTCTTCTGCCCAAGCCCGCCTAGGGCGTGCACCTTTGTTCTCAGAGCTCCGTGTAACAGTCTGCGTCTCTCGCAGTTCGAATGGAAAACGAAAGCTTTTCGCCTACGCCCTTCACGGAGATCCGTTGCTGCGACGAGAATGTCTTGTGGCCGGAGCTCGCCCCCGCCGCGAGGAAGCTGCTCTTAGCACCGCGTTGCAGGGACACGTCTCGCTTCTTGACTTCGTGCTTAGCGCTCTCCGAATTCGCTGCTAGCTCCGCGGTCCTTCTCAGCTGCAAGTAGCAGCGCTCGCAGTACATAGAGCTTCGCAAGGACCGAAGACCCGGAGGGACATATCGCACACGACAATGTGCCAGGACAGAGACGTGTTCTACATTGTCCCTTCTCGTCATCCAGTTTGTGCCTCTGCTGCTTCTGCTGTTAGGAATCGCTCCGTGAAAGACGAGCGAGAGCGTCTTTCTGGGTGCATTGCACTGAGTGAGTGCTCGCTAGGGACTTTGCACTCGGAGCCAAGGCAACAGGGCGTGCTTGTCCGCAGAACTGAGAGCACGCTGTTGGGCAGAGCTGAAACTGACCGCTGCAGTTCAGCTCTCTCCGGACGGCAGACGCCGAAGAACGCAGCCGCTTGCGAGCGGCGCAGTGCAGCGAAGAGCACACGAGCAGCCAAAGAGCTCCTTCACAATCGCTTTCACTTCTCAGTGCTCTTGCTGCTTGGAAAAGCAGCACACAGCCGTTGCACGCCAGGGCAAAAGCTGGGGCAGTGCCCGTCTTCACTCCTTCGCTGTGCTGTACTCCATGCAGCTAGAGCGAAGCGAGAAGGACGCGAGGACGAAGAAGGCGTTCTTAAAGTAGCCCCTTGTCAGCAGCCCTGAAAGGGCGCATAACACACGGCGTCTCGCCGCCCTCCGTTCTACATACTCGCGGCTCCCTTTGCCGACTTGCAAAAGTTGCTACCAGAGCAGAGGCGGCCAGATTGAAGAGGCACTGCTTAGGTTCACCTTTTCCTTACTGCACGTAAGCCACGTCCAGCTCCTCGCTGCACTCTGGATTTCCCTTCTCCGCGACACTTAACGTGGTGCTGCGTGTGTGCAACTCGGCGCCTAGAAGTGACCGCCAATGCTTTCAGAGCGGGCTGCAAGGGAACCAAGGAGCAGCACAAGCAGCAGTGCTTCAGCTTGCTCCTTCCGACTGCTAAGGGCACTTGGGAAGGCAAGCGAGAGTCAACCACCTTCCTCTCCTAGTAGCCTCTAACGTGGTGCACACAAGCACGGCACATAGCCGCTTCGTTCACCGCCCTCGCCCACGCCTTGCTCCGCTTTCACTTGCCGGCGGCCAGAAGCCGCTGCAGGGGCGCCACATACCCAGCAGTGTGCGGGCAGCCAAGAGCTCGAGAACGCTTCTTCTGCCCAAGCCCGCCTAGGGCGTGCACCTTTGTTCTCAGAGCTCCGTGTAACAGTCTGCGTCTCTCGCAGTTCGAATGGAAAACGAAAGCTTTTCGCCTACGCCCTTCACGGAGATCCGTTGTTACGACGAGAATGTCTTGTGGCCGGAGCTCGCCCCCGCCGCGAGGAAGCTGCTCTTAGCACCGCGTTGCAGGGACACGTCTCGCTTCTTGACTTCGTGCTTAGCGCTCTCCGAATTCGCTGCTAGCTCCGCGGTCCTTCTCAGCTGCAAGTAGCAGCGCTCGCAGTACATAGAGCTTCGCAAGGACCGAAGACCCGGAGGGACATATCGCACACGACAATGTGCCAGGACAGAGACGTGTTCTACATTGTCCCTTCTCGTCATCCAGTTTGTGCCTCTGCTGCTTCTGCTGTTAGGAATCGCTGCTTGAAAGACGAGCGAGAGCGTCTTTCTGGGTGCATTGCACTGAGTGAGTGCTCGCTAGGGACTTTGCACTCGGAGCCAAGGCAACAGGGCGTGCTTGTCCGCAGAACTGAGAGCACGCTGTTGGGCAGAGCTGAAACTGACCGCTGCAGTTCAGCTCTCTCCGGACGGCAGACGCCGAAGAACGCAGCCGCTTGCGAGCGGCGCAGTGCAGCGAAGAGCACACGAGCAGCCAAAGAGCTCCTTCACAATCGCTTTCACTTCTCAGTGCTCTTGCTGCTTGGAAAAGCAGCACACAGCCGTTGCACGCCAGGGCAAAAGCTGGGGCAGTGCCCGTCTTCACTCCTTCGCTGTGCTGTACTCCATGCAGCTAGAACGAAGCGAGAAGGACGCGAGGACGAAGAAGGCGTTCTTAAAGTAGCCCCTTGTCAGCAGCCCTGAAAGGGCGCATAACACACGGCGTCTCGCTGCCCTCCGTTCTACATACTCGCGGCTCCCTTTGCCGACTTGCAAAAGTTGCTACCAGAGCAGAGGCGGCCAGATTGAAGAGGCACTGCTTAGGTTCACCTTTTCCTTACTGCACGTAAGCCACGTCCAGCTCTTCGCTGCACTCTGGATTTCCCTTCTCCGCGGCACTTAGCGTGGTGCTGCGTGTGTGCAACTCGGCGCCTAGAAGTGACCGCCAATGCTTTCAGAGCGGGCTGCAAGGGAACCAAGGAGCAGCACAAGCAGCAGTGCTTCAGCTTGCTCCTTCCGACTGCTAAGGGCACTTGGGAAGGCAAGCGAGAGTCAACCACCTTCCTCTCCTAGTAGCCTCTAACGTGGTGCACACAAGCACGGCACATAGCCGCTTCGTTCACCGCCCTCGCCCTCGCCCACGCCTTGCTCCGCTTTCACTTGCCGGCGGCCAGAAGCCGCTGCAGGGGCGCCACATACCCAGCAGTGTGCGGGCAGCCAAGAGCTCGAGAACGCTTCTTCTGCCCAAGCCAGCCTAGGGCGTGCACCTTTGTTCTCAGAGCTCCGTGTAACAGTCTGCCTCTCTCGCAGTTCGAATGGAAAACGAAAGCTTTTCGCCTACGCCCTTCACAGAGATCCGTTGCTGCGACGAGAATGTCTTGTGGCCGGAGCTCGCCCCCGCCGCGAGGAAGCTGCTCTTAGCACCGCGTTGCAGGGACACGTCTCGCTTCTTGACTTCGTGCTTAGCGCTCTCCGAATTCGCTGCTAGCTCCGCGGTCCTTCTCAGCTGCAAGTAGCAGCGCTCGCAGTACATAGAGCTTCGCAAGGACCGAAGACCCGGAGGGACATATCGCACACGACAATGTGCCAGGACAGAGACGTGTTCTACATTGTCCCTTCTCGTCATCCAGTTTGTGCCTCTGCTGCTTCTGCTGTTAGGAATCGCTCCGTGAAAGACGAGCGAGAGCGTCTTTCTGGGTGCATTGCACTGAGTGAGTGCTCGCTAGGGACTTTGCACTCGGAGCCAAGGCAACAGGGCGTGCTTGTCCGCAGAACTGAGAGCACGCTGTTGGGCAGAGCTGAAACTGACCGCTGCAGTTCAGCTCTCTCCGGACGGCAGACGCCGAAGAACGCAGCCGCTTGCGAGCGGCGCAGTGCAGCGAAGAGCACACGAGCAGCCAAAGAGCTCCTTCACAATCGCTTTCACTTCTCAGTGCTCTTGCTGCTTGGAAAAGCAGCACACAGCCGTTGCACGCCAGGGCAAAAGCTGGGGCAGTGCCCGTCTTCACTCCTTCGCTGTGCTGTACTCCATGCAGCTAGAACGAAGCGAGAAGGACGCGAGGACGAAGAAGGCGTTCTTAAAGTAGCCCCTTGTCAGCAGCCCTGAAAGGGCGCATAACACACGGCGTCTCGCTGCCCTCCGTTCTACATACTCGCGGCTCCCTTTGCCGACTTGCAAAAGTTGCTACCAGAGCAGAGGCGGCCAGATTGAAGAGGCACTGCTTAGGTTCACCTTTTCCTTACTGCACGTAAGCCACGTCCAGCTCCTCGCTGCACTCTGGATTTCCCTTCTCCGCGGCACTTAGCGTGGTGCTGCGTGTGTGCAACTCGGCGCCTAGAAGTGACCGCCAATGCTTTCAGAGCGGGCTGCAAGGGAACCAAGGAGCAGCACAAGCAGCAGTGCTTCAGCTTGCTCCTTCCGACTGCTAAGGGCACTTGGGAAGGCAAGCGAGAGTCAACCACCTTCCTCTCCTAGTAGCCTCTAACGTGGTGCACACAAGCACGGCACATAGCCGCTTCGTTCACCGCCCTCGCCCTCGCCCACGCCTTGCTCCGCTTTCACTTGCCGGCGGCCAGAAGCCGCTGCAGGGGCGCCACATACCCAGCAGTGTGCGGGCAGCCAAGAGCTCGAGAACGCTTCTTCTGCCCAAGCCCGCCTAGGGCGTGCACCTTTGTTCTCAGAGCTCCGTGTAACAGTCTGCCTCTCTCGCAGTTCGAATGGAAAACGAAAGCTTTTCGCCTACGCCCTTCACGGAGATCCGTTGCTACGACGAGAATGTCTTGTGGCCGGAGCTCGCCCCCGCCGCGAGGAAGCTGCTCTTAGCACCGCGTTGCAGGGACACGTCTCGCTTCTTGACTTCGTGCTTAGCGCTCTCCGAATTCGCTGCTAGCTCCGCGGTCCTTCTCAGCTGCAAGTAGCAGCGCTCGCAGTACATAGAGCTTCGCAAGGACCGAAGACCCGGAGGGACATATCGCACACGACAATGTGCCAGGACAGAGACGTGTTCTACATTGTCCCTTCTCGTCATCCAGTTTGTGCCTCTGCTGCTTCTGCTGTTAGGAATCGCTGCTTGAAAGACGAGCGAGAGCGTCTTTCTGGGTGCATTGCACTGAGTGAGTGCTCGCTAGGGACTTTGCACTCGGAGCCAAGGCAACAGGGCGTGCTTGTCCGCAGAACTGAGAGCACGCTGTTGGGCAGAGCTGAAACTGACCGCTGCAGTTCAGCTCTCTCCGGACGGCAGACGCCGAAGAACGCAGCCGCTTGCGAGCGGCGCAGTGCAGCGAAGAGCACACGAGCAGCCAAAGAGCTCCTTCACAATCGCTTTCACTTCTCAGTGCTCTTGCTGCTTGGAAAAGCAGCACACAGCCGTTGCACGCCAGGGCAAAAGCTGGGGCAGTGCCCGTCTTCACTCCTTCGCTGTGCTGTACTCCATGCAGCTAGAACGAAGCGAGAAGGACGCGAGGACGAAGAAGGCGTTCTTAAAGTAGCCCCTTGTCAGCAGCCCTGAAAGGGCGCATAACACACGGCGTCTCGCCGCCCTCCGTTCTACATACTCGCGGCTCCCTTTGCCGACTTGCAAAAGTTGCTACCAGAGCAGAGGCGGCCAGATTGAAGAGGCACTGCTTAGGTTCACCTTTTCCTTACTGCACGTAAGCCACGTCCAGCTCCTCGCTGCACTCTGGATTTCCCTTCTCCGCGGCACTTAGCGTGGTGCTGCGTGTGTGCAACTCGGCGCCTAGAAGTGACCGCCAATGCTTTCAGAGCGGGCTGCAAGGGAACCAAGGAGCAGCACAAGCAGCAGTGCTTCAGCTTGCTCCTTCCGACTGCTAAGGGCACTTGGGAAGGCAAGCGAGAGTCAACCACCTTCCTCTCCTAGTAGCCTCTAACGTGGTGCACACAAGCACGGCACATAGCCGCTTCGTTCACCGCCCTCGCCCTCGCCCACGCCTTGCTCCGCTTTCACTTGCCGGCGGCCAGAAGCCGCTGCAGGGGCGCCACATACCCAGCAGTGTGCGGGCAGCCAAGAGCTCGAGAACGCTTCTTCTGCCCAAGCCAGCCTAGGGCGTGCACCTTTGTTCTCAGAGCTCCGTGTAACAGTCTGCGTCTCTCGCAGTTCGAATGGAAAACGAAAGCTTTTCGCCTACGCCCTTCACGGAGATCCGTTGCTACGACGAGAATGTCTTGTGGCCGGAGCTCGCCCCCGCCGCGAGGAAGCTGCTCTTAGCACCGCGTTGCAGGGACACGTCTCGCTTCTTGACTTCGTGCTTAGCGCTCTCCGAATTCGCTGCTAGCTCCGCGGTCCTTCTCAGCTGCAAGTAGCAGCGCTCGCAGTACATAGAGCTTCGCAAGGACCGAAGACCCGGAGGGACATATCGCACACGACAATGTGCCAGGACAGAGACGTGTTCTACATTGTCCCTTCTCGTCATCCAGTTTGTGCCTCTGCTGCTTCTGCTGTTAGGAATCGCTCCTTGAAAGACGAGCGAGAGCGTCTTTCTGGGTGCATTGCACTGAGTGAGTGCTCGCTAGGGACTTTGCACTCGGAGCCAAGGCAACAGGGCGTGCTTGTCCGCAGAACTGAGAGCACGCTGTTGGGCAGAGCTGAAACTGACCGCTGCAGTTCAGCTCTCTCCGGACGGCAGACGCCGAAGAACGCAGCCGCTTGCGAGCGGCGCAGTGCAGCGAAGAGCACACGAGCAGCCAAAGAGCTCCTTCACAATCGCTTTCACTTCTCAGTGCTCTTGCTGCTTGGAAAAGCAGCACACAGCCGTTGCACGCCAGGGCAAAAGCTGGGGCAGTGCCCGTCTTCACTCCTTCGCTGTGCTGTACTCCATGCAGCTAGAACGAAGCGAGAAGGACGCGAGGACGAAGAAGGCGTTCTTAAAGTAGCCCCTTGTCAGCAGCCCTGAAAGGGCGCATAACACACGGCGTCTCGCCGCCCTCCGTTCTACATACTCGCGGCTCCCTTTGCCGACTTGCAAAAGTTGCTACCAGAGCAGAGGCGGCCAGATTGAAGAGGCACTGCTTAGGTTCACCTTTTCCTTACTGCACGTAAGCCACGTCCAGCTCCTCGCTGCACTCTGGATTTCCCTTCTCCGCGGCACTTAGCGTGGTGCTGCGTGTGTGCAACTCGGCGCCTAGAAGTGACCGCCAATGCTTTCAGAGCGGGCTGCAAGGGAACCAAGGAGCAGCACAAGCAGCAGTGCTTCAGCTTGCTCCTTCCGACTGCTAAGGGCACTTGGGAAGGCAAGCGAGAGTCAACCACCTTCCTCTCCTAGTAGCCTCTAACGTGGTGCACACAAGCACGGCGCTCTTGCCGCTTCGTTCACCGCCCTCGCCCACGCCTTGCTCCGCTTTCACTTGCCGGCGGCCAGAAGCCGCTGCAGGGGCGCCACATACCCAGCAGTGTGCGGGCAGCCAAGAGCTCGAGAACGCTTCTTCTGCCCAAGCCCGCCTAGGGCGTGCACCTTTGTTCTCAGAGCTCCGTGTAACAGTCTGCCTCTCTCGCAGTTCGAATGGAAAACGAAAGCTTTTCGCCTACGCCCTTCACGGAGATCCGTTGCTACGACGAGAATATCTTGTGGCCGGAGCTCGCCCCCGCCGCGAGGAAGCTGCTCTTAGCACCGCGTTGCAGGGACACGTCTCGCTTCTTGACTTCGTGCTTAGCGCTCTCCGAATTCGCTGCTAGCTCCGCGGTCCTTCTCAGCTGCAAGTAGCAGCGCTCGCAGTACATAGAGCTTCGCAAGGACCGAAGACCCGGAGGGACATATCGCACACGACAATGTGCCAGGACAGAGACGTGTTCTACATTGTCCCTTCTCGTCATCCAGTTTGTGCCTCTGCTGCTTCTGCTGTTAGGAATCGCTGCTTGAAAGACGAGCGAGAGCGTCTTTCTGGGTGCATTGCACTGAGTGAGTGCTCGCTAGGGACTTTGCACTCGGAGCCAAGGCAACAGGGCGTGCTTGTCCGCAGAACTGAGAGCACGCTGTTGGGCAGAGCTGAAACTGACCGCTGCAGTTCAGCTCTCTCCGGACGGCAGACGCCGAAGAACGCAGCCGCTTGCGAGCGGCGCAGTGCAGCGAAGAGCACACGAGCAGCCAAAGAGCTCCTTCACAATCGCTTTCACTTCTCAGTGCTCTTGCTGCTTGGAAAAGCAGCACACAGCCGTTGCACGCCAGGGCAAAAGCTGGGGCAGTGCCCGTCTTCACTCCTTCGCTGTGCTGTACTCCATGCAGCTAGAGCGAAGCGAGAAGGACGCGAGGACGAAGAAGGCCTTCTTAAAGTAGCCCCTTGTCAGCAGCCCTGAAAGGGCGCATAACACACGGCGTCTCGCCGCCCTCCGTTCTACATACTCGCGGCTCCCTTTGCCGACTTGCAAAAGTTGCTACCAGAGCAGAGGCGGCCAGATTGAAGAGGCACTGCTTAGGTTCACCTTTTCCTTACTGCACGTAAGCCACGTCCAGCTCCTCGCTGCACTCTGGATTTCCCTTCTCCGCGACACTTAACGTGGTGCTGCGTGTGTGCAACTCGGCGCCTAGAAGTGACCGCCAATGCTTTCAGAGCGGGCTGCAAGGGAACCAAGGAGCAGCACAAGCAGCAGTGCTTCAGCTTGCTCCTTCCGACTGCTAAGGGCACTTGGGAAGGCAAGCGAGAGTCAACCACCTTCCTCTCCTAGTAGCCTCTAACGTGGTGCACACAAGCACGGCGCTCTTGCCGCTTCGTTCACCGCCCTCGCCCACGCCTTGCTCCGCTTTCACTTGCCGGCGGCCAGAAGCCGCTGCAGGGGCGCCACATACCCAGCAGTGTGCGGGCAGCCAAGAGCTCGAGAACGCTTCTTCTGCCCAAGCCCGCCTAGGGCGTGCACCTTTGTTCTCAGAGCTCCGTGTAACAGTCTGCGTCTCTCGCAGTTCGAATGGAAAACGAAAGCTTTTCGCCTACGCCCTTCACGGAGATCCGTTGCTGCGACGAGAATGTCTTGTGGCCGGAGCTCGCCCCCGCCGCGAGGAAGCTGCTCTTAGCACCGCGTTGCAGGGACACGTCTCGCTTCTTGACTTCGTGCTTAGCGCTCTCCGAATTCGCTGCTAGCTCCGCGGTCCTTCTCAGCTGCAAGTAGCAGCGCTCGCAGGACATAGAGCTTCGCAAGGACCGAAGACCCGGAGGGACATATCGCACACGACAATGTGCCAGGACAGAGACGTGTTCTACATTGTCCCTTCTCGTCATCCAGTTTGTGCCTCTGCTGCTTCTGCTGTTAGGAATCGCTGCTTGAAAGACGAGCGAGAGCGTCTTTCTGGGTGCATTGCACTGAGTGAGTGCTCGCTAGGGACTTTGCACTCGGAGCCAAGGCAACAGGGCGTGCTTGTCCGCAGAACTGAGAGCACGCTGTTGGGCAGAGCTGAAACTGACCGCTGCAGTTCAGCTCTCTCCGGACGGCAGACGCCGAAGAACGCAGCCGCTTGCGAGCGGCGCAGTGCAGCGAAGAGCACACGAGCAGCCAAAGAGCTCCTTCACAATCGCTTTCACTTCTCAGTGCTCTTGCTGCTTGGAAAAGCAGCACACAGCCGTTGCACGCCAGGGCAAAAGCTGGGGCAGTGCCCGTCTTCACTCCTTCGCTGTGCTGTACTCCATGCAGCTAGAGCGAAGCGAGAAGGACGCGAGGACGAAGAAGGCCTTCTTAAAGTAGCCCCTTGTCAGCAGCCCTGAAAGGGCGCATAACACACGGCGTCTCGCCGCCCTCCGTTCTACATACTCGCGGCTCCCTTTGCCGACTTGCAAAAGTTGCTACCAGAGCAGAGGCGGCCAGATTGAAGAGGCACTGCTTAGGTTCACCTTTTCCTTACTGCACGTAAGCCACGTCCAGCTCCTCGCTGCACTCTGGATTTCCCTTCTCCGCGACACTTAACGTGGTGCTGTGTGTGTGCAACTCGGCGCCTAGAAGTGACCGCCAATGCTTTCAGAGCGGGCTGCAAGGGAACCAAGGAGCAGCACAAGCAGCAGTGCTTCAGCTTGCTCCTTCCGACTGCTAAGGGCACTTGGGAAGGCAAGCGAGAGTCAACCACCTTCCTCTCCTAGTAGCCTCTAACGTGGTGCACACAAGCACGGCGCTTTTGCCGCTTCGTTCACCGCCCTCGCCCACGCCTGGCGCCGCTTTCACTTGCCGGCGGCCAGAAGCCGCTGCAGAGGCGCCACATACCCAGCAGTGTGCGGGCAGCCAAGAGCTCGAGAACGCTGCTTCAACCCAAGCCCGCCTAGGGCGTGCACCTTTGTTCTCAGAGCCCCGTTCAACAGTCTGCCTCTCTCGCAGTTCGAATGGAAAACGAAAGCTTTTCGCCTACGCCCTTCACAGAGATCCGTTGCCAGGACGAGAATGTCTTGTGGCCGGAGCTCGCCCCCGCCGCGAGGAAGCTGCTCTTAGCACCGCGTTGCAGGGACACGTCTCGCTTCTTGACTTCGTGCTTAGCGCTCTCCGAATTCGCTGCTAGCTCCGCGGTCCTTCTCAGCTGCAAGTAGCAGCGCTCGCAGTACATAGAGCTTCGCAAGGACCGAAGACCCGGAGGGACATATCGCACACGACAATGTGCCAGGACAGAGACGTGTTCTACATTGTCCCTTCTCGTCATCCAGTTTGTGCCTCTGCTGCTTCTGCTGTTAGGAATCGCTCCTTGAAAGACGAGCGAGAGCGTCTTTCTGGGTGCATTGCACTGAGTGAGTGCTCGCTAGGGACTTTGCACTCGGAGCCAAGGCAACAGGGCGTGCTTGTCCGCAGAACTGAGAGCACGCTGTTGGGCAGAGCTGAAACTGACCGCTGCAGTTCAGCTCTCTCCGGACGGCAGACGCCGAAGAACGCAGCCGCTTGCGAGCGGCGCAGTGCAGCGAAGAGCACACGAGCAGCCAAAGAGCTCCTTCACAATCGCTTTCACTTCTCAGTGCTCTTGCTGCTTGGAAAAGCAGCACACAGCCGTTGCACGCCAGGGCAAAAGCTGGGGCAGTGCCCGTCTTCACTCCTTCGCTGTGCTGTACTCCATGCAGCTAGAGCGAAGCGAGAAGGACGCGAGGACGAAGAAGGCCTTCTTAAAGTAGCCCCTTGTCAGCAGCCCTGAAAGGGCGCATAACACACGGCGTCTCGCCGCCCTCCGTTCTACATACTCGCGGCTCCCTTTGCCGACTTGCAAAAGTTGCTACCAGAGCAGAGGCGGCCAGATTGAAGAGGCACTGCTTAGGTTCACCTTTTCCTTACTGCACGTAAGCCACGTCCAGCTCCTCGCTGCACTCTGGATTTCCCTTCTCCGCGACACTTAACGCGGTGCTGTGTGTGTGCAACTCGGCGCCTAGAAGTGACCGCCAATGCTTTCAGAGCGGGCTGCAAGGGAACCAAGGAGCAGCACAAGCAGCAGTGCTTCAGCTTGCTCCTTCCGACTGCTAAGGGCACTTGGGAAGGCAAGCGAGAGTCAACCACCTTCCTCTCCTAGTAGCCTCTAACGTGGTGCACACAAGCACGGCGCTCTTGCCGCTTCGTTCACCGCCCTCGCCCTCGCCCACGCCTTGCTCCGCTTTCACTTGCCGGCGGCCAGAAGCCGCTGCAGGGGCGCCACATACCCAGCAGTGTGCGGGCAGCCAAGAGCTCGAGAACGCTTCTTCTGCCCAAGCCCGCCTAGGGCGTGCACCTTTGTTCTCAGAGCTCCGTGTAACAGTCTGCGTCTCTCGCAGTTCGAATGGAAAACGCAAGCTTTTCGCCTACGCCCTTCACGGAGATCCGTTGTTACGACGAGAATGTCTTGTGGCCGGAGCTCGCCCCCGCCGCGAGGAAGCTGCTCTTAGCACCGCGTTGCAGGGACACGTCTCGCTTCTTGACTTCGTGCTTAGCGCTCTCCGAATTCGCTGCTAGCTCCGCGGTCCTTCTCAGCTGCAAGTAGCAGCGCTCGCAGTACATAGAGCTTCGCAAGGACCGAAGACCCGGAGGGACATATCGCACACGACAATGTGCCAGGACAGAGACGTGTTCTACATTGTCCCTTCTCGTCATCCAGTTTGTGCCTCTGCTGCTTCTGCTGTTAGGAATCGCTCCTTGAAAGACGAGCGAGAGCGTCTTTCTGGGTGCATTGCACTGAGTGAGTGCTCGCTAGGGACTTTGCACTCGGAGCCAAGGCAACAGGGCGTGCTTGTCCGCAGAACTGAGAGCACGCTGTTGGGCAGAGCTGAAACTGACCGCTGCAGTTCAGCTCTCTCCGGACGGCAGACGCCGAAGAACGCAGCCGCTTGCGAGCGGCGCAGTGCAGCGAAGAGCACACGAGCAGCCAAAGAGCTCCTTCACAATCGCTTTCACTTCTCAGTGCTCTTGCTGCTTGGAAAAGCAGCACACAGCCGTTGCACGCCAGGGCAAAAGCTGGGGCAGTGCCCGTCTTCACTCCTTCGCTGTGCTGTACTCCATGCAGCTAGAACGAAGCGAGAAGGACGCGAGGACGAAGAAGGCGTTCTTAAAGTAGCCCCTTGTCAGCAGCCCTGAAAGGGCGCATAACACACGGCGTCTCGCTGCCCTCCGTTCTACATACTCGCGGCTCCCTTTGCCGACTTGCAAAAGTTGCTACCAGAGCAGAGGCGGCCAGATTGAAGAGGCACTGCTTAGGTTCACCTTTTCCTTACTGCACGTAAGCCACGTCCAGCTCCTCGCTGCACTCTGGATTTCCCTTCTCCGCGGCACTTAGCGTGGTGCTGCGTGTGTGCAACTCGGCGCCTAGAAGTGACCGCCAATGCTTTCAGAGCGGGCTGCAAGGGAACCAAGGAGCAGCACAAGCAGCAGTGCTTCAGCTTGCTCCTTCCGACTGCTAAGGGCACTTGGGAAGGCAAGCGAGAGTCAACCACCTTCCTCTCCTAGTAGCCTCTAACGTGGTGCACACAAGCACGGCGCTCTTGCCGCTTCGTTCACCGCCCTCGCCCTCGCCCACGCCTTGCTCCGCTTTCACTTGCCGGCGGCCAGAAGCCGCTGCAGGGGCGCCACATACCCAGCAGTGTGCGGGCAGCCAAGAGCTCGAGAACGCTTCTTCTGCCCAAGCCCGCCTAGGGCGTGCACCTTTGTTCTCAGAGCTCCGTGTAACAGTCTGCCTCTCTCGCAGTTCGAATGGAAAACGAAAGCTTTTCGCCTACGCCCTTCACGGAGATCCGTTGCTACGACGAGAATGTCTTGTGGCCGGAGCTCGCCCCCGCCGCGAGGAAGCTGCTCTTAGCACCGCGTTGCAGGGACACGTCTCGCTTCTTGACTTCGTGCTTAGCGCTCTCCGAATTCGCTGCTAGCTCCGCGGTCCTTCTCAGCTGCAAGTAGCAGCGCTCGCAGTACATAGAGCTTCGCAAGGACCGAAGACCCGGAGGGACATATCGCACACGACAATGTGCCAGGACAGAGACGTGTTCTACATTGTCCCTTCTCGTCATCCAGTTTGTGCCTCTGCTGCTTCTGCTGTTAGGAATCGCTGCTTGAAAGACGATCGAGAGCGTCTTTCTTGGTGCATTGCACTGAGTGAGTGCTCGCTAGGGACTTTGCACTCGGAGCCAAGGCAACAGGGCGTGCTTGTCCGCAGAACTGAGAGCACGCTGTTGGGCAGAGCTGAAACTGACCGCTGCAGTTCAGCTCTCTCCGGACGGCAGACGCCGAAGAACGCAGCCGCTTGCGAGCGGCGCAGTGCAGCGAAGAGCACACGAGCAGCCAAAGAGCTCCTTCACAATCGCTTTCACTTCTCAGTGCTCTTGCTGCTTGGAAAAGCAGCACACAGCCGTTGCACGCCAGGGCAAAAGCTGGGGCAGTGCCCGTCTTCACTCCTTCGCTGTGCTGTACTCCATGCAGCTAGAGCGAAGCGAGAAGGACGCGAGGACGAAGAAGGCGTTCTTAAAGTAGCCCCTTGTCAGCAGCCCTGAAAGGGCGCATAACACACGGCGTCTCGCTTCCCTCCGTTCTACATACTCGCGGCTCCCTTTGCCGACTTGCAAAAGTTGCTACCAGAGCAGAGGCGGCCAGATTGAAGAGGCACTGCTTAGGTTCACCTTTTCCTTACTGCACGTAAGCCACGTCCAGCTCTTCGCTGCACTCTGGATTTCCCTTCTCCGCGGCACTTAGCGTGGTGCTGCGTGTGTGCAACTCGGCGCCTAGAAGTGACCGCCAATGCTTTCAGAGCGGGCTGCAAGGGAACCAAGGAGCAGCACAAGCAGCAGTGCTTCAGCTTGCTCCTTCCGACTGCTAAGGGCACTTGGGAAGGCAAGCGAGAGTCAACCACCTTCCTCTCCTAGTAGCCTCTAACGTGGTGCACACAAGCACGGCACATAGCCGCTTCGTTCACCGCCCTCGCCCACGCCTTGCTCCGCTTTCACTTGCCGGCGGCCAGAAGCCGCTGCAGGGGCGCCACATACCCAGCAGTGTGCGGGCAGCCAAGAGCTCGAGAACGCTTCTTCTGCCCAAGCCAGCCTAGGGCGTGCACCTTTGTTCTCAGAGCTCCGTGTAACAGTCTGCGTCTCTCGCAGTTCGAATGGAAAACGAAAGCTTTTCGCCTACGCCCTTCACGGAGATCCGTTGTTACGACGAGAATGTCTTGTGGCCGGAGCTCGCCCCCGCCGCGAGGAAGCTGCTCTTAGCACCGCGTTGCAGGGACACGTCTCGCTTCTTGACTTCGTGCTTAGCGCTCTCCGAATTCGCTGCTAGCTCCGCGGTCCTTCTCAGCTGCAAGTAGCAGCGCTCGCAGTACATAGAGCTTCGCAAGGACCGAAGACCCGGAGGGACATATCGCACACGACAATGTGCCAGGACAGAGACGTGTTCTACATTGTCCCTTCTCGTCATCCAGTTTGTGCCTCTGCTGCTTCTGCTGTTAGGAATCGCTCCTTGAAAGACGAGCGAGAGCGTCTTTCTGGGTGCATTGCACTGAGTGAGTGCTCGCTAGGGACTTTGCACTCGGAGCCAAGGCAACAGGGCGTGCTTGTCCGCAGAACTGAGAGCACGCTGTTGGGCAGAGCTGAAACTGACCGCTGCAGTTCAGCTCTCTCCGGACGGCAGACGCCGAAGAACGCAGCCGCTTGCGAGCGGCGCAGTGCAGCGAAGAGCACACGAGCAGCCAAAGAGCTCCTTCACAATCGCTTTCACTTCTCAGTGCTCTTGCTGCTTGGAAAAGCAGCACACAGCCGTTGCACGCCAGGGCAAAAGCTGGGGCAGTGCCCGTCTTCACTCCTTCGCTGTGCTGTACTCCATGCAGCTAGAACGAAGCGAGAAGGACGCGAGGACGAAGAAGGCGTTCTTAAAGTAGCCCCTTGTCAGCAGCCCTGAAAGGGCGCATAACACACGGCGTCTCGCTGCCCTCCGTTCTACATACTCGCGGCTCCCTTTGCCGACTTGCAAAAGTTGCTACCAGAGCAGAGGCGGCCAGATTGAAGAGGCACTGCTTAGGTTCACCTTTTCCTTACTGCACGTAAGCCACGTCCAGCTCCTCGCTGCACTCTGGATTTCCCTTCTCCGCGGCACTTAGCGTGGTGCTGCGTGTGTGCAACTCGGCGCCTAGAAGTGACCGCCAATGCTTTCAGAGCGGGCTGCAAGGGAACCAAGGAGCAGCACAAGCAGCAGTGCTTCAGCTTGCTCCTTCCGACTGCTAAGGGCACTTGGGAAGGCAAGCGAGAGTCAACCACCTTCCTCTCCTAGTAGCCTCTAACGTGGTGCACACAAGCACGGCGCTCTTGCCGCTTCGTTCACCGCCCTCGCCCACGCCTTGCTCCGCTTTCACTTGCCGGCGGCCAGAAGCCGCTGCAGGGGCGCCACATACCCAGCAGTGTGCGGGCAGCCAAGAGCTCGAGAACGCTTCTTCTGCCCAAGCCCGCCTAGGGCGTGCACCTTTGTTCTCAGAGCTCCGTGTAACAGTCTGCCTCTCTCGCAGTTCGAATGGAAAACGAAAGCTTTTCGCCTACGCCCTTCACGGAGATCCGTTGCTACGACGAGAATGTCTTGTGGCCGGAGCTCGCCCCCGCCGCGAGGAAGCTGCTCTTAGCACCGCGTTGCAGGGACACGTCTCGCTTCTTGACTTCGTGCTTAGCGCTCTCCGAATTCGCTGCTAGCTCCGCGGTCCTTCTCAGCTGCAAGTAGCAGCGCTCGCAGTACATAGAGCTTCGCAAGGACCGAAGACCCGGAGGGACATATCGCACACGACAATGTGCCAGGACAGAGACGTGTTCTACATTGTCCCTTCTCGTCATCCAGTTTGTGCCTCTGCTGCTTCTGCTGTTAGGAATCGCTGCTTGAAAGACGAGCGAGAGCGTCTTTCTGGGTGCATTGCACTGAGTGAGTGCTCGCTAGGGACTTTGCACTCGGAGCCAAGGCAACAGGGCGTGCTTGTCCGCAGAACTGAGAGCACGCTGTTGGGCAGAGCTGAAACTGACCGCTGCAGTTCAGCTCTCTCCGGACGGCAGACGCCGAAGAACGCAGCCGCTTGCGAGCGGCGCAGTGCAGCGAAGAGCACACGAGCAGCCAAAGAGCTCCTTCACAATCGCTTTCACTTCTCAGTGCTCTTGCTGCTTGGAAAAGCAGCACACAGCCGTTGCACGCCAGGGCAAAAGCTGGGGCAGTGCCCGTCTTCACTCCTTCGCTGTGCTGTACTCCATGCAGCTAGAACGAAGCGAGAAGGACGCGAGGACGAAGAAGGCGTTCTTAAAGTAGCCCCTTGTCAGCAGCCCTGAAAGGGCGCATAACACACGGCGTCTCGCCGCCCTCCGTTCTACATACTCGCGGCTCCCTTTGCCGACTTGCAAAAGTTGCTACCAGAGCAGAGGCGGCCAGATTGAAGAGGCACTGCTTAGGTTCACCTTTTCCTTACTGCACGTAAGCCACGTCCAGCTCCTCGCTGCACTCTGGATTTCCCTTCTCCGCGGCACTTAGCGTGGTGCTGCGTGTGTGCAACTCGGCGCCTAGAAGTGACCGCCAATGCTTTCAGAGCGGGCTGCAAGGGAACCAAGGAGCAGCACAAGCAGCAGTGCTTCAGCTTACTCCATCCGACTGCTAAGGGCACTTGGGAAGGCAAGCGAGAGTCAACCACCTTCCTCTCCTAGTAGCCTCTAACGTGGTGCACACAAGCACGGCACATAGCCGCTTCGTTCACCGCCCTCGCCCTCGCCCACGCCTTGCTCCGCTTTCACTTGCCGGCGGCCAGAAGCCGCTGCAGGGGCGCCACATACCCAGCAGTGTGCGGGCAGCCAAGAGCTCGAGAACGCTTCTTCTGCCCAAGCCCGCCTAGGGCGTGCACCTTTGTTCTCAGAGCTCCGTGTAACAGTCTGCGTCTCTCGCAGTTCGAATGGAAAACGAAAGCTTTTCGCCTACGCCCTTCACGGAGATCCGTTGCTACGACGAGAATGTCTTGTGGCCGGATCTCGCCCCCGCCGCGAGGAAGCTGCTCTTAGCACCGCGTTGCAGGGACACGTCTCGCTTCTTGACTTCGTGCTTAGCGCTCTCCGAATTCGCTGCTAGCTCCGCGGTCCTTCTCAGCTGCAAGTAGCAGCGCTCGCAGTACATAGAGCTTCGCAAGGACCGAAGACCCGGAGGGACATATCGCACACGACAATGTGCCAGGACAGAGACGTGTTCTACATTGTCCCTTCTCGTCATCCAGTTTGTGCCTCTGCTGCTTCTGCTGTTAGGAATCGCTCCTTGAAAGACGAGCGAGAGCGTCTTTCTGGGTGCATTGCACTGAGTGAGTGCTCGCTAGGGACTTTGCACTCGGAGCCAAGGCAACAGGGCGTGCTTGTCCGCAGAACTGAGAGCACGCTGTTGGGCAGAGCTGAAACTGACCGCTGCAGTTCAGCTCTCTCCGGACGGCAGACGCCGAAGAACGCAGCCGCTTGCGAGCGGCGCAGTGCAGCGAAGAGCACACGAGCAGCCAAAGAGCTCCTTCACAATCGCTTTCACTTCTCAGTGCTCTTGCTGCTTGGAAAAGCAGCACACAGCCGTTGCACGCCAGGGCAAAAGCTGGGGCAGTGCCCGTCTTCACTCCTTCGCTGTGCTGTACTCCATGCAGCTAGAGCGAAGCGAGAAGGACGCGAGGACGAAGAAGGCGTTCTTAAAGTAGCCCCTTGTCAGCAGCCCTGAAAGGGCGCATAACACACGGCGTCTCGCTGCCCTCCGTTCTACATACTCGCGGCTCCCTTTGCCGACTTGCAAAAGTTGCTACCAGAGCAGAGGCGGCCAGATTGAAGAGGCACTGCTTAGGTTCACCTTTTCCTTACTGCACGTAAGCCACGTCCAGCTCTTCGCTGCACTCTGGATTTCCCTTCTCCGCGGCACTTAGCGTGGTGCTGCGTGTGTGCAACTCGGCGCCTAGAAGTGACCGCCAATGCTTTCAGAGCGGGCTGCAAGGGAACCAAGGAGCAGCACAAGCAGCAGTGCTTCAGCTTGCTCCTTCCGACTGCTAAGGGCACTTGGGAAGGCAAGCGAGAGTCAACCACCTTCCTCTCCTAGTAGCCTCTAACGTGGTGCACACAAGCACGGCACATAGCCGCTTCGTTCACCGCCCTCGCCCTCGCCCACGCCTTGCTCCGCTTTCACTTGCCGGCGGCCAGAAGCCGCTGCAGGGGCGCCACATACCCAGCAGTGTGCGGGCAGCCAAGAGCTCGAGAACGCTTCTTCTGCCCAAGCCAGCCTAGGGCGTGCACCTTTGTTCTCAGAGCTCCGTGTAACAGTCTGCCTCTCTCGCAGTTCGAATGGAAAACGAAAGCTTTTCGCCTACGCCCTTCACAGAGATCCGTTGCCAGGACGAGAATGTCTTGTGGCCGGAGCTCGCCCCCGCCGCGAGGAAGCTGCTCTTAGCACCGCGTTGCAGGGACACGTCTCGCTTCTTGACTTCGTGCTTAGCGCTCTCCGAATTCGCTGCTAGCTCCGCGGTCCTTCTCAGCTGCAAGTAGCAGCGCTCGCAGTACATAGAGCTTCGCAAGGACCGAAGACCCGGAGGGACATATCGCACACGACAATGTGCCAGGACAGAGAC
The DNA here is from genome assembly GCF_052056855.1 of Sturnus vulgaris. Classification (NCBI taxonomy): domain Eukaryota; kingdom Metazoa; phylum Chordata; class Aves; order Passeriformes; family Sturnidae; genus Sturnus; species Sturnus vulgaris. The sequence goes on along the minus strand of NW_028275905.1, from coordinate 199,597 downwards.
GTGTTCTACATTGTCCCTTCTCGTCATCCAGTTTGTGCCTCTGCTGCTTCTGCTGTTAGGAATCGCTCCTTGAAAGACGAGCGAGAGCGTCTTTCTGGGTGCATTGCACTGAGTGAGTGCTCGCTAGGGACTTTGCACTCGGAGCCAAGGCAACAGGGCGTGCTTGTCCGCAGAACTGAGAGCACGCTGTTGGGCAGAGCTGAAACTGACCGCTGCAGTTCAGCTCTCTCCGGACGGCAGACGCCGAAGAACGCAGCCGCTTGCGAGCGGCGCAGTGCAGCGAAGAGCACACGAGCAGCCAAAGAGCTCCTTCACAATCGCTTTCACTTCTCAGTGCTCTTGCTGCTTGGAAAAGCAGCACACAGCCGTTGCACGCCAGGGCAAAAGCTGGGGCAGTGCCCGTCTTCACTCCTTCGCTGTGCTGTACTCCATGCAGCTAGAACGAAGCGAGAAGGACGCGAGGACGAAGAAGGCGTTCTTAAAGTAGCCCCTTGTCAGCAGCCCTGAAAGGGCGCATAACACACGGCGTCTCGCCGCCCTCCGTTCTACATACTCGCGGCTCCCTTTGCCGACTTGCAAAAGTTGCTACCAGAGCAGAGGCGGCCAGATTGAAGAGGCACTGCTTAGGTTCACCTTTTCCTTACTGCACGTAAGCCACGTCCAGCTCCTCGCTGCACTCTGGATTTCCCTTCTCCGCGGCACTTAGCGTGGTGCTGTGTGTGTGCAACTCGGCGCCTAGAAGTGACCGCCAATGCTTTCAGAGCGGGCTGCAAGGGAACCAAGGAGCAGCACAAGCAGCAGTGCTTCAGCTTGCTCCTTCCGACTGCTAAGGGCACTTGGGAAGGCAAGCGAGAGTCAACCACCTTCCTCTCCTAGTAGCCTCTAACGTGGTGCACACAAGCACGGCACATAGCCGCTTCGTTCACCGCCCTCGCCCACGCCTTGCTCCGCTTTCACTTGCCGGCGGCCAGAAGCCGCTGCAGGGGCGCCACATACCCAGCAGTGTGCGGGCAGCCAAGAGCTCGAGAACGCTTCTTCTGCCCAAGCCCGCCTAGGGCGTGCACCTTTGTTCTCAGAGCTCCGTGTAACAGTCTGCGTCTCTCGCAGTTCGAATGGAAAACGAAAGCTTTTCGCCTACGCCCTTCACGGAGATCCGTTGCTGCGACGAGAATGTCTTGTGGCCGGAGCTCGCCCCCGCCGCGAGGAAGCTGCTCTTAGCACCGCGTTGCAGGGACACGTCTCGCTTCTTGACTTCGTGCTTAGCGCTCTCCGAATTCGCTGCTAGCTCCGCGGTCCTTCTCAGCTGCAAGTAGCAGCGCTCGCAGTACATAGAGCTTCGCAAGGACCGAAGACCCGGAGGGACATATCGCACACGACAATGTGCCAGGACAGAGACGTGTTCTACATTGTCCCTTCTCGTCATCCAGTTTGTGCCTCTGCTGCTTCTGCTGTTAGGAATCGCTGCTTGAAAGACGAGCGAGAGCGTCTTTCTGGGTGCATTGCACTGAGTGAGTGCTCGCTAGGGACTTTGCACTCGGAGCCAAGGCAACAGGGCGTGCTTGTCCGCAGAACTGAGAGCACGCTGTTGGGCAGAGGTGAAACTGACCGCTGCAGTTCAGCTCTCTCCGGACGGCAGACGCCGAAGAACGCAGCCGCTTGCGAGCGGCGCAGTGCAGCGAAGAGCACACGAGCAGCCAAAGAGCTCCTTCACAATCGCTTTCACTTCTCAGTGCTCTTGCTGCTTGGAAAAGCAGCACACAGCCGTTGCACGCCAGGGCAAAAGCTGGGGCAGTGCCCGTCTTCACTCCTTCGCTGTGCTGTACTCCATGCAGCTAGAGCGAAGCGAGAAGGACGCGAGGACGAAGAAGGCCTTCTTAAAGTAGCCCCTTGTCAGCAGCCCTGAAAGGGCGCATAACACACGGCGTCTCGCCGCCCTCCGTTCTACATACTCGCGGCTCCCTTTGCCGACTTGCAAAAGTTGCTACCAGAGCAGAGGCGGCCAGATTGAAGAGGCACTGCTTAGGTTCACCTTTTCCTTACTGCACGTAAGCCACGTCCAGCTCCTCGCTGCACTCTGGATTTCCCTTCTCCGCGGCACTTAACGTGGTGCTGTGTGTGTGCAACTCGGCGCCTAGAAGTGACCGCCAATGCTTTCAGAGCGGGCTGCAAGGGAACCAAGGAGCAGCACAAGCAGCAGTGCTTCAGCTTGCTCCTTCCGACTGCTAAGGGCACTTGGGAAGGCAAGCGAGAGTCAACCACCTTCCTCTCCTAGTAGCCTCTAACGTGGTGCACACAAGCACGGCGCTTTTGCCGCTTCGTTCACCGCCCTCGCCCACGCCTGGCGCCGCTTTCACTTGCCGGCGGCCAGAAGCCGCTGCAGAGGCGCCACATACCCAGCAGTGTGCGGGCAGCCAAGAGCTCGAGAACGCTGCTTCAACCCAAGCCCGCCTAGGGCGTGCACCTTTGTTCTCAGAGCCCCGTTCAACAGTCTGCCTCTCTCGCAGTTCGAATGGAAAACGAAAGCTTTTCGCCTACGCCCTTCACAGAGATCCGTTGCCAGGACGAGAATGTCTTGTGGCCGGAGCTCGCCCCCGCCGCGAGGAAGCTGCTCTTAGCACCGCGTTGCAGGGACACGTCTCGCTTCTTGACTTCGTGCTTAGCGCTCTCCGAATTCGCTGCTAGCTCCGCGGTCCTTCTCAGCTGCAAGTAGCAGCGCTCGCAGTACATAGAGCTTCGCAAGGACCGAAGACCCGGAGGGACATATCGCACACGACAATGTGCCAGGACAGAGACGTGTTCTACATTGTCCCTTCTCGTCATTCAGTTTGTGCCTCTGCTGCTTCTGCTGTTAGGAATCGCTCCTTGAAAGACGAGCGAGAGCGTCTTTCTGGGTGCATTGCACTGAGTGAGTGCTCGCTAGGGACTTTGCACTCGGAGCCAAGGCAACAGGGCGTGCTTGTCCGCAGAACTGAGAGCACGCTGTTGGGCAGAGCTGAAACTGACCGCTGCAGTTCAGCTCTCTCCGGACGGCAGACGCCGAAGAACGCAGCCGCTTGCGAGCGGCGCAGTGCAGCGAAGAGCACACGAGCAGCCAAAGAGCTCCTTCACAATCGCTTTCACTTCTCAGTGCTCTTGCTGCTTGGAAAAGCAGCACACAGCCGTTGCACGCCAGGGCAAAAGCTGGGGCAGTGCCCGTCTTCACTCCTTCGCTGTGCTGTACTCCATGCAGCTAGAGCGAAGCGAGAAGGACGCGAGGACGAAGAAGGCCTTCTTAAAGTAGCCCCTTGTCAGCAGCCCTGAAAGGGCGCATAACACACGGCGTCTCGCCGCCCTCCGTTCTACATACTCGCGGCTCCCTTTGCCGACTTGCAAAAGTTGCTACCAGAGCAGAGGCGGCCAGATTGAAGAGGCACTGCTTAGGTTCACCTTTTCCTTACTGCACGTAAGCCACGTCCAGCTCCTCGCTGCACTCTGGATTTCCCTTCTCCGCGACACTTAACGTGGTGCTGTGTGTGTGCAACTCGGCGCCTAGAAGTGACCGCCAATGCTTTCAGAGCGGGCTGCAAGGGAACCAAGGAGCAGCACAAGCAGCAGTGCTTCAGCTTGCTCCTTCCGACTGCTAAGGGCACTTGGGAAGGCAAGCGAGAGTCAACCACCTTCCTCTCCTAGTAGCCTCTAACGTGGTGCACACAAGCACGGCGCTCTTGCCGCTTCGTTCACCGCCCTCGCCCTCGCACACGCCTTGCTCCGCTTTCACTTGCCGGCGGCCAGGAGCCGCTGCAGGGGCGCCACATACCCAGCAGTGTGCGGGCAGCCAAGAGCTCGAGAACGCTTCTTCTGCCCAAGCCCGCCTAGGGCGTGCACCTTTGTTCTCAGAGCTCCGTGTAACAGTCTGCCTCTCTCGCAGTTCGAATGGAAAACGAAAGCTTTTCGCCTACGCCCTTCACGGAGATCCGTTGCTGCGACGAGAATGTCTTGTGGCCGGAGCTCGCCCCCGCCGCGAGGAAGCTGCTCTTAGCACCGCGTTGCAGGGACACGTCTCGCTTCTTGACTTCGTGCTTAGCGCTCTCCGAATTCGCTGCTAGCTCCGCGGTCCTTCTCAGCTGCAAGTAGCAGCGCTCGCAGTACATAGAGCTTCGCAAGGACCGAAGACCCGGAGGGACATATCGCACACGACAATGTGCCAGGACAGAGACGTGTTCTACATTGTCCCTTCTCGTCATCCAGTTTGTGCCTCTGCTGCTTCTGCTGTTAGGAATCGCTGCTTGAAAGACGAGCGAGAGCGTCTTTCTGGGTGCATTGCACTGAGTGAGTGCTCGCTAGGGACTTTGCACTCGGAGCCAAGGCAACAGGGCGTGCTTGTCCGCAGAACTGAGAGCACGCTGTTGGGCAGAGCTGAAACTGACCGCTGCAGTTCAGCTCTCTCCGGACGGCAGACGCCGAAGAACGCAGCCGCTTGCGAGCGGCGCAGTGCAGCGAAGAGCACACGAGCAGCCAAAGAGCTCCTTCACAATCGCTTTCACTTCTCAGTGCTCTTGCTGCTTGGAAAAGCAGCACACAGCCGTTGCACGCCAGGGCAAAAGCTGGGGCAGTGCCCGTCTTCACTCCTTCGCTGTGCTGTACTCCATGCAGCTAGAGCGAAGCGAGAAGGACGCGAGGACGAAGAAGGCGTTCTTAAAGTAGCCCCTTGTCAGCAGCCCTGAAAGGGCGCATAACACACGGCGTCTCGCCGCCCTCCGTTCTACATACTCGCGGCTCCCTTTGCCGACTTGCAAAAGTTGCTACCAGAGCAGAGGCGGCCAGATTGAAGAGGCACTGCTTAGGTTCACCTTTTCCTTACTGCACGTAAGCCACGTCCAGCTCCTCGCTGCACTCTGGATTTCCCTTCTCCGCGACACTTAACGTGGTGCTGTGTGTGTGCAACTCGGCGCCTAGAAGTGACCGCCAATGCTTTCAGAGCGGGCTGCAAGGGAACCAAGGAGCAGCACAAGCAGCAGTGCTTCAGCTTGCTCCTTCCGACTGCTAAGGGCACTTGGGAAGGCAAGCGAGAGTCAACCACCTTCCTCTCCTAGTAGCCTCTAACGTGGTGCACACAAGCACGGCACATAGCCGCTTCGTTCACCGCCCTCGCCCACGCCTTGCTCCGCTTTCACTTGCCGGCGGCCAGAAGCCGCTGCAGGGGCGCCACATACCCAGCAGTGTGCGGGCAGCCAAGAGCTCGAGAACGCTTCTTCTGCCCAAGCCCGCCTAGGGCGTGCACCTTTGTTCTCAGAGCTCCGTGTAACAGTCTGCGTCTCTCGCAGTTCGAATGGAAAACGAAAGCTTTTCGCCTACGCCCTTCACGGAGATCCGTTGTTACGACGAGAATGTCTTGTGGCCGGAGCTCGCCCCCGCCGCGAGGAAGCTGCTCTTAGCACCGCGTTGCAGGGACACGTCTCGCTTCTTGACTTCGTGCTTAGCGCTCTCCGAATTCGCTGCTAGCTCCGCGGTCCTTCTCAGCTGCAAGTAGCAGCGCTCGCAGTACATAGAGCTTCGCAAGGACCGAAGACCCGGAGGGACATATCGCACACGACAATGTGCCAGGACAGAGACGTGTTCTACATTGTCCCTTCTCGTCATCCAGTTTGTGCCTCTGCTGCTTCTGCTGTTAGGAATCGCTCCTTGAAAGACGAGCGAGAGCGTCTTTCTGGGTGCATTGCACTGAGTGAGTGCTCGCTAGGGACTTTGCACTCGGAGCCAAGGCAACAGGGCGTGCTTGTCCGCAGAACTGAGAGCACGCTGTTGGGCAGAGCTGAAACTGACCGCTGCAGTTCAGCTCTCTCCGGACGGCAGACGCTGAAGAACGCAGCCGCTTGCGAGCGGCGCAGTGCAGCGAAGAGCACACGAGCAGCCAAAGAGCTCCTTCACAATCGCTTTCACTTCTCAGTGCTCTTGCTGCTTGGAAAAGCAGCACACAGCCGTTGCACGCCAGGGCAAAAGCTGGGGCAGTGCCCGTCTTCACTCCTTCGCTGTGCTGTACTCCATGCAGCTAGAACGAAGCGAGAAGGACGCGAGGACGAAGAAGGCGTTCTTAAAGTAGCCCCTTGTCAGCAGCCCTGAAAGGGCGCATAACACACGGCGTCTCGCTGCCCTCCGTTCTACATACTCGCGGCTCCCTTTGCCGACTTGCAAAAGTTGCTACCAGAGCAGAGGCGGCCAGATTGAAGAGGCACTGCTTAGGTTCACCTTTTCCTTACTGCACGTAAGCCACGTCCAGCTCCTCGCTGCACTCTGGATTTCCCTTCTCCGCGGCACTTAGCGTGGTGCTGCGTGTGTGCAACTCGGCGCCTAGAAGTGACCGCCAATGCTTTCAGAGCGGGCTGCAAGGGAACCAAGGAGCAGCACAAGCAGCAGTGCTTCAGCTTGCTCCTTCCGACTGCTAAGGGCACTTGGGAAGGCAAGCGAGAGTCAACCACCTTCCTCTCCTAGTAGCCTCTAACGTGGTGCACACAAGCACGGCGCTCTTGCCGCTTCGTTCACCGCCCTCGCCCACGCCTTGCTCCGCTTTCACTTGCCGGCGGCCAGAAGCCGCTGCAGGGGCGCCACATACCCAGCAGTGTGCGGGCAGCCAAGAGCTCGAGAACGCTTCTTCTGCCCAAGCCCGCCTAGGGCGTGCACCTTTGTTCTCAGAGCTCCGTGTAACAGTCTGCCTCTCTCGCAGTTCGAATGGAAAACGAAAGCTTTTCGCCTACGCCCTTCACGGAGATCCGTTGCTACGACGAGAATATCTTGTGGCCGGAGCTCGCCCCCGCCGCGAGGAAGCTGCTCTTAGCACCGCGTTGCAGGGACACGTCTCGCTTCTTGACTTCGTGCTTAGCGCTCTCCGAATTCGCTGCTAGCTCCGCGGTCCTTCTCAGCTGCAAGTAGCAGCGCTCGCAGTACATAGAGCTTCGCAAGGACCGAAGACCCGGAGGGACATATCGCACACGACAATGTGCCAGGACAGAGACGTGTTCTACATTGTCCCTTCTCGTCATCCAGTTTGTGCCTCTGCTGCTTCTGCTGTTAGGAATCGCTGCTTGAAAGACGAGCGAGAGCGTCTTTCTGGGTGCATTGCACTGAGTGAGTGCTCGCTAGGGACTTTGCACTCGGAGCCAAGGCAACAGGGCGTGCTTGTCCGCAGAACTGAGAGCACGCTGTTGGGCAGAGCTGAAACTGACCGCTGCAGTTCAGCTCTCTCCGGACGGCAGACGCCGACGAACGCAGCCGCTTGCGAGCGGCGCAGTGCAGCGAAGAGCACACGAGCAGCCAAAGAGCTCCTTCACAATCGCTTTCACTTCTCAGTGCTCTTGCTGCTTGGAAAAGCAGCACACAGCCGTTGCACGCCAGGGCAAAAGCTGGGGCAGTGCCCGTCTTCACTCCTTCGCTGTGCTGTACTCCATGCAGCTAGAGCGAAGCGAGAAGGACGCGAGGACGAAGAAGGCGTTCTTAAAGTAGCCCCTTGTCAGCAGCCCTGAAAGGGCGCATAACACACGGCGTCTCGCCGCCCTCCGTTCTACATACTCGCGGCTCCCTTTGCCGACTTGCAAAAGTTGCTACCAGAGCAGAGGCGGCCAGATTGAAGAGGCACTGCTTAGGTTCACCTTTTCCTTACTGCACGTAAGCCACGTCCAGCTCCTCGCTGCACTCTGGATTTCCCTTCTCCGCGACACTTAACGCGGTGCTGTGTGTGTGCAACTCGGCGCCTAGAAGTGACCGCCAATGCTTTCAGAGCGGGCTGCAAGGGAACCAAGGAGCAGCACAAGCAGCAGTGCTTCAGCTTGCTCCTTCCGACTGCTAAGGGCACTTGGGAAGGCAAGCGAGAGTCAACCACCTTCCTCTCCTAGTAGCCTCTAACGTGGTGCACACAAGCACGGCACATAGCCGCTTCGTTCACCGCCCTCGCCCACGCCTTGCTCCGCTTTCACTTGCCGGCGGCCAGAAGCCGCTGCAGGGGCGCCACATACCCAGCAGTGTGCGGGCAGCCAAGAGCTCGAGAACGCTTCTTCTGCCCAAGCCCGCCTAGGGCGTGCACCTTTGTTCTCAGAGCTCCGTGTAACAGTCTGCGTCTCTCGCAGTTCGAATGGAAAACGAAAGCTTTTCGCCTACGCCCTTCACGGAGATCCGTTGCTGCGACGAGAATGTCTTGTGGCCGGAGCTCGCCCCCGCCGCGAGGAAGCTGCTCTTAGCACCGCGTTGCAGGGACACGTCTCGCTTCTTGACTTCGTGCTTAGCGCTCTCCGAATTCGCTGCTAGCTCCGCGGTCCTTCTCAGCTGCAAGTAGCAGCGCTCGCAGTACATAGAGCTTCGCAAGGACCGAAGACCCGGAGGGACATATCGCACACGACAATGTGCCAGGACAGAGACGTGTTCTACATTGTCCCTTCTCGTCATCCAGTTTGTGCCTCTGCTGCTTCTGCTGTTAGGAATCGCTGCTTGAAAGACGAGCGAGAGCGTCTTTCTGGGTGCATTGCACTGAGTGAGTGCTCGCTAGGGACTTTGCACTCGGAGCCAAGGCAACAGGGCGTGCTTGTCCGCAGAACTGAGAGCACGCTGTTGGGCAGAGCTGAAACTGACCGCTGCAGTTCAGCTCTCTCCGGACGGCAGACGCCGAAGAACGCAGCCGCTTGCGAGCGGCGCAGTGCAGCGAAGAGCACACGAGCAGCCAAAGAGCTCCTTCACAATCGCTTTCACTTCTCAGTGCTCTTGCTGCTTGGAAAAGCAGCACACAGCCGTTGCACGCCAGGGCAAAAGCTGGGGCAGTGCCCGTCTTCACTCCTTCGCTGTGCTGTACTCCATGCAGCTAGAGCGAAGCGAGAAGGACGCGAGGACGAAGAAGGCGTTCTTAAAGTAGCCCCTTGTCAGCAGCCCTGAAAGGGCGCATAACACACGGCGTCTCGCTGCCCTCCGTTCTACATACTCGCGGCTCCCTTTGCCGACTTGCAAAAGTTGCTACCAGAGCAGAGGCGGCCAGATTGAAGAGGCACTGCTTAGGTTCACCTTTTCCTTACTGCACGTAAGCCACGTCCAGCTCCTCGCTGCACTCTGGATTTCCCTTCTCCGCGGCACTTAGCGTGGTGCTGCGTGTGTGCAACTCGGCGCCTAGAAGTGACCGCCAATGCTTTCAGAGCGGGCTGCAAGGGAACCAAGGAGCAGCACAAGCAGCAGTGCTTCAGCTTGCTCCTTCCGACTGCTAAGGGCACTTGGGAAGGCAAGCGAGAGTCAACCACCTTCCTCTCCTAGTAGCCTCTAACGTGGTGCACACAAGCACGGCACATAGCCGCTTCGTTCACCGCCCTCGCCCTCGCCCACGCCTTGCTCCGCTTTCACTTGCCGGCGGCCAGAAGCCGCTGCAGGGGCGCCACATACCCAGCAGTGTGCGGGCAGCCAAGAGCTCGAGAACGCTTCTTCTGCCCAAGCCCGCCTAGGGCGTGCACCTTTGTTCTCAGAGCTCCGTGTAACAGTCTGCCTCTCTCGCAGTTCGAATGGAAAACGAAAGCTTTTCGCCTACGCCCTTCACGGAGATCCGTTGCTACGACGAGAATATCTTGTGGCCGGAGCTCGCCCCCGCCGCGAGGAAGCTGCTCTTAGCACCGCGTTGCAGGGACACGTCTCGCTTCTTGACTTCGTGCTTAGCGCTCTCCGAATTCGCTGCTAGCTCCGCGGTCCTTCTCAGCTGCAAGTAGCAGCGCTCGCAGTACATAGAGCTTCGCAAGGACCGAAGACCCGGAGGGACATATCGCACACGACAATGTGCCAGGACAGAGACGTGTTCTACATTGTCCCTTCTCGTCATCCAGTTTGTGCCTCTGCTGCTTCTGCTGTTAGGAATCGCTGCTTGAAAGACGAGCGAGAGCGTCTTTCTGGGTGCATTGCACTGAGTGAGTGCTCGCTAGGGACTTTGCACTCGGAGCCAAGGCAACAGGGCGTGCTTGTCCGCAGAACTGAGAGCACGCTGTTGGGCAGAGCTGAAACTGACCGCTGCAGTTCAGCTCTCTCCGGACGGCAGACGCCGACGAACGCAGCCGCTTGCGAGCGGCGCAGTGCAGCGAAGAGCACACGAGCAGCCAAAGAGCTCCTTCACAATCGCTTTCACTTCTCAGTGCTCTTGCTGCTTGGAAAAGCAGCACACAGCCGTTGCACGCCAGGGCAAAAGCTGGGGCAGTGCCCGTCTTCACTCCTTCGCTGTGCTGTACTCCATGCAGCTAGAGCGAAGCGAGAAGGACGCGAGGACGAAGAAGGCGTTCTTAAAGTAGCCCCTTGTCAGCAGCCCTGAAAGGGCGCATAACACACGGCGTCTCGCCGCCCTCCGTTCTACATACTCGCGGCTCCCTTTGCCGACTTGCAAAAGTTGCTACCAGAGCAGAGGCGGCCAGATTGAAGAGGCACTGCTTAGGTTCACCTTTTCCTTACTGCACGTAAGCCACGTCCAGCTCCTCGCTGCACTCTGGATTTCCCTTCTCCGCGACACTTAACGTGGTGCTGTGTGTGTGCAACTCGGCGCCTAGAAGTGACCGCCAATGCTTTCAGAGCGGGCTGCAAGGGAACCAAGGAGCAGCACAAGCAGCAGTGCTTCAGCTTGCTCCTTCCGACTGCTAAGGGCACTTGGGAAGGCAAGCGAGAGTCAACCACCTTCCTCTCCTAGTAGCCTCTAACGTGGTGCACACAAGCACGGCACATAGCCGCTTCGTTCACCGCCCTCGCCCACGCCTTGCTCCGCTTTCACTTGCCGGCGGCCAGAAGCCGCTGCAGGGGCGCCACATACCCAGCAGTGTGCGGGCAGCCAAGAGCTCGAGAACGCTTCTTCTGCCCAAGCCCGCCTAGGGCGTGCACCTTTGTTCTCAGAGCTCCGTGTAACAGTCTGCGTCTCTCGCAGTTCGAATGGAAAACGAAAGCTTTTCGCCTACGCCCTTCACGGAGATCCGTTGCTGCGACGAGAATGTCTTGTGGCCGGAGCTCGCCCCCGCCGCGAGGAAGCTGCTCTTAGCACCGCGTTGCAGGGACACGTCTCGCTTCTTGACTTCGTGCTTAGCGCTCTCCGAATTCGCTGCTAGCTCCGCGGTCCTTCTCAGCTGCAAGTAGCAGCGCTCGCAGTACATAGAGCTTCGCAAGGACCGAAGACCCGGAGGGACATATCGCACACGACAATGTGCCAGGACAGAGACGTGTTCTACATTGTCCCTTCTCGTCATCCAGTTTGTGCCTCTGCTGCTTCTGCTGTTAGGAATCGCTGCTTGAAAGACGAGCGAGAGCGTCTTTCTGGGTGCATTGCACTGAGTGAGTGCTCGCTAGGGACTTTGCACTCGGAGCCAAGGCAACAGGGCGTGCTTGTCCGCAGAACTGAGAGCACGCTGTTGGGCAGAGCTGAAACTGACCGCTGCAGTTCAGCTCTCTCCGGACGGCAGACGCCGAAGAACGCAGCCGCTTGCGAGCGGCGCAGTGCAGCGAAGAGCACACGAGCAGCCAAAGAGCTCCTTCACAATCGCTTTCACTTCTCAGTGCTCTTGCTGCTTGGAAAAGCAGCACACAGCCGTTGCACGCCAGGGCAAAAGCTGGGGCAGTGCCCGTCTTCACTCCTTCGCTGTGCTGTACTCCATGCAGCTAGAGCGAAGCGAGAAGGACGCGAGGACGAAGAAGGCGTTCTTAAAGTAGCCCCTTGTCAGCAGCCCTGAAAGGGCGCATAACACACGGCGTCTCGCCGCCCTCCGTTCTACATACTCGCGGCTCCCTTTGCCGACTTGCAAAAGTTGCTACCAGAGCAGAGGCGGCCAGATTGAAGAGGCACTGCTTAGGTTCACCTTTTCCTTACTGCACGTAAGCCACGTCCAGCTCCTCGCTGCACTCTGGATTTCCCTTCTCCGCGGCACTTAGCGTGGTGCTGCGTGTGTGCAACTCGGCGCCTAGAAGTGACCGCCAATGCTTTCAGAGCGGGCTGCAAGGGAACCAAGGAGCAGCACAAGCAGCAGTGCTTCAGCTTGCTCCTTCCGACTGCTAAGGGCACTTGGGAAGGCAAGCGAGAGTCAACCACCTTCCTCTCCTAGTAGCCTCTAACGTGGTGCACACAAGCACGGCACATAGCCGCTTCGTTCACCGCCCTCGCCCACGCCTTGCTCCGCTTTCACTTGCCGGCGGCCAGAAGCCGCTGCAGGGGCGCCACATACCCAGCAGTGTGCGGGCAGCCAAGAGCTCGAGAACGCTTCTTCTGCCCAAGCCCGCCTAGGGCGTGCACCTTTGTTCTCAGAGCTCCGTGTAACAGTCTGCGTCTCTCGCAGTTCGAATGGAAAACGAAAGCTTTTCGCCTACGCCCTTCACGGAGATCCGTTGTTACGACGAGAATGTCTTGTGGCCGGAGCTCGCCCCCGCCGCGAGGAAGCTGCTCTTAGCACCGCGTTGCAGGGACACGTCTCGCTTCTTGACTTCGTGCTTAGCGCTCTCCGAATTCGCTGCTAGCTCCGCGGTCCTTCTCAGCTGCAAGTAGCAGCGCTCGCAGTACATAGAGCTTCGCAAGGACCGAAGACCCGGAGGGACATATCGCACACGACAATGTGCCAGGACAGAGACGTGTTCTACATTGTCCCTTCTCGTCATCCAGTTTGTGCCTCTGCTGCTTCTGCTGTTAGGAATCGCTCCTTGAAAGACGAGCGAGAGCGTCTTTCTGGGTGCATTGCACTGAGTGAGTGCTCGCTAGGGACTTTGCACTCGGAGCCAAGGCAACAGGGCGTGCTTGTCCGCAGAACTGAGAGCACGCTGTTGGGCAGAGCTGAAACTGACCGCTGCAGTTCAGCTCTCTCCGGACGGCAGACGCTGAAGAACGCAGCCGCTTGCGAGCGGCGCAGTGCAGCGAAGAGCACACGAGCAGCCAAAGAGCTCCTTCACAATCGCTTTCACTTCTCAGTGCTCTTGCTGCTTGGAAAAGCAGCACACAGCCGTTGCACGCCAGGGCAAAAGCTGGGGCAGTGCCCGTCTTCACTCCTTCGCTGTGCTGTACTCCATGCAGCTAGAACGAAGCGAGAAGGACGCGAGGACGAAGAAGGCGTTCTTAAAGTAGCCCCTTGTCAGCAGCCCTGAAAGGGCGCATAACACACGGCGTCTCGCTGCCCTCCGTTCTACATACTCGCGGCTCCCTTTGCCGACTTGCAAAAGTTGCTACCAGAGCAGAGGCGGCCAGATTGAAGAGGCACTGCTTAGGTTCACCTTTTCCTTACTGCACGTAAGCCACGTCCAGCTCCTCGCTGCACTCTGGATTTCCCTTCTCCGCGGCACTTAGCGTGGTGCTGCGTGTGTGCAACTCGGCGCCTAGAAGTGACCGCCAATGCTTTCAGAGCGGGCTGCAAGGGAACCAAGGAGCAGCACAAGCAGCAGTGCTTCAGCTTGCTCCTTCCGACTGCTAAGGGCACTTGGGAAGGCAAGCGAGAGTCAACCACCTTCCTCTCCTAGTAGCCTCTAACGTGGTGCACACAAGCACGGCGCTCTTGCCGCTTCGTTCACCGCCCTCGCCCACGCCTTGCTCCGCTTTCACTTGCCGGCGGCCAGAAGCCGCTGCAGGGGCGCCACATACCCAGCAGTGTGCGGGCAGCCAAGAGCTCGAGAACGCTTCTTCTGCCCAAGCCCGCCTAGGGCGTGCACCTTTGTTCTCAGAGCTCCGTGTAACAGTCTGCCTCTCTCGCAGTTCGAATGGAAAACGAAAGCTTTTCGCCTACGCCCTTCACGGAGATCCGTTGCTACGACGAGAATATCTTGTGGCCGGAGCTCGCCCCCGCCGCGAGGAAGCTGCTCTTAGCACCGCGTTGCAGGGACACGTCTCGCTTCTTGACTTCGTGCTTAGCGCTCTCCGAATTCGCTGCTAGCTCCGCGGTCCTTCTCAGCTGCAAGTAGCAGCGCTCGCAGTACATAGAGCTTCGCAAGGACCGAAGACCCGGAGGGACATATCGCACACGACAATGTGCCAGGACAGAGACGTGTTCTACATTGTCCCTTCTCGTCATCCAGTTTGTGCCTCTGCTGCTTCTGCTGTTAGGAATCGCTGCTTGAAAGACGAGCGAGAGCGTCTTTCTGGGTGCATTGCACTGAGTGAGTGCTCGCTAGGGACTTTGCACTCGGAGCCAAGGCAACAGGGCGTGCTTGTCCGCAGAACTGAGAGCACGCTGTTGGGCAGAGCTGAAACTGACCGCTGCAGTTCAGCTCTCTCCGGACGGCAGACGCCGACGAACGCAGCCGCTTGCGAGCGGCGCAGTGCAGCGAAGAGCACACGAGCAGCCAAAGAGCTCCTTCACAATCGCTTTCACTTCTCAGTGCTCTTGCTGCTTGGAAAAGCAGCACACAGCCGTTGCACGCCAGGGCAAAAGCTGGGGCAGTGCCCGTCTTCACTCCTTCGCTGTGCTGTACTCCATGCAGCTAGAGCGAAGCGAGAAGGACGCGAGGACGAAGAAGGCCTTCTTAAAGTAGCCCCTTGTCAGCAGCCCTGAAAGGGCGCATAACACACGGCGTCTCGCTGCCCTCCGTTCTACATACTCGCGGCTCCCTTTGCCGACTTGCAAAAGTTGCTACCAGAGCAGAGGCGGCCAGATTGAAGAGGCACTGCTTAGGTTCACCTTTTCCTTACTGCACGTAAGCCACGTCCAGCTCCTCGCTGCACTCTGGATTTCCCTTCTCCGCGGCACTTAGCGTGGTGCTGCGTGTGTGCAACTCGGCGCCTAGAAGTGACCGCCAATGCTTTCAGAGCGGGCTGCAAGGGAACCAAGGAGCAGCACAAGCAGCAGTGCTTCAGCTTGCTCCTTCCGACTGCTAAGGGCACTTGGGAAGGCAAGCGAGAGTCAACCACCTTCCTCTCCTAGTAGCCTCTAACGTGGTGCACACAAGCACGGCACATAGCCGCTTCGTTCACCGCCCTCGCCCTCGCCCACGCCTTGCTCCGCTTTCACTTGCCGGCGGCCAGAAGCCGCTGCAGGGGCGCCACATACCCAGCAGTGTGCGGGCAGCCAAGAGCTCGAGAACGCTTCTTCTGCCCAAGCCCGCCTAGGGCGTGCACCTTTGTTCTCAGAGCTCCGTGTAACAGTCTGCCTCTCTCGCAGTTCGAATGGAAAACGAAAGCTTTTCGCCTACGCCCTTCACGGAGATCCGTTGCTACGACGAGAATATCTTGTGGCCGGAGCTCGCCCCCGCCGCGAGGAAGCTGCTCTTAGCACCGCGTTGCAGGGACACGTCTCGCTTCTTGACTTCGTGCTTAGCGCTCTCCGAATTCGCTGCTAGCTCCGCGGTCCTTCTCAGCTGCAAGTAGCAGCGCTCGCAGTACATAGAGCTTCGCAAGGACCGAAGACCCGGAGGGACATATCGCACACGACAATGTGCCAGGACAGAGACGTGTTCTACATTGTCCCTTCTCGTCATCCAGTTTGTGCCTCTGCTGCTTCTGCTGTTAGGAATCGCTGCTTGAAAGACGAGCGAGAGCGTCTTTCTGGGTGCATTGCACTGAGTGAGTGCTCGCTAGGGACTTTGCACTCGGAGCCAAGGCAACAGGGCGTGCTTGTCCGCAGAACTGAGAGCACGCTGTTGGGCAGAGCTGAAACTGACCGCTGCAGTTCAGCTCTCTCCGGACGGCAGACGCCGACGAACGCAGCCGCTTGCGAGCGGCGCAGTGCAGCGAAGAGCACACGAGCAGCCAAAGAGCTCCTTCACAATCGCTTTCACTTCTCAGTGCTCTTGCTGCTTGGAAAAGCAGCACACAGCCGTTGCACGCCAGGGCAAAAGCTGGGGCAGTGCCCGTCTTCACTCCTTCGCTGTGCTGTACTCCATGCAGCTAGAGCGAAGCGAGAAGGACGCGAGGACGAAGAAGGCGTTCTTAAAGTAGCCCCTTGTCAGCAGCCCTGAAAGGGCGCATAACACACGGCGTCTCGCCGCCCTCCGTTCTACATACTCGCGGCTCCCTTTGCCGACTTGCAAAAGTTGCTACCAGAGCAGAGGCGGCCAGATTGAAGAGGCACTGCTTAGGTTCACCTTTTCCTTACTGCACGTAAGCCACGTCCAGCTCCTCGCTGCACTCTGGATTTCCCTTCTCCGCGACACTTAACGCGGTGCTGTGTGTGTGCAACTCGGCGCCTAGAAGTGACCGCCAATGCTTTCAGAGCGGGCTGCAAGGGAACCAAGGAGCAGCACAAGCAGCAGTGCTTCAGCTTGCTCCTTCCGACTGCTAAGGGCACTTGGGAAGGCAAGCGAGAGTCAACCACCTTCCTCTCCTAGTAGCCTCTAACGTGGTGCACACAAGCACGGCACATAGCCGCTTCGTTCACCGCCCTCGCCCACGCCTTGCTCCGCTTTCACTTGCCGGCGGCCAGAAGCCGCTGCAGGGGCGCCACATACCCAGCAGTGTGCGGGCAGCCAAGAGCTCGAGAACGCTTCTTCTGCCCAAGCCCGCCTAGGGCGTGCACCTTTGTTCTCAGAGCTCCGTGTAACAGTCTGCGTCTCTCGCAGTTCGAATGGAAAACGAAAGCTTTTCGCCTACGCCCTTCACGGAGATCCGTTGCTGCGACGAGAATGTCTTGTGGCCGGAGCTCGCCCCCGCCGCGAGGAAGCTGCTCTTAGCACCGCGTTGCAGGGACACGTCTCGCTTCTTGACTTCGTGCTTAGCGCTCTCCGAATTCGCTGCTAGCTCCGCGGTCCTTCTCAGCTGCAAGTAGCAGCGCTCGCAGTACATAGAGCTTCGCAAGGACCGAAGACCCGGAGGGACATATCGCACACGACAATGTGCCAGGACAGAGACGTGTTCTACATTGTCCCTTCTCGTCATCCAGTTTGTGCCTCTGCTGCTTCTGCTGTTAGGAATCGCTCCTTGAAAGACGAGCGAGAGCGTCTTTCTGGGTGCATTGCACTGAGTGAGTGCTCGCTAGGGACTTTGCACTCGGAGCCAAGGCAACAGGGCGTGCTTGTCCGCAGAACTGAGAGCACGCTGTTGGGCAGAGCTGAAACTGACCGCTGCAGTTCAGCTCTCTCCGGACGGCAGACGCCGAAGAACGCAGCCGCTTGCGAGCGGCGCAGTGCAGCGAAGAGCACACGAGCAGCCAAAGAGCTCCTTCACAATCGCTTTCACTTCTCAGTGCTCTTGCTGCTTGGAAAAGCAGCACACAGCCGTTGCACGCCAGGGCAAAAGCTGGGGCAGTGCCCGTCTTCACTCCTTCGCTGTGCTGTACTCCATGCAGCTAGAGCGAAGCGAGAAGGACGCGAGGACGAAGAAGGCGTTCTTAAAGTAGCCCCTTGTCAGCAGCCCTGAAAGGGCGCATAACACACGGCGTCTCGCCGCCCTCCGTTCTACATACTCGCGGCTCCCTTTGCCGACTTGCAAAAGTTGCTACCAGAGCAGAGGCGGCCAGATTGAAGAGGCACTGCTTAGGTTCACCTTTTCCTTACTGCACGTAAGCCACGTCCAGCTCCTCGCTGCACTCTGGATTTCCCTTCTCCGCGGCACTTAGCGTGGTGCTGCGTGTGTGCAACTCGGCGCCTAGAAGTGACCGCCAATGCTTTCAGAGCGGGCTGCAAGGGAACCAAGGAGCAGCACAAGCAGCAGTGCTTCAGCTTGCTCCTTCCGACTGCTAAGGGCACTTGGGAAGGCAAGCGAGAGTCAACCACCTTCCTCTCCTAGTAGCCTCTAACGTGGTGCACACAAGCACGGCACATAGCCGCTTCGTTCACCGCCCTCGCCCACGCCTTGCTCCGCTTTCACTTGCCGGCGGCCAGAAGCCGCTGCAGGGGCGCCACATACCCAGCAGTGTGCGGGCAGCCAAGAGCTCGAGAACGCTTCTTCTGCCCAAGCCCGCCTAGGGCGTGCACCTTTGTTCTCAGAGCTCCGTGTAACAGTCTGCGTCTCTCGCAGTTCGAATGGAAAACGAAAGCTTTTCGCCTACGCCCTTCACGGAGATCCGTTGTTACGACGAGAATGTCTTGTGGCCGGAGCTCGCCCCCGCCGCGAGGAAGCTGCTCTTAGCACCGCGTTGCAGGGACACGTCTCGCTTCTTGACTTCGTGCTTAGCGCTCTCCGAATTCGCTGCTAGCTCCGCGGTCCTTCTCAGCTGCAAGTAGCAGCGCTCGCAGTACATAGAGCTTCGCAAGGACCGAAGACCCGGAGGGACATATCGCACACGACAATGTGCCAGGACAGAGACGTGTTCTACATTGTCCCTTCTCGTCATCCAGTTTGTGCCTCTGCTGCTTCTGCTGTTAGGAATCGCTCCTTGAAAGACGAGCGAGAGCGTCTTTCTGGGTGCATTGCACTGAGTGAGTGCTCGCTAGGGACTTTGCACTCGGAGCCAAGGCAACAGGGCGTGCTTGTCCGCAGAACTGAGAGCACGCTGTTGGGCAGAGCTGAAACTGACCGCTGCAGTTCAGCTCTCTCCGGACGGCAGACGCTGAAGAACGCAGCCGCTTGCGAGCGGCGCAGTGCAGCGAAGAGCACACGAGCAGCCAAAGAGCTCCTTCACAATCGCTTTCACTTCTCAGTGCTCTTGCTGCTTGGAAAAGCAGCACACAGCCGTTGCACGCCAGGGCAAAAGCTGGGGCAGTGCCCGTCTTCACTCCTTCGCTGTGCTGTACTCCATGCAGCTAGAACGAAGCGAGAAGGACGCGAGGACGAAGAAGGCGTTCTTAAAGTAGCCCCTTGTCAGCAGCCCTGAAAGGGCGCATAACACACGGCGTCTCGCTGCCCTCCGTTCTACATACTCGCGGCTCCCTTTGCCGACTTGCAAAAGTTGCTACCAGAGCAGAGGCGGCCAGATTGAAGAGGCACTGCTTAGGTTCACCTTTTCCTTACTGCACGTAAGCCACGTCCAGCTCCTCGCTGCACTCTGGATTTCCCTTCTCCGCGGCACTTAGCGTGGTGCTGCGTGTGTGCAACTCGGCGCCTAGAAGTGACCGCCAATGCTTTCAGAGCGGGCTGCAAGGGAACCAAGGAGCAGCACAAGCAGCAGTGCTTCAGCTTGCTCCTTCCGACTGCTAAGGGCACTTGGGAAGGCAAGCGAGAGTCAACCACCTTCCTCTCCTAGTAGCCTCTAACGTGGTGCACACAAGCACGGCGCTCTTGCCGCTTCGTTCACCGCCCTCGCCCACGCCTTGCTCCGCTTTCACTTGCCGGCGGCCAGAAGCCGCTGCAGGGGCGCCACATACCCAGCAGTGTGCGGGCAGCCAAGAGCTCGAGAACGCTTCTTCTGCCCAAGCCCGCCTAGGGCGTGCACCTTTGTTCTCAGAGCTCCGTGTAACAGTCTGCCTCTCTCGCAGTTCGAATGGAAAACGAAAGCTTTTCGCCTACGCCCTTCACGGAGATCCGTTGCTACGACGAGAATATCTTGTGGCCGGAGCTCGCCCCCGCCGCGAGGAAGCTGCTCTTAGCACCGCGTTGCAGGGACACGTCTCGCTTCTTGACTTCGTGCTTAGCGCTCTCCGAATTCGCTGCTAGCTCCGCGGTCCTTCTCAGCTGCAAGTAGCAGCGCTCGCAGTACATAGAGCTTCGCAAGGACCGAAGACCCGGAGGGACATATCGCACACGACAATGTGCCAGGACAGAGACGTGTTCTACATTGTCCCTTCTCGTCATCCAGTTTGTGCCTCTGCTGCTTCTGCTGTTAGGAATCGCTGCTTGAAAGACGAGCGAGAGCGTCTTTCTGGGTGCATTGCACTGAGTGAGTGCTCGCTAGGGACTTTGCACTCGGAGCCAAGGCAACAGGGCGTGCTTGTCCGCAGAACTGAGAGCACGCTGTTGGGCAGAGCTGAAACTGACCGCTGCAGTTCAGCTCTCTCCGGACGGCAGACGCCGACGAACGCAGCCGCTTGCGAGCGGCGCAGTGCAGCGAAGAGCACACGAGCAGCCAAAGAGCTCCTTCACAATCGCTTTCACTTCTCAGTGCTCTTGCTGCTTGGAAAAGCAGCACACAGCCGTTGCACGCCAGGGCAAAAGCTGGGGCAGTGCCCGTCTTCACTCCTTCGCTGTGCTGTACTCCATGCAGCTAGAGCGAAGCGAGAAGGACGCGAGGACGAAGAAGGCGTTCTTAAAGTAGCCCCTTGTCAGCAGCCCTGAAAGGGCGCATAACACACGGCGTCTCGCCGCCCTCCGTTCTACATACTCGCGGCTCCCTTTGCCGACTTGCAAAAGTTGCTACCAGAGCAGAGGCGGCCAGATTGAAGAGGCACTGCTTAGGTTCACCTTTTCCTTACTGCACGTAAGCCACGTCCAGCTCCTCGCTGCACTCTGGATTTCCCTTCTCCGCGACACTTAACGCGGTGCTGTGTGTGTGCAACTCGGCGCCTAGAAGTGACCGCCAATGCTTTCAGAGCGGGCTGCAAGGGAACCAAGGAGCAGCACAAGCAGCAGTGCTTCAGCTTGCTCCTTCCGACTGCTAAGGGCACTTGGGAAGGCAAGCGAGAGTCAACCACCTTCCTCTCCTAGTAGCCTCTAACGTGGTGCACACAAGCACGGCACATAGCCGCTTCGTTCACCGCCCTCGCCCACGCCTTGCTCCGCTTTCACTTGCCGGCGGCCAGAAGCCGCTGCAGGGGCGCCACATACCCAGCAGTGTGCGGGCAGCCAAGAGCTCGAGAACGCTTCTTCTGCCCAAGCCCGCCTAGGGCGTGCACCTTTGTTCTCAGAGCTCCGTGTAACAGTCTGCGTCTCTCGCAGTTCGAATGGAAAACGAAAGCTTTTCGCCTACGCCCTTCACGGAGATCCGTTGCTGCGACGAGAATGTCTTGTGGCCGGAGCTCGCCCCCGCCGCGAGGAAGCTGCTCTTAGCACCGCGTTGCAGGGACACGTCTCGCTTCTTGACTTCGTGCTTAGCGCTCTCCGAATTCGCTGCTAGCTCCGCGGTCCTTCTCAGCTGCAAGTAGCAGCGCTCGCAGTACATAGAGCTTCGCAAGGACCGAAGACCCGGAGGGACATATCGCACACGACAATGTGCCAGGACAGAGACGTGTTCTACATTGTCCCTTCTCGTCATCCAGTTTGTGCCTCTGCTGCTTCTGCTGTTAGGAATCGCTGCTTGAAAGACGAGCGAGAGCGTCTTTCTGGGTGCATTGCACTGAGTGAGTGCTCGCTAGGGACTTTGCACTCGGAGCCAAGGCAACAGGGCGTGCTTGTCCGCAGAACTGAGAGCACGCTGTTGGGCAGAGCTGAAACTGACCGCTGCAGTTCAGCTCTCTCCGGACGGCAGACGCCGAAGAACGCAGCCGCTTGCGAGCGGCGCAGTGCAGCGAAGAGCACACGAGCAGCCAAAGAGCTCCTTCACAATCGCTTTCACTTCTCAGTGCTCTTGCTGCTTGGAAAAGCAGCACACAGCCGTTGCACGCCAGGGCAAAAGCTGGGGCAGTGCCCGTCTTCACTCCTTCGCTGTGCTGTACTCCATGCAGCTAGAGCGAAGCGAGAAGGACGCGAGGACGAAGAAGGCGTTCTTAAAGTAGCCCCTTGTCAGCAGCCCTGAAAGGGCGCATAACACACGGCGTCTCGCCGCCCTCCGTTCTACATACTCGCGGCTCCCTTTGCCGACTTGCAAAAGTTGCTACCAGAGCAGAGGCGGCCAGATTGAAGAGGCACTGCTTAGGTTCACCTTTTCCTTACTGCACGTAAGCCACGTCCAGCTCCTCGCTGCACTCTGGATTTCCCTTCTCCGCGGCACTTAGCGTGGTGCTGCGTGTGTGCAACTCGGCGCCTAGAAGTGACCGCCAATGCTTTCAGAGCGGGCTGCAAGGGAACCAAGGAGCAGCACAAGCAGCAGTGCTTCAGCTTGCTCCTTCCGACTGCTAAGGGCACTTGGGAAGGCAAGCGAGAGTCAACCACCTTCCTCTCCTAGTAGCCTCTAACGTGGTGCACACAAGCACGGCACATAGCCGCTTCGTTCACCGCCCTCGCCCACGCCTTGCTCCGCTTTCACTTGCCGGCGGCCAGAAGCCGCTGCAGGGGCGCCACATACCCAGCAGTGTGCGGGCAGCCAAGAGCTCGAGAACGCTTCTTCTGCCCAAGCCCGCCTAGGGCGTGCACCTTTGTTCTCAGAGCTCCGTGTAACAGTCTGCGTCTCTCGCAGTTCGAATGGAAAACGAAAGCTTTTCGCCTACGCCCTTCACGGAGATCCGTTGTTACGACGAGAATGTCTTGTGGCCGGAGCTCGCCCCCGCCGCGAGGAAGCTGCTCTTAGCACCGCGTTGCAGGGACACGTCTCGCTTCTTGACTTCGTGCTTAGCGCTCTCCGAATTCGCTGCTAGCTCCGCGGTCCTTCTCAGCTGCAAGTAGCAGCGCTCGCAGTACATAGAGCTTCGCAAGGACCGAAGACCCGGAGGGACATATCGCACACGACAATGTGCCAGGACAGAGACGTGTTCTACATTGTCCCTTCTCGTCATCCAGTTTGTGCCTCTGCTGCTTCTGCTGTTAGGAATCGCTCCTTGAAAGACGAGCGAGAGCGTCTTTCTGGGTGCATTGCACTGAGTGAGTGCTCGCTAGGGACTTTGCACTCGGAGCCAAGGCAACAGGGCGTGCTTGTCCGCAGAACTGAGAGCACGCTGTTGGGCAGAGCTGAAACTGACCGCTGCAGTTCAGCTCTCTCCGGACGGCAGACGCTGAAGAACGCAGCCGCTTGCGAGCGGCGCAGTGCAGCGAAGAGCACACGAGCAGCCAAAGAGCTCCTTCACAATCGCTTTCACTTCTCAGTGCTCTTGCTGCTTGGAAAAGCAGCACACAGCCGTTGCACGCCAGGGCAAAAGCTGGGGCAGTGCCCGTCTTCACTCCTTCGCTGTGCTGTACTCCATGCAGCTAGAACGAAGCGAGAAGGACGCGAGGACGAAGAAGGCGTTCTTAAAGTAGCCCCTTGTCAGCAGCCCTGAAAGGGCGCATAACACACGGCGTCTCGCTGCCCTCCGTTCTACATACTCGCGGCTCCCTTTGCCGACTTGCAAAAGTTGCTACCAGAGCAGAGGCGGCCAGATTGAAGAGGCACTGCTTAGGTTCACCTTTTCCTTACTGCACGTAAGCCACGTCCAGCTCCTCGCTGCACTCTGGATTTCCCTTCTCCGCGGCACTTAGCGTGGTGCTGCGTGTGTGCAACTCGGCGCCTAGAAGTGACCGCCAATGCTTTCAGAGCGGGCTGCAAGGGAACCAAGGAGCAGCACAAGCAGCAGTGCTTCAGCTTGCTCCTTCCGACTGCTAAGGGCACTTGGGAAGGCAAGCGAGAGTCAACCACCTTCCTCTCCTAGTAGCCTCTAACGTGGTGCACACAAGCACGGCGCTCTTGCCGCTTCGTTCACCGCCCTCGCCCACGCCTTGCTCCGCTTTCACTTGCCGGCGGCCAGAAGCCGCTGCAGGGGCGCCACATACCCAGCAGTGTGCGGGCAGCCAAGAGCTCGAGAACGCTTCTTCTGCCCAAGCCCGCCTAGGGCGTGCACCTTTGTTCTCAGAGCTCCGTGTAACAGTCTGCCTCTCTCGCAGTTCGAATGGAAAACGAAAGCTTTTCGCCTACGCCCTTCACGGAGATCCGTTGCTACGACGAGAATATCTTGTGGCCGGAGCTCGCCCCCGCCGCGAGGAAGCTGCTCTTAGCACCGCGTTGCAGGGACACGTCTCGCTTCTTGACTTCGTGCTTAGCGCTCTCCGAATTCGCTGCTAGCTCCGCGGTCCTTCTCAGCTGCAAGTAGCAGCGCTCGCAGTACATAGAGCTTCGCAAGGACCGAAGACCCGGAGGGACATATCGCACACGACAATGTGCCAGGACAGAGACGTGTTCTACATTGTCCCTTCTCGTCATCCAGTTTGTGCCTCTGCTGCTTCTGCTGTTAGGAATCGCTGCTTGAAAGACGAGCGAGAGCGTCTTTCTGGGTGCATTGCACTGAGTGAGTGCTCGCTAGGGACTTTGCACTCGGAGCCAAGGCAACAGGGCGTGCTTGTCCGCAGAACTGAGAGCACGCTGTTGGGCAGAGCTGAAACTGACCGCTGCAGTTCAGCTCTCTCCGGACGGCAGACGCCGACGAACGCAGCCGCTTGCGAGCGGCGCAGTGCAGCGAAGAGCACACGAGCAGCCAAAGAGCTCCTTCACAATCGCTTTCACTTCTCAGTGCTCTTGCTGCTTGGAAAAGCAGCACACAGCCGTTGCACGCCAGGGCAAAAGCTGGGGCAGTGCCCGTCTTCACTCCTTCGCTGTGCTGTACTCCATGCAGCTAGAGCGAAGCGAGAAGGACGCGAGGACGAAGAAGGCGTTCTTAAAGTAGCCCCTTGTCAGCAGCCCTGAAAGGGCGCATAACACACGGCGTCTCGCCGCCCTCCGTTCTACATACTCGCGGCTCCCTTTGCCGACTTGCAAAAGTTGCTACCAGAGCAGAGGCGGCCAGATTGAAGAGGCACTGCTTAGGTTCACCTTTTCCTTACTGCACGTAAGCCACGTCCAGCTCCTCGCTGCACTCTGGATTTCCCTTCTCCGCGACACTTAACGCGGTGCTGTGTGTGTGCAACTCGGCGCCTAGAAGTGACCGCCAATGCTTTCAGAGCGGGCTGCAAGGGAACCAAGGAGCAGCACAAGCAGCAGTGCTTCAGCTTGCTCCTTCCGACTGCTAAGGGCACTTGGGAAGGCAAGCGAGAGTCAACCACCTTCCTCTCCTAGTAGCCTCTAACGTGGTGCACACAAGCACGGCACATAGCCGCTTCGTTCACCGCCCTCGCCCACGCCTTGCTCCGCTTTCACTTGCCGGCGGCCAGAAGCCGCTGCAGGGGCGCCACATACCCAGCAGTGTGCGGGCAGCCAAGAGCTCGAGAACGCTTCTTCTGCCCAAGCCCGCCTAGGGCGTGCACCTTTGTTCTCAGAGCTCCGTGTAACAGTCTGCGTCTCTCGCAGTTCGAATGGAAAACGAAAGCTTTTCGCCTACGCCCTTCACGGAGATCCGTTGCTGCGACGAGAATGTCTTGTGGCCGGAGCTCGCCCCCGCCGCGAGGAAGCTGCTCTTAGCACCGCGTTGCAGGGACACGTCTCGCTTCTTGACTTCGTGCTTAGCGCTCTCCGAATTCGCTGCTAGCTCCGCGGTCCTTCTCAGCTGCAAGTAGCAGCGCTCGCAGTACATAGAGCTTCGCAAGGACCGAAGACCCGGAGGGACATATCGCACACGACAATGTGCCAGGACAGAGACGTGTTCTACATTGTCCCTTCTCGTCATCCAGTTTGTGCCTCTGCTGCTTCTGCTGTTAGGAATCGCTGCTTGAAAGACGAGCGAGAGCGTCTTTCTGGGTGCATTGCACTGAGTGAGTGCTCGCTAGGGACTTTGCACTCGGAGCCAAGGCAACAGGGCGTGCTTGTCCGCAGAACTGAGAGCACGCTGTTGGGCAGAGCTGAAACTGACCGCTGCAGTTCAGCTCTCTCCGGACGGCAGACGCCGAAGAACGCAGCCGCTTGCGAGCGGCGCAGTGCAGCGAAGAGCACACGAGCAGCCAAAGAGCTCCTTCACAATCGCTTTCACTTCTCAGTGCTCTTGCTGCTTGGAAAAGCAGCACACAGCCGTTGCACGCCAGGGCAAAAGCTGGGGCAGTGCCCGTCTTCACTCCTTCGCTGTGCTGTACTCCATGCAGCTAGAGCGAAGCGAGAAGGACGCGAGGACGAAGAAGGCGTTCTTAAAGTAGCCCCTTGTCAGCAGCCCTGAAAGGGCGCATAACACACGGCGTCTCGCTGCCCTCCGTTCTACATACTCGCGGCTCCCTTTGCCGACTTGCAAAAGTTGCTACCAGAGCAGAGGCGGCCAGATTGAAGAGGCACTGCTTAGGTTCACCTTTTCCTTACTGCACGTAAGCCACGTCCAGCTCCTCGCTGCACTCTGGATTTCCCTTCTCCGCGGCACTTAGCGTGGTGCTGCGTGTGTGCAACTCGGCGCCTAGAAGTGACCGCCAATGCTTTCAGAGCGGGCTGCAAGGGAACCAAGGAGCAGCACAAGCAGCAGTGCTTCAGCTTGCTCCTTCCGACTGCTAAGGGCACTTGGGAAGGCAAGCGAGAGTCAACCACCTTCCTCTCCTAGTAGCCTCTAACGTGGTGCACACAAGCACGGCACATAGCCGCTTCGTTCACCGCCCTCGCCCTCGCCCACGCCTTGCTCCGCTTTCACTTGCCGGCGGCCAGAAGCCGCTGCAGGGGCGCCACATACCCAGCAGTGTGCGGGCAGCCAAGAGCTCGAGAACGCTTCTTCTGCCCAAGCCCGCCTAGGGCGTGCACCTTTGTTCTCAGAGCTCCGTGTAACAGTCTGCCTCTCTCGCAGTTCGAATGGAAAACGAAAGCTTTTCGCCTACGCCCTTCACGGAGATCCGTTGCTACGACGAGAATATCTTGTGGCCGGAGCTCGCCCCCGCCGCGAGGAAGCTGCTCTTAGCACCGCGTTGCAGGGACACGTCTCGCTTCTTGACTTCGTGCTTAGCGCTCTCCGAATTCGCTGCTAGCTCCGCGGTCCTTCTCAGCTGCAAGTAGCAGCGCTCGCAGTACATAGAGCTTCGCAAGGACCGAAGACCCGGAGGGACATATCGCACACGACAATGTGCCAGGACAGAGACGTGTTCTACATTGTCCCTTCTCGTCATCCAGTTTGTGCCTCTGCTGCTTCTGCTGTTAGGAATCGCTGCTTGAAAGACGAGCGAGAGCGTCTTTCTGGGTGCATTGCACTGAGTGAGTGCTCGCTAGGGACTTTGCACTCGGAGCCAAGGCAACAGGGCGTGCTTGTCCGCAGAACTGAGAGCACGCTGTTGGGCAGAGCTGAAACTGACCGCTGCAGTTCAGCTCTCTCCGGACGGCAGACGCCGACGAACGCAGCCGCTTGCGAGCGGCGCAGTGCAGCGAAGAGCACACGAGCAGCCAAAGAGCTCCTTCACAATCGCTTTCACTTCTCAGTGCTCTTGCTGCTTGGAAAAGCAGCACACAGCCGTTGCACGCCAGGGCAAAAGCTGGGGCAGTGCCCGTCTTCACTCCTTCGCTGTGCTGTACTCCATGCAGCTAGAGCGAAGCGAGAAGGACGCGAGGACGAAGAAGGCGTTCTTAAAGTAGCCCCTTGTCAGCAGCCCTGAAAGGGCGCATAACACACGGCGTCTCGCCGCCCTCCGTTCTACATACTCGCGGCTCCCTTTGCCGACTTGCAAAAGTTGCTACCAGAGCAGAGGCGGCCAGATTGAAGAGGCACTGCTTAGGTTCACCTTTTCCTTACTGCACGTAAGCCACGTCCAGCTCCTCGCTGCACTCTGGATTTCCCTTCTCCGCGACACTTAACGCGGTGCTGTGTGTGTGCAACTCGGCGCCTAGAAGTGACCGCCAATGCTTTCAGAGCGGGCTGCAAGGGAACCAAGGAGCAGCACAAGCAGCAGTGCTTCAGCTTGCTCCTTCCGACTGCTAAGGGCACTTGGGAAGGCAAGCGAGAGTCAACCACCTTCCTCTCCTAGTAGCCTCTAACGTGGTGCACACAAGCACGGCACATAGCCGCTTCGTTCACCGCCCTCGCCCACGCCTTGCTCCGCTTTCACTTGCCGGCGGCCAGAAGCCGCTGCAGGGGCGCCACATACCCAGCAGTGTGCGGGCAGCCAAGAGCTCGAGAACGCTTCTTCTGCCCAAGCCCGCCTAGGGCGTGCACCTTTGTTCTCAGAGCTCCGTGTAACAGTCTGCGTCTCTCGCAGTTCGAATGGAAAACGAAAGCTTTTCGCCTACGCCCTTCACGGAGATCCGTTGCTGCGACGAGAATGTCTTGTGGCCGGAGCTCGCCCCCGCCGCGAGGAAGCTGCTCTTAGCACCGCGTTGCAGGGACACGTCTCGCTTCTTGACTTCGTGCTTAGCGCTCTCCGAATTCGCTGCTAGCTCCGCGGTCCTTCTCAGCTGCAAGTAGCAGCGCTCGCAGTACATAGAGCTTCGCAAGGACCGAAGACCCGGAGGGACATATCGCACACGACAATGTGCCAGGACAGAGACGTGTTCTACATTGTCCCTTCTCGTCATCCAGTTTGTGCCTCTGCTGCTTCTGCTGTTAGGAATCGCTGCTTGAAAGACGAGCGAGAGCGTCTTTCTGGGTGCATTGCACTGAGTGAGTGCTCGCTAGGGACTTTGCACTCGGAGCCAAGGCAACAGGGCGTGCTTGTCCGCAGAACTGAGAGCACGCTGTTGGGCAGAGCTGAAACTGACCGCTGCAGTTCAGCTCTCTCCGGACGGCAGACGCCGAAGAACGCAGCCGCTTGCGAGCGGCGCAGTGCAGCGAAGAGCACACGAGCAGCCAAAGAGCTCCTTCACAATCGCTTTCACTTCTCAGTGCTCTTGCTGCTTGGAAAAGCAGCACACAGCCGTTGCACGCCAGGGCAAAAGCTGGGGCAGTGCCCGTCTTCACTCCTTCGCTGTGCTGTACTCCATGCAGCTAGAGCGAAGCGAGAAGGACGCGAGGACGAAGAAGGCGTTCTTAAAGTAGCCCCTTGTCAGCAGCCCTGAAAGGGCGCATAACACACGGCGTCTCGCCGCCCTCCGTTCTACATACTCGCGGCTCCCTTTGCCGACTTGCAAAAGTTGCTACCAGAGCAGAGGCGGCCAGATTGAAGAGGCACTGCTTAGGTTCACCTTTTCCTTACTGCACGTAAGCCACGTCCAGCTCCTCGCTGCACTCTGGATTTCTCTTCTCCGCGGCACTTAGCGTGGTGCTGCGTGTGTGCAACTCGGCGCCTAGAAGTGACCGCCAATGCTTTCAGAGCGGGCTGCAAGGGAACCAAGGAGCAGCACAAGCAGCAGTGCTTCAGCTTGCTCCTTCCGACTGCTAAGGGCACTTGGGAAGGCAAGCGAGAGTCAACCACCTTCCTCTCCTAGTAGCCTCTAACGTGGTGCACACAAGCACGGCACATAGCCGCTTCGTTCACCGCCCTCGCCCACGCCTTGCTCCGCTTTCACTTGCCGGCGGCCAGAAGCCGCTGCAGGGGCGCCACATACCCAGCAGTGTGCGGGCAGCCAAGAGCTCGAGAACGCTTCTTCTGCCCAAGCCCGCCTAGGGCGTGCACCTTTGTTCTCAGAGCTCCGTGTAACAGTCTGCGTCTCTCGCAGTTCGAATGGAAAACGAAAGCTTTTCGCCTACGCCCTTCACGGAGATCCGTTGTTACGACGAGAATGTCTTGTGGCCGGAGCTCGCCCCCGCCGCGAGGAAGCTGCTCTTAGCACCGCGTTGCAGGGACACGTCTCGCTTCTTGACTTCGTGCTTAGCGCTCTCCGAATTCGCTGCTAGCTCCGCGGTCCTTCTCAGCTGCAAGTAGCAGCGCTCGCAGTACATAGAGCTTCGCAAGGACCGAAGACCCGGAGGGACATATCGCACACGACAATGTGCCAGGACAGAGACGTGTTCTACATTGTCCCTTCTCGTCATCCAGTTTGTGCCTCTGCTGCTTCTGCTGTTAGGAATCGCTCCTTGAAAGACGAGCGAGAGCGTCTTTCTGGGTGCATTGCACTGAGTGAGTGCTCGCTAGGGACTTTGCACTCGGAGCCAAGGCAACAGGGCGTGCTTGTCCGCAGAACTGAGAGCACGCTGTTGGGCAGAGCTGAAACTGACCGCTGCAGTTCAGCTCTCTCCGGACGGCAGACGCTGAAGAACGCAGCCGCTTGCGAGCGGCGCAGTGCAGCGAAGAGCACACGAGCAGCCAAAGAGCTCCTTCACAATCGCTTTCACTTCTCAGTGCTCTTGCTGCTTGGAAAAGCAGCACACAGCCGTTGCACGCCAGGGCAAAAGCTGGGGCAGTGCCCGTCTTCACTCCTTCGCTGTGCTGTACTCCATGCAGCTAGAACGAAGCGAGAAGGACGCGAGGACGAAGAAGGCGTTCTTAAAGTAGCCCCTTGTCAGCAGCCCTGAAAGGGCGCATAACACACGGCGTCTCGCTGCCCTCCGTTCTACATACTCGCGGCTCCCTTTGCCGACTTGCAAAAGTTGCTACCAGAGCAGAGGCGGCCAGATTGAAGAGGCACTGCTTAGGTTCACCTTTTCCTTACTGCACGTAAGCCACGTCCAGCTCCTCGCTGCACTCTGGATTTCCCTTCTCCGCGGCACTTAGCGTGGTGCTGCGTGTGTGCAACTCGGCGCCTAGAAGTGACCGCCAATGCTTTCAGAGCGGGCTGCAAGGGAACCAAGGAGCAGCACAAGCAGCAGTGCTTCAGCTTGCTCCTTCCGACTGCTAAGGGCACTTGGGAAGGCAAGCGAGAGTCAACCACCTTCCTCTCCTAGTAGCCTCTAACGTGGTGCACACAAGCACGGCACATAGCCGCTTCGTTCACCGCCCTCGCCCACGCCTTGCTCCGCTTTCACTTGCCGGCGGCCAGAAGCCGCTGCAGGGGCGCCACATACCCAGCAGTGTGCGGGCAGCCAAGAGCTCGAGAACGCTTCTTCTGCCCAAGCCCGCCTAGGGCGTGCACCTTTGTTCTCAGAGCTCCGTGTAACAGTCTGCGTCTCTCGCAGTTCGAATGGAAAACGAAAGCTTTTCGCCTACGCCCTTCACGGAGATCCGTTGTTACGACGAGAATGTCTTGTGGCCGGAGCTCGCCCCCGCCGCGAGGAAGCTGCTCTTAGCACCGCGTTGCAGGGACACGTCTCGCTTCTTGACTTCGTGCTTAGCGCTCTCCGAATTCGCTGCTAGCTCCGCGGTCCTTCTCAGCTGCAAGTAGCAGCGCTCGCAGTACATAGAGCTTCGCAAGGACCGAAGACCCGGAGGGACATATCGCACACGACAATGTGCCAGGACAGAGACGTGTTCTACATTGTCCCTTCTCGTCATCCAGTTTGTGCCTCTGCTGCTTCTGCTGTTAGGAATCGCTCCTTGAAAGACGAGCGAGAGCGTCTTTCTGGGTGCATTGCACTGAGTGAGTGCTCGCTAGGGACTTTGCACTCGGAGCCAAGGCAACAGGGCGTGCTTGTCCGCAGAACTGAGAGCACGCTGTTGGGCAGAGCTGAAACTGACCGCTGCAGTTCAGCTCTCTCCGGACGGCAGACGCTGAAGAACGCAGCCGCTTGCGAGCGGCGCAGTGCAGCGAAGAGCACACGAGCAGCCAAAGAGCTCCTTCACAATCGCTTTCACTTCTCAGTGCTCTTGCTGCTTGGAAAAGCAGCACACAGCCGTTGCACGCCAGGGCAAAAGCTGGGGCAGTGCCCGTCTTCACTCCTTCGCTGTGCTGTACTCCATGCAGCTAGAACGAAGCGAGAAGGACGCGAGGACGAAGAAGGCGTTCTTAAAGTAGCCCCTTGTCAGCAGCCCTGAAAGGGCGCATAACACACGGCGTCTCGCTGCCCTCCGTTCTACATACTCGCGGCTCCCTTTGCCGACTTGCAAAAGTTGCTACCAGAGCAGAGGCGGCCAGATTGAAGAGGCACTGCTTAGGTTCACCTTTTCCTTACTGCACGTAAGCCACGTCCAGCTCCTCGCTGCACTCTGGATTTCCCTTCTCCGCGGCACTTAGCGTGGTGCTGCGTGTGTGCAACTCGGCGCCTAGAAGTGACCGCCAATGCTTTCAGAGCGGGCTGCAAGGGAACCAAGGAGCAGCACAAGCAGCAGTGCTTCAGCTTGCTCCTTCCGACTGCTAAGGGCACTTGGGAAGGCAAGCGAGAGTCAACCACCTTCCTCTCCTAGTAGCCTCTAACGTGGTGCACACAAGCACGGCACATAGCCGCTTCGTTCACCGCCCTCGCCCACGCCTTGCTCCGCTTTCACTTGCCGGCGGCCAGAAGCCGCTGCAGGGGCGCCACATACCCAGCAGTGTGCGGGCAGCCAAGAGCTCGAGAACGCTTCTTCTGCCCAAGCCCGCCTAGGGCGTGCACCTTTGTTCTCAGAGCTCCGTGTAACAGTCTGCGTCTCTCGCAGTTCGAATGGAAAACGAAAGCTTTTCGCCTACGCCCTTCACGGAGATCCGTTGCTGCGACGAGAATGTCTTGTGGCCGGAGCTCGCCCCCGCCGCGAGGAAGCTGCTCTTAGCACCGCGTTGCAGGGACACGTCTCGCTTCTTGACTTCGTGCTTAGCGCTCTCCGAATTCGCTGCTAGCTCCGCGGTCCTTCTCAGCTGCAAGTAGCAGCGCTCGCAGTACATAGAGCTTCGCAAGGACCGAAGACCCGGAGGGACATATCGCACACGACAATGTGCCAGGACAGAGACGTGTTCTACATTGTCCCTTCTCGTCATCCAGTTTGTGCCTCTGCTGCTTCTGCTGTTAGGAATCGCTGCTTGAAAGACGAGCGAGAGCGTCTTTCTGGGTGCATTGCACTGAGTGAGTGCTCGCTAGGGACTTTGCACTCGGAGCCAAGGCAACAGGGCGTGCTTGTCCGCAGAACTGAGAGCACGCTGTTGGGCAGAGCTGAAACTGACCGCTGCAGTTCAGCTCTCTCCGGACGGCAGACGCCGAAGAACGCAGCCGCTTGCGAGCGGCGCAGTGCAGCGAAGAGCACACGAGCAGCCAAAGAGCTCCTTCACAATCGCTTTCACTTCTCAGTGCTCTTGCTGCTTGGAAAAGCAGCACACAGCCGTTGCACGCCAGGGCAAAAGCTGGGGCAGTGCCCGTCTTCACTCCTT
The DNA here is from genome assembly GCF_052056855.1 of Sturnus vulgaris. Classification (NCBI taxonomy): domain Eukaryota; kingdom Metazoa; phylum Chordata; class Aves; order Passeriformes; family Sturnidae; genus Sturnus; species Sturnus vulgaris. Next base: position 167,045 of record NW_028275905.1, on the reverse strand, counting down.
CGCTGTGCTGTACTCCATGCAGCTAGAGCGAAGCGAGAAGGACGCGAGGACGAAGAAGGCGTTCTTAAAGTAGCCCCTTGTCAGCAGCCCTGAAAGGGCGCATAACACACGGCGTCTCGCTGCCCTCCGTTCTACATACTCGCGGCTCCCTTTGCCGACTTGCAAAAGTTGCTACCAGAGCAGAGGCGGCCAGATTGAAGAGGCACTGCTTAGGTTCACCTTTTCCTTACTGCACGTAAGCCACGTCCAGCTCCTCGCTGCACTCTGGATTTCCCTTCTCCGCGGCACTTAGCGTGGTGCTGCGTGTGTGCAACTCGGCGCCTAGAAGTGACCGCCAATGCTTTCAGAGCGGGCTGCAAGGGAACCAAGGAGCAGCACAAGCAGCAGTGCTTCAGCTTGCTCCTTCCGACTGCTAAGGGCACTTGGGAAGGCAAGCGAGAGTCAACCACCTTCCTCTCCTAGTAGCCTCTAACGTGGTGCACACAAGCACGGCACATAGCCGCTTCGTTCACCGCCCTCGCCCTCGCCCACGCCTTGCTCCGCTTTCACTTGCCGGCGGCCAGAAGCCGCTGCAGGGGCGCCACATACCCAGCAGTGTGCGGGCAGCCAAGAGCTCGAGAACGCTTCTTCTGCCCAAGCCCGCCTAGGGCGTGCACCTTTGTTCTCAGAGCTCCGTGTAACAGTCTGCGTCTCTCGCAGTTCGAATGGAAAACGAAAGCTTTTCGCCTACGCCCTTCACGGAGATCCGTTGCTGCGACGAGAATGTCTTGTGGCCGGAGCTCGCCCCCGCCGCGAGGAAGCTGCTCTTAGCACCGCGTTGCAGGGACACGTCTCGCTTCTTGACTTCGTGCTTAGCGCTCTCCGAATTCGCTGCTAGCTCCGCGGTCCTTCTCAGCTGCAAGTAGCAGCGCTCGCAGTACATAGAGCTTCGCAAGGACCGAAGACCCGGAGGGACATATCGCACACGACAATGTGCCAGGACAGAGACGTGTTCTACATTGTCCCTTCTCGTCATCCAGTTTGTGCCTCTGCTGCTTCTGCTGTTAGGAATCGCTGCTTGAAAGACGAGCGAGAGCGTCTTTCTGGGTGCATTGCACTGAGTGAGTGCTCGCTAGGGACTTTGCACTCGGAGCCAAGGCAACAGGGCGTGCTTGTCCGCAGAACTGAGAGCACGCTGTTGGGCAGAGCTGAAACTGACCGCTGCAGTTCAGCTCTCTCCGGACGGCAGACGCCGAAGAACGCAGCCGCTTGCGAGCGGCGCAGTGCAGCGAAGAGCACACGAGCAGCCAAAGAGCTCCTTCACAATCGCTTTCACTTCTCAGTGCTCTTGCTGCTTGGAAAAGCAGCACACAGCCGTTGCACGCCAGGGCAAAAGCTGGGGCAGTGCCCGTCTTCACTCCTTCGCTGTGCTGTACTCCATGCAGCTAGAGCGAAGCGAGAAGGACGCGAGGACGAAGAAGGCGTTCTTAAAGTAGCCCCTTGTCAGCAGCCCTGAAAGGGCGCATAACACACGGCGTCTCGCCGCCCTCCGTTCTACATACTCGCGGCTCCCTTTGCCGACTTGCAAAAGTTGCTACCAGAGCAGAGGCGGCCAGATTGAAGAGGCACTGCTTAGGTTCACCTTTTCCTTACTGCACGTAAGCCACGTCCAGCTCCTCGCTGCACTCTGGATTTCCCTTCTCCGCGGCACTTAGCGTGGTGCTGCGTGTGTGCAACTCGGCGCCTAGAAGTGACCGCCAATGCTTTCAGAGCGGGCTGCAAGGGAACCAAGGAGCAGCACAAGCAGCAGTGCTTCAGCTTGCTCCTTCCGACTGCTAAGGGCACTTGGGAAGGCAAGCGAGAGTCAACCACCTTCCTCTCCTAGTAGCCTCTAACGTGGTGCACACAAGCACGGCACATAGCCGCTTCGTTCACCGCCCTCGCCCTCGCCCACGCCTTGCTCCGCTTTCACTTGCCGGCGGCCAGAAGCCGCTGCAGGGGCGCCACATACCCAGCAGTGTGCGGGCAGCCAAGAGCTCGAGAACGCTTCTTCTGCCCAAGCCAGCCTAGGGCGTGCACCTTTGTTCTCAGAGCTCCGTGTAACAGTCTGCGTCTCTCGCAGTTCGAATGGAAAACGAAAGCTTTTCGCCTACGCCCTTCACGGAGATCCGTTGTTACGACGAGAATGTCTTGTGGCCGGAGCTCGCCCCCGCCGCGAGGAAGCTGCTCTTAGCACCGCGTTGCAGGGACACGTCTCGCTTCTTGACTTCGTGCTTAGCGCTCTCCGAATTCGCTGCTAGCTCCGCGGTCCTTCTCAGCTGCAAGTAGCAGCGCTCGCAGTACATAGAGCTTCGCAAGGACCGAAGACCCGGAGGGACATATCGCACACGACAATGTGCCAGGACAGAGACGTGTTCTACATTGTCCCTTCTCGTCATCCAGTTTGTGCCTCTGCTGCTTCTGCTGTTAGGAATCGCTCCTTGAAAGACGAGCGAGAGCGTCTTTCTGGGTGCATTGCACTGAGTGAGTGCTCGCTAGGGACTTTGCACTCGGAGCCAAGGCAACAGGGCGTGCTTGTCCGCAGAACTGAGAGCACGCTGTTGGGCAGAGCTGAAACTGACCGCTGCAGTTCAGCTCTCTCCGGACGGCAGACGCCGAAGAACGCAGCCGCTTGCGAGCGGCGCAGTGCAGCGAAGAGCACACGAGCAGCCAAAGAGCTCCTTCACAATCGCTTTCACTTCTCAGTGCTCTTGCTGCTTGGAAAAGCAGCACACAGCCGTTGCACGCCAGGGCAAAAGCTGGGGCAGTGCCCGTCTTCACTCCTTCGCTGTGCTGTACTCCATGCAGCTAGAACGAAGCGAGAAGGACGCGAGGACGAAGAAGGCGTTCTTAAAGTAGCCCCTTGTCAGCAGCCCTGAAAGGGCGCATAACACACGGCGTCTCGCTGCCCTCCGTTCTACATACTCGCGGCTCCCTTTGCCGACTTGCAAAAGTTGCTACCAGAGCAGAGGCGGCCAGATTGAAGAGGCACTGCTTAGGTTCACCTTTTCCTTACTGCACGTAAGCCACGTCCAGCTCCTCGCTGCACTCTGGATTTCCCTTCTCCGCGGCACTTAGCGTGGTGCTGCGTGTGTGCAACTCGGCGCCTAGAAGTGACCGCCAATGCTTTCAGAGCGGGCTGCAAGGGAACCAAGGAGCAGCACAAGCAGCAGTGCTTCAGCTTGCTCCTTCCGACTGCTAAGGGCACTTGGGAAGGCAAGCGAGAGTCAACCACCTTCCTCTCCTAGTAGCCTCTAACGTGGTGCACACAAGCACGGCGCTCTTGCCGCTTCGTTCACCGCCCTCGCCCACGCCTTGCTCCGCTTTCACTTGCCGGCGGCCAGAAGCCGCTGCAGGGGCGCCACATACCCAGCAGTGTGCGGGCAGCCAAGAGCTCGAGAACGCTTCTTCTGCCCAAGCCCGCCTAGGGCGTGCACCTTTGCTCTCAGAGCTCCGTGTAACAGTCTGCCTCTCTCGCAGTTCGAATGGAAAACGAAAGCTTTTCGCCTACGCCCTTCACGGAGATCCGTTGCTACGACGAGAATATCTTGTGGCCGGAGCTCGCCCCCGCCGCGAGGAAGCTGCTCTTAGCACCGCGTTGCAGGGACACGTCTCGCTTCTTGACTTCGTGCTTAGCGCTCTCCGAATTCGCTGCTAGCTCCGCGGTCCTTCTCAGCTGCAAGTAGCAGCGCTCGCAGTACATAGAGCTTCGCAAGGACCGAAGACCCGGAGGGACATATCGCACACGACAATGTGCCAGGACAGAGACGTGTTCTACATTGTCCCTTCTCGTCATCCAGTTTGTGCCTCTGCTGCTTCTGCTGTTAGGAATCGCTGCTTGAAAGACGAGCGAGAGCGTCTTTCTGGGTGCATTGCACTGAGTGAGTGCTCGCTAGGGACTTTGCACTCGGAGCCAAGGCAACAGGGCGTGCTTGTCCGCAGAACTGAGAGCACGCTGTTGGGCAGAGCTGAAACTGACCGCTGCAGTTCAGCTCTCTCCGGACGGCAGACGCCGAAGAACGCAGCCGCTTGCGAGCGGCGCAGTGCAGCGAAGAGCACACGAGCAGCCAAAGAGCTCCTTCACAATCGCTTTCACTTCTCAGTGCTCTTGCTGCTTGGAAAAGCAGCACACAGCCGTTGCACGCCAGGGCAAAAGCTGGGGCAGTGCCCGTCTTCACTCCTTCGCTGTGCTGTACTCCATGCAGCTAGAGCGAAGCGAGAAGGACGCGAGGACGAAGAAGGCGTTCTTAAAGTAGCCCCTTGTCAGCAGCCCTGAAAGGGCGCATAACACACGGCGTCTCGCCGCCCTCCGTTCTACATACTCGCGGCTCCCTTTGCCGACTTGCAAAAGTTGCTACCAGAGCAGAGGCGGCCAGATTGAAGAGGCACTGCTTAGGTTCACCTTTTCCTTACTGCACGTAAGCCACGTCCAGCTCCTCGCTGCACTCTGGATTTCCCTTCTCCGCGGCACTTAGCGTGGTGCTGCGTGTGTGCAACTCGGCGCCTAGAAGTGACCGCCAATGCTTTCAGAGCGGGCTGCAAGGGAACCAAGGAGCAGCACAAGCAGCAGTGCTTCAGCTTGCTCCTTCCGACTGCTAAGGGCACTTGGGAAGGCAAGCGAGAGTCAACCACCTTCCTCTCCTAGTAGCCTCTAACGTGGTGCACACAAGCACGGCACATAGCCGCTTCGTTCACCGCCCTCGCCCTCGCCCTCGCCCACGCCTTGCTCCGCTTTCACTTGCCGGCGGCCAGAAGCCGCTGCAGGGGCGCCACATACCCAGCAGTGTGCGGGCAGCCAAGAGCTCGAGAACGCTTCTTCTGCCCAAGCCAGCCTAGGGCGTGCACCTTTGTTCTCAGAGCTCCGTGTAACAGTCTGCGTCTCTCGCAGTTCGAATGGAAAACGAAAGCTTTTCGCCTACGCCCTTCACGGAGATCCGTTGCTACGACGAGAATGTCTTGTGGCCGGAGCTCGCCCCCGCCGCGAGGAAGCTGCTCTTAGCACCGCGTTGCAGGGACACGTCTCGCTTCTTGACTTCGTGCTTAGCGCTCTCCGAATTCGCTGCTAGCTCCGCGGTCCTTCTCAGCTGCAAGTAGCAGCGCTCGCAGTACATAGAGCTTCGCAAGGACCGAAGACCCGGAGGGACATATCGCACACGACAATGTGCCAGGACAGAGACGTGTTCTACATTGTCCCTTCTCGTCATCCAGTTTGTGCCTCTGCTGCTTCTGCTGTTAGGAATCGCTGCTTGAAAGACGAGCGAGAGCGTCTTTCTGGGTGCATTGCACTGAGTGAGTGCTCGCTAGGGACTTTGCACTCGGAGCCAAGGCAACAGGGCGTGCTTGTCCGCAGAACTGAGAGCACGCTGTTGGGCAGAGCTGAAACTGACCGCTGCAGTTCAGCTCTCTCCGGACGGCAGACGCCGAAGAACGCAGCCGCTTGCGAGCGGCGCAGTGCAGCGAAGAGCACACGAGCAGCCAAAGAGCTCCTTCACAATCGCTTTCACTTCTCAGTGCTCTTGCTGCTTGGAAAAGCAGCACACAGCCGTTGCACGCCAGGGCAAAAGCTGGGGCAGTGCCCGTCTTCACTCCTTCGCTGTGCTGTACTCCATGCAGCTAGAGCGAAGCGAGAAGGACGCGAGGACGAAGAAGGCGTTCTTAAAGTAGCCCCTTGTCAGCAGCCCTGAAAGGGCGCATAACACACGGCGTCTCGCCGCCCTCCGTTCTACATACTCGCGGCTCCCTTTGCCGACTTGCAAAAGTTGCTACCAGAGCAGAGGCGGCCAGATTGAAGAGGCACTGCTTAGGTTCACCTTTTCCTTACTGCACGTAAGCCACGTCCAGCTCCTCGCTGCACTCTGGATTTCCCTTCTCCGCGGCACTTAGCGTGGTGCTGCGTGTGTGCAACTCGGCGCCTAGAAGTGACCGCCAATGCTTTCAGAGCGGGCTGCAAGGGAACCAAGGAGCAGCACAAGCAGCAGTGCTTCAGCTTGCTCCTTCCGACTGCTAAGGGCACTTGGGAAGGCAAGCGAGAGTCAACCACCTTCCTCTCCTAGTAGCCTCTAACGTGGTGCACACAAGCACGGCACATAGCCGCTTCGTTCACCGCCCTCGCCCTCGCCCACGCCTTGCTCCGCTTTCACTTGCCGGCGGCCAGAAGCCGCTGCAGGGGCGCCACATACCCAGCAGTGTGCGGGCAGCCAAGAGCTCGAGAACGCTTCTTCTGCCCAAGCCAGCCTAGGGCGTGCACCTTTGTTCTCAGAGCTCCGTGTAACAGTCTGCGTCTCTCGCAGTTCGAATGGAAAACGAAAGCTTTTCGCCTACGCCCTTCACGGAGATCCGTTGCTACGACGAGAATGTCTTGTGGCCGGAGCTCGCCCCCGCCGCGAGGAAGCTGCTCTTAGCACCGCGTTGCAGGGACACGTCTCGCTTCTTGACTTCGTGCTTAGCGCTCTCCGAATTCGCTGCTAGCTCCGCGGTCCTTCTCAGCTGCAAGTAGCAGCGCTCGCAGTACATAGAGCTTCGCAAGGACCGAAGACCCGGAGGGACATATCGCACACGACAATGTGCCAGGACAGAGACGTGTTCTACATTGTCCCTTCTCGTCATCCAGTTTGTGCCTCTGCTGCTTCTGCTGTTAGGAATCGCTGCTTGAAAGACGAGCGAGAGCGTCTTTCTGGGTGCATTGCACTGAGTGAGTGCTCGCTAGGGACTTTGCACTCGGAGCCAAGGCAACAGGGCGTGCTTGTCCGCAGAACTGAGAGCACGCTGTTGGGCAGAGCTGAAACTGACCGCTGCAGTTCAGCTCTCTCCGGACGGCAGACGCCGAAGAACGCAGCCGCTTGCGAGCGGCGCAGTGCAGCGAAGAGCACACGAGCAGCCAAAGAGCTCCTTCACAATCGCTTTCACTTCTCAGTGCTCTTGCTGCTTGGAAAAGCAGCACACAGCCGTTGCACGCCAGGGCAAAAGCTGGGGCAGTGCCCGTCTTCACTCCTTCGCTGTGCTGTACTCCATGCAGCTAGAGCGAAGCGAGAAGGACGCGAGGACGAAGAAGGCGTTCTTAAAGTAGCCCCTTGTCAGCAGCCCTGAAAGGGCGCATAACACACGGCGTCTCGCTGCCCTCCGTTCTACATACTCGCGGCTCCCTTTGCCGACTTGCAAAAGTTGCTACCAGAGCAGAGGCGGCCAGATTGAAGAGGCACTGCTTAGGTTCACCTTTTCCTTACTGCACGTAAGCCACGTCCAGCTCTTCGCTGCACTCTGGATTTCCCTTCTCCGCGGCACTTAGCGTGGTGCTGCGTGTGTGCAACTCGGCGCCTAGAAGTGACCGCCAATGCTTTCAGAGCGGGCTGCAAGGGAACCAAGGAGCAGCACAAGCAGCAGTGCTTCAGCTTGCTCCTTCCGACTGCTAAGGGCACTTGGGAAGGCAAGCGAGAGTCAACCACCTTCCTCTCCTAGTAGCCTCTAACGTGGTGCACACAAGCACGGCACATAGCCGCTTCGTTCACCGCCCTCGCCCTCGCCCACGCCTTGCTCCGCTTTCACTTGCCGGCGGCCAGAAGCCGCTGCAGGGGCGCCACATACCCAGCAGTGTGCGGGCAGCCAAGAGCTCGAGAACGCTTCTTCTGCCCAAGCCAGCCTAGGGCGTGCACCTTTGTTCTCAGAGCTCCGTGTAACAGTCTGCGTCTCTCGCAGTTCGAATGGAAAACGAAAGCTTTTCGCCTACGCCCTTCACGGAGATCCGTTGTTACGACGAGAATGTCTTGTGGCCGGAGCTCGCCCCCGCCGCGAGGAAGCTGCTCTTAGCACCGCGTTGCAGGGACACGTCTCGCTTCTTGACTTCGTGCTTAGCGCTCTCCGAATTCGCTGCTAGCTCCGCGGTCCTTCTCAGCTGCAAGTAGCAGCGCTCGCAGTACATAGAGCTTCGCAAGGACCGAAGACCCGGAGGGACATATCGCACACGACAATGTGCCAGGACAGAGACGTGTTCTACATTGTCCCTTCTCGTCATCCAGTTTGTGCCTCTGCTGCTTCTGCTGTTAGGAATCGCTGCTTGAAAGACGAGCGAGAGCGTCTTTCTGGGTGCATTGCACTGAGTGAGTGCTCGCTAGGGACTTTGCACTCGGAGCCAAGGCAACAGGGCGTGCTTGTCCGCAGAACTGAGAGCACGCTGTTGGGCAGAGCTGAAACTGACCGCTGCAGTTCAGCTCTCTCCGGACGGCAGACGCCGAAGAACGCAGCCGCTTGCGAGCGGCGCAGTGCAGCGAAGAGCACACGAGCAGCCAAAGAGCTCCTTCACAATCGCTTTCACTTCTCAGTGCTCTTGCTGCTTGGAAAAGCAGCACACAGCCGTTGCACGCCAGGGCAAAAGCTGGGGCAGTGCCCGTCTTCACTCCTTCGCTGTGCTGTACTCCATGCAGCTAGAGCGAAGCGAGAAGGACGCGAGGACGAAGAAGGCGTTCTTAAAGTAGCCCCTTGTCAGCAGCCCTGAAAGGGCGCATAACACACGGCGTCTCGCCGCCCTCCGTTCTACATACTCGCGGCTCCCTTTGCCGACTTGCAAAAGTTGCTACCAGAGCAGAGGCGGCCAGATTGAAGAGGCACTGCTTAGGTTCACCTTTTCCTTACTGCACGTAAGCCACGTCCAGCTCCTCGCTGCACTCTGGATTTCCCTTCTCCGCGGCACTTAGCGTGGTGCTGCGTGTGTGCAACTCGGCGCCTAGAAGTGACCGCCAATGCTTTCAGAGCGGGCTGCAAGGGAACCAAGGAGCAGCACAAGCAGCAGTGCTTCAGCTTGCTCCTTCCGACTGCTAAGGGCACTTGGGAAGGCAAGCGAGAGTCAACCACCTTCCTCTCCTAGTAGCCTCTAACGTGGTGCACACAAGCACGGCACATAGCCGCTTCGTTCACCGCCCTCGCCCTCGCCCACGCCTTGCTCCGCTTTCACTTGCCGGCGGCCAGAAGCCGCTGCAGGGGCGCCACATACCCAGCAGTGTGCGGGCAGCCAAGAGCTCGAGAACGCTTCTTCTGCCCAAGCCAGCCTAGGGCGTGCACCTTTGTTCTCAGAGCTCCGTGTAACAGTCTGCGTCTCTCGCAGTTCGAATGGAAAACGAAAGCTTTTCGCCTACGCCCTTCACGGAGATCCGTTGTTACGACGAGAATGTCTTGTGGCCGGAGCTCGCCCCCGCCGCGAGGAAGCTGCTCTTAGCACCGCGTTGCAGGGACACGTCTCGCTTCTTGACTTCGTGCTTAGCGCTCTCCGAATTCGCTGCTAGCTCCGCGGTCCTTCTCAGCTGCAAGTAGCAGCGCTCGCAGTACATAGAGCTTCGCAAGGACCGAAGACCCGGAGGGACATATCGCACACGACAATGTGCCAGGACAGAGACGTGTTCTACATTGTCCCTTCTCGTCATCCAGTTTGTGCCTCTGCTGCTTCTGCTGTTAGGAATCGCTCCTTGAAAGACGAGCGAGAGCGTCTTTCTGGGTGCATTGCACTGAGTGAGTGCTCGCTAGGGACTTTGCACTCGGAGCCAAGGCAACAGGGCGTGCTTGTCCGCAGAACTGAGAGCACGCTGTTGGGCAGAGCTGAAACTGACCGCTGCAGTTCAGCTCTCTCCGGACGGCAGACGCCGAAGAACGCAGCCGCTTGCGAGCGGCGCAGTGCAGCGAAGAGCACACGAGCAGCCAAAGAGCTCCTTCACAATCGCTTTCACTTCTCAGTGCTCTTGCTGCTTGGAAAAGCAGCACACAGCCGTTGCACGCCAGGGCAAAAGCTGGGGCAGTGCCCGTCTTCACTCCTTCGCTGTGCTGTACTCCATGCAGCTAGAACGAAGCGAGAAGGACGCGAGGACGAAGAAGGCGTTCTTAAAGTAGCCCCTTGTCAGCAGCCCTGAAAGGGCGCATAACACACGGCGTCTCGCTGCCCTCCGTTCTACATACTCGCGGCTCCCTTTGCCGACTTGCAAAAGTTGCTACCAGAGCAGAGGCGGCCAGATTGAAGAGGCACTGCTTAGGTTCACCTTTTCCTTACTGCACGTAAGCCACGTCCAGCTCCTCGCTGCACTCTGGATTTCCCTTCTCCGCGGCACTTAGCGTGGTGCTGCGTGTGTGCAACTCGGCGCCTAGAAGTGACCGCCAATGCTTTCAGAGCGGGCTGCAAGGGAACCAAGGAGCAGCACAAGCAGCAGTGCTTCAGCTTGCTCCTTCCGACTGCTAAGGGCACTTGGGAAGGCAAGCGAGAGTCAACCACCTTCCTCTCCTAGTAGCCTCTAACGTGGTGCACACAAGCACGGCGCTCTTGCCGCTTCGTTCACCGCCCTCGCCCACGCCTTGCTCCGCTTTCACTTGCCGGCGGCCAGAAGCCGCTGCAGGGGCGCCACATACCCAGCAGTGTGCGGGCAGCCAAGAGCTCGAGAACGCTTCTTCTGCCCAAGCCCGCCTAGGGCGTGCACCTTTGTTCTCAGAGCTCCGTGTAACAGTCTGCCTCTCTCGCAGTTCGAATGGAAAACGAAAGCTTTTCGCCTACGCCCTTCACGGAGATCCGTTGCTACGACGAGAATATCTTGTGGCCGGAGCTCGCCCCCGCCGCGAGGAAGCTGCTCTTAGCACCGCGTTGCAGGGACACGTCTCGCTTCTTGACTTCGTGCTTAGCGCTCTCCGAATTCGCTGCTAGCTCCGCGGTCCTTCTCAGCTGCAAGTAGCAGCGCTCGCAGTACATAGAGCTTCGCAAGGACCGAAGACCCGGAGGGACATATCGCACACGACAATGTGCCAGGACAGAGACGTGTTCTACATTGTCCCTTCTCGTCATCCAGTTTGTGCCTCTGCTGCTTCTGCTGTTAGGAATCGCTGCTTGAAAGACGAGCGAGAGCGTCTTTCTGGGTGCATTGCACTGAGTGAGTGCTCGCTAGGGACTTTGCACTCGGAGCCAAGGCAACAGGGCGTGCTTGTCCGCAGAACTGAGAGCACGCTGTTGGGCAGAGCTGAAACTGACCGCTGCAGTTCAGCTCTCTCCGGACGGCAGACGCCGAAGAACGCAGCCGCTTGCGAGCGGCGCAGTGCAGCGAAGAGCACACGAGCAGCCAAAGAGCTCCTTCACAATCGCTTTCACTTCTCAGTGCTCTTGCTGCTTGGAAAAGCAGCACACAGCCGTTGCACGCCAGGGCAAAAGCTGGGGCAGTGCCCGTCTTCACTCCTTCGCTGTGCTGTACTCCATGCAGCTAGAGCGAAGCGAGAAGGACGCGAGGACGAAGAAGGCGTTCTTAAAGTAGCCCCTTGTCAGCAGCCCTGAAAGGGCGCATAACACACGGCGTCTCGCCGCCCTCCGTTCTACATACTCGCGGCTCCCTTTGCCGACTTGCAAAAGTTGCTACCAGAGCAGAGGCGGCCAGATTGAAGAGGCACTGCTTAGGTTCACCTTTTCCTTACTGCACGTAAGCCACGTCCAGCTCCTCGCTGCACTCTGGATTTCCCTTCTCCGCGGCACTTAGCGTGGTGCTGCGTGTGTGCAACTCGGCGCCTAGAAGTGACCGCCAATGCTTTCAGAGCGGGCTGCAAGGGAACCAAGGAGCAGCACAAGCAGCAGTGCTTCAGCTTGCTCCTTCCGACTGCTAAGGGCACTTGGGAAGGCAAGCGAGAGTCAACCACCTTCCTCTCCTAGTAGCCTCTAACGTGGTGCACACAAGCACGGCACATAGCCGCTTCGTTCACCGCCCTCGCCCTCGCCCTCGCCCACGCCTTGCTCCGCTTTCACTTGCCGGCGGCCAGAAGCCGCTGCAGGGGCGCCACATACCCAGCAGTGTGCGGGCAGCCAAGAGCTCGAGAACGCTTCTTCTGCCCAAGCCAGCCTAGGGCGTGCACCTTTGTTCTCAGAGCTCCGTGTAACAGTCTGCGTCTCTCGCAGTTCGAATGGAAAACGAAAGCTTTTCGCCTACGCCCTTCACGGAGATCCGTTGCTACGACGAGAATGTCTTGTGGCCGGAGCTCGCCCCCGCCGCGAGGAAGCTGCTCTTAGCACCGCGTTGCAGGGACACGTCTCGCTTCTTGACTTCGTGCTTAGCGCTCTCCGAATTCGCTGCTAGCTCCGCGGTCCTTCTCAGCTGCAAGTAGCAGCGCTCGCAGTACATAGAGCTTCGCAAGGACCGAAGACCCGGAGGGACATATCGCACACGACAATGTGCCAGGACAGAGACGTGTTCTACATTGTCCCTTCTCGTCATCCAGTTTGTGCCTCTGCTGCTTCTGCTGTTAGGAATCGCTGCTTGAAAGACGAGCGAGAGCGTCTTTCTGGGTGCATTGCACTGAGTGAGTGCTCGCTAGGGACTTTGCACTCGGAGCCAAGGCAACAGGGCGTGCTTGTCCGCAGAACTGAGAGCACGCTGTTGGGCAGAGCTGAAACTGACCGCTGCAGTTCAGCTCTCTCCGGACGGCAGACGCCGAAGAACGCAGCCGCTTGCGAGCGGCGCAGTGCAGCGAAGAGCACACGAGCAGCCAAAGAGCTCCTTCACAATCGCTTTCACTTCTCAGTGCTCTTGCTGCTTGGAAAAGCAGCACACAGCCGTTGCACGCCAGGGCAAAAGCTGGGGCAGTGCCCGTCTTCACTCCTTCGCTGTGCTGTACTCCATGCAGCTAGAGCGAAGCGAGAAGGACGCGAGGACGAAGAAGGCGTTCTTAAAGTAGCCCCTTGTCAGCAGCCCTGAAAGGGCGCATAACACACGGCGTCTCGCCGCCCTCCGTTCTACATACTCGCGGCTCCCTTTGCCGACTTGCAAAAGTTGCTACCAGAGCAGAGGCGGCCAGATTGAAGAGGCACTGCTTAGGTTCACCTTTTCCTTACTGCACGTAAGCCACGTCCAGCTCCTCGCTGCACTCTGGATTTCCCTTCTCCGCGGCACTTAGCGTGGTGCTGCGTGTGTGCAACTCGGCGCCTAGAAGTGACCGCCAATGCTTTCAGAGCGGGCTGCAAGGGAACCAAGGAGCAGCACAAGCAGCAGTGCTTCAGCTTGCTCCTTCCGACTGCTAAGGGCACTTGGGAAGGCAAGCGAGAGTCAACCACCTTCCTCTCCTAGTAGCCTCTAACGTGGTGCACACAAGCACGGCACATAGCCGCTTCGTTCACCGCCCTCGCCCTCGCCCACGCCTTGCTCCGCTTTCACTTGCCGGCGGCCAGAAGCCGCTGCAGGGGCGCCACATACCCAGCAGTGTGCGGGCAGCCAAGAGCTCGAGAACGCTTCTTCTGCCCAAGCCAGCCTAGGGCGTGCACCTTTGTTCTCAGAGCTCCGTGTAACAGTCTGCGTCTCTCGCAGTTCGAATGGAAAACGAAAGCTTTTCGCCTACGCCCTTCACGGAGATCCGTTGCTACGACGAGAATGTCTTGTGGCCGGAGCTCGCCCCCGCCGCGAGGAAGCTGCTCTTAGCACCGCGTTGCAGGGACACGTCTCGCTTCTTGACTTCGTGCTTAGCGCTCTCCGAATTCGCTGCTAGCTCCGCGGTCCTTCTCAGCTGCAAGTAGCAGCGCTCGCAGTACATAGAGCTTCGCAAGGACCGAAGACCCGGAGGGACATATCGCACACGACAATGTGCCAGGACAGAGACGTGTTCTACATTGTCCCTTCTCGTCATCCAGTTTGTGCCTCTGCTGCTTCTGCTGTTAGGAATCGCTGCTTGAAAGACGAGCGAGAGCGTCTTTCTGGGTGCATTGCACTGAGTGAGTGCTCGCTAGGGACTTTGCACTCGGAGCCAAGGCAACAGGGCGTGCTTGTCCGCAGAACTGAGAGCACGCTGTTGGGCAGAGCTGAAACTGACCGCTGCAGTTCAGCTCTCTCCGGACGGCAGACGCCGAAGAACGCAGCCGCTTGCGAGCGGCGCAGTGCAGCGAAGAGCACACGAGCAGCCAAAGAGCTCCTTCACAATCGCTTTCACTTCTCAGTGCTCTTGCTGCTTGGAAAAGCAGCACACAGCCGTTGCACGCCAGGGCAAAAGCTGGGGCAGTGCCCGTCTTCACTCCTTCGCTGTGCTGTACTCCATGCAGCTAGAGCGAAGCGAGAAGGACGCGAGGACGAAGAAGGCGTTCTTAAAGTAGCCCCTTGTCAGCAGCCCTGAAAGGGCGCATAACACACGGCGTCTCGCTGCCCTCCGTTCTACATACTCGCGGCTCCCTTTGCCGACTTGCAAAAGTTGCTACCAGAGCAGAGGCGGCCAGATTGAAGAGGCACTGCTTAGGTTCACCTTTTCCTTACTGCACGTAAGCCACGTCCAGCTCTTCGCTGCACTCTGGATTTCCCTTCTCCGCGGCACTTAGCGTGGTGCTGCGTGTGTGCAACTCGGCGCCTAGAAGTGACCGCCAATGCTTTCAGAGCGGGCTGCAAGGGAACCAAGGAGCAGCACAAGCAGCAGTGCTTCAGCTTGCTCCTTCCGACTGCTAAGGGCACTTGGGAAGGCAAGCGAGAGTCAACCACCTTCCTCTCCTAGTAGCCTCTAACGTGGTGCACACAAGCACGGCACATAGCCGCTTCGTTCACCGCCCTCGCCCTCGCCCACGCCTTGCTCCGCTTTCACTTGCCGGCGGCCAGAAGCCGCTGCAGGGGCGCCACATACCCAGCAGTGTGCGGGCAGCCAAGAGCTCGAGAACGCTTCTTCTGCCCAAGCCAGCCTAGGGCGTGCACCTTTGTTCTCAGAGCTCCGTGTAACAGTCTGCGTCTCTCGCAGTTCGAATGGAAAACGAAAGCTTTTCGCCTACGCCCTTCACGGAGATCCGTTGTTACGACGAGAATGTCTTGTGGCCGGAGCTCGCCCCCGCCGCGAGGAAGCTGCTCTTAGCACCGCGTTGCAGGGACACGTCTCGCTTCTTGACTTCGTGCTTAGCGCTCTCCGAATTCGCTGCTAGCTCCGCGGTCCTTCTCAGCTGCAAGTAGCAGCGCTCGCAGTACATAGAGCTTCGCAAGGACCGAAGACCCGGAGGGACATATCGCACACGACAATGTGCCAGGACAGAGACGTGTTCTACATTGTCCCTTCTCGTCATCCAGTTTGTGCCTCTGCTGCTTCTGCTGTTAGGAATCGCTGCTTGAAAGACGAGCGAGAGCGTCTTTCTGGGTGCATTGCACTGAGTGAGTGCTCGCTAGGGACTTTGCACTCGGAGCCAAGGCAACAGGACGTGCTTGTCCGCAGAACTGAGAGCACGCTGTTGGGCAGAGCTGAAACTGACCGCTGCAGTTCAGCTCTCTCCGGACGGCAGACGCCGAAGAACGCAGCCGCTTGCGAGCGGCGCAGTGCAGCGAAGAGCACACGAGCAGCCAAAGAGCTCCTTCACAATCGCTTTCACTTCTCAGTGCTCTTGCTGCTTGGAAAAGCAGCACACAGCCGTTGCACGCCAGGGCAAAAGCTGGGGCAGTGCCCGTCTTCACTCCTTCGCTGTGCTGTACTCCATGCAGCTAGAGCGAAGCGAGAAGGACGCGAGGACGAAGAAGGCGTTCTTAAAGTAGCCCCTTGTCAGCAGCCCTGAAAGGGCGCATAACACACGGCGTCTCGCCGCCCTCCGTTCTACATACTCGCGGCTCCCTTTGCCGACTTGCAAAAGTTGCTACCAGAGCAGAGGCGGCCAGATTGAAGAGGCACTGCTTAGGTTCACCTTTTCCTTACTGCACGTAAGCCACGTCCAGCTCCTCGCTGCACTCTGGATTTCCCTTCTCCGCGACACTTAACGCGGTGCTGTGTGTGTGCAACTCGGCGCCTAGAAGTGACCGCCAATGCTTTCAGAGCGGGCTGCAAGGGAACCAAGGAGCAGCACAAGCAGCAGTGCTTCAGCTTGCTCCTTCCGACTGCTAAGGGCACTTGGGAAGGCAAGCGAGAGTCAACCACCTTCCTCTCCTAGTAGCCTCTAACGTGGTGCACACAAGCACGGCACATAGCCGCTTCGTTCACCGCCCTCGCCCACGCCTTGCTCCGCTTTCACTTGCCGGCGGCCAGAAGCCGCTGCAGGGGCGCCACATACCCAGCAGTGTGCGGGCAGCCAAGAGCTCGAGAACGCTTCTTCTGCCCAAGCCCGCCTAGGGCGTGCACCTTTGTTCTCAGAGCTCCGTGTAACAGTCTGCGTCTCTCGCAGTTCGAATGGAAAACGAAAGCTTTTCGCCTACGCCCTTCACGGAGATCCGTTGCTGCGACGAGAATGTCTTGTGGCCGGAGCTCGCCCCCGCCGCGAGGAAGCTGCTCTTAGCACCGCGTTGCAGGGACACGTCTCGCTTCTTGACTTCGTGCTTAGCGCTCTCCGAATTCGCTGCTAGCTCCGCGGTCCTTCTCAGCTGCAAGTAGCAGCGCTCGCAGTACATAGAGCTTCGCAAGGACCGAAGACCCGGAGGGACATATCGCACACGACAATGTGCCAGGACAGAGACGTGTTCTACATTGTCCCTTCTCGTCATCCAGTTTGTGCCTCTGCTGCTTCTGCTGTTAGGAATCGCTCCTTGAAAGACGAGCGAGAGCGTCTTTCTGGGTGCATTGCACTGAGTGAGTGCTCGCTAGGGACTTTGCACTCGGAGCCAAGGCAACAGGGCGTGCTTGTCCGCAGAACTGAGAGCACGCTGTTGGGCAGAGCTGAAACTGACCGCTGCAGTTCAGCTCTCTCCGGACGGCAGACGCCGAAGAACGCAGCCGCTTGCGAGCGGCGCAGTGCAGCGAAGAGCACACGAGCAGCCAAAGAGCTCCTTCACAATCGCTTTCACTTCTCAGTGCTCTTGCTGCTTGGAAAAGCAGCACACAGCCGTTGCACGCCAGGGCAAAAGCTGGGGCAGTGCCCGTCTTCACTCCTTCGCTGTGCTGTACTCCATGCAGCTAGAACGAAGCGAGAAGGACGCGAGGACGAAGAAGGCGTTCTTAAAGTAGCCCCTTGTCAGCAGCCCTGAAAGGGCGCATAACACACGGCGTCTCGCTGCCCTCCGTTCTACATACTCGCGGCTCCCTTTGCCGACTTGCAAAAGTTGCTACCAGAGCAGAGGCGGCCAGATTGAAGAGGCACTGCTTAGGTTCACCTTTTCCTTACTGCACGTAAGCCACGTCCAGCTCCTCGCTGCACTCTGGATTTCCCTTCTCCGCGGCACTTAGCGCGGTGCTGCGTGTGTGCAACTCGGCGCCTAGAAGTGACCGCCAATGCTTTCAGAGCGGGCTGCAAGGGAACCAAGGAGCAGCACAAGCAGCAGTGCTTCAGCTTGCTCCTTCCGACTGCTAAGGGCACTTGGGAAGGCAAGCGAGAGTCAACCACCTTCCTCTCCTAGTAGCCTCTAACGTGGTGCACACAAGCACGGCGCTCTTGCCGCTTCGTTCACCGCCCTCGCCCACGCCTTGCTCCGCTTTCACTTGCCGGCGGCCAGAAGCCGCTGCAGGGGCGCCACATACCCAGCAGTGTGCGGGCAGCCAAGAGCTCGAGAACGCTTCTTCTGCCCAAGCCCGCCTAGGGCGTGCACCTTTGTTCTCAGAGCTCCGTGTAACAGTCTGCCTCTCTCGCAGTTCGAATGGAAAACGAAAGCTTTTCGCCTACGCCCTTCACGGAGATCCGTTGCTACGACGAGAATGTCTTGTGGCCGGAGCTCGCCCCCGCCGCGAGGAAGCTGCTCTTAGCACCGCGTTGCAGGGACACGTCTCGCTTCTTGACTTCGTGCTTAGCGCTCTCCGAATTCGCTGCTAGCTCCGCGGTCCTTCTCAGCTGCAAGTAGCAGCGCTCGCAGTACATAGAGCTTCGCAAGGACCGAAGACCCGGAGGGACATATCGCACACGACAATGTGCCAGGACAGAGACGTGTTCTACATTGTCCCTTCTCGTCATCCAGTTTGTGCCTCTGCTGCTTCTGCTGTTAGGAATCGCTGCTTGAAAGACGAGCGAGAGCGTCTTTCTGGGTGCATTGCACTGAGTGAGTGCTCGCTAGGGACTTTGCACTCGGAGCCAAGGCAACAGGGCGTGCTTGTCCGCAGAACTGAGAGCACGCTGTTGGGCAGAGCTGAAACTGACCGCTGCAGTTCAGCTCTCTCCGGACGGCAGACGCCGAAGAACGCAGCCGCTTGCGAGCGGCGCAGTGCAGCGAAGAGCACACGAGCAGCCAAAGAGCTCCTTCACAATCGCTTTCACTTCTCAGTGCTCTTGCTGCTTGGAAAAGCAGCACACAGCCGTTGCACGCCAGGGCAAAAGCTGGGGCAGTGCCCGTCTTCACTCCTTCGCTGTGCTGTACTCCATGCAGCTAGAACGAAGCGAGAAGGACGCGAGGACGAAGAAGGCGTTCTTAAAGTAGCCCCTTGTCAGCAGCCCTGAAAGGGCGCATAACACACGGCGTCTCGCTGCCCTCCGTTCTACATACTCGCGGCTCCCTTTGCCGACTTGCAAAAGTTGCTACCAGAGCAGAGGCGGCCAGATTGAAGAGGCACTGCTTAGGTTCACCTTTTCCTTACTGCACGTAAGCCACGTCCAGCTCTTCGCTGCACTCTGGATTTCCCTTCTCCGCGGCACTTAGCGTGGTGCTGCGTGTGTGCAACTCGGCGCCTAGAAGTGACCGCCAATGCTTTCAGAGCGGGCTGCAAGGGAACCAAGGAGCAGCACAAGCAGCAGTGCTTCAGCTTGCTCCTTCCGACTGCTAAGGGCACTTGGGAAGGCAAGCGAGAGTCAACCACCTTCCTCTCCTAGTAGCCTCTAACGTGGTGCACACAAGCACGGCACATAGCCGCTTCGTTCACCGCCCTCGCCCTCGCCCACGCCTTGCTCCGCTTTCACTTGCCGGCGGCCAGAAGCCGCTGCAGGGGCGCCACATACCCAGCAGTGTGCGGGCAGCCAAGAGCTCGAGAACGCTTCTTCTGCCCAAGCCAGCCTAGGGCGTGCACCTTTGTTCTCAGAGCTCCGTGTAACAGTCTGCGTCTCTCGCAGTTCGAATGGAAAACGAAAGCTTTTCGCCTACGCCCTTCACGGAGATCCGTTGCTACGACGAGAATGTCTTGTGGCCGGAGCTCGCCCCCGCCGCGAGGAAGCTGCTCTTAGCACCGCGTTGCAGGGACACGTCTCGCTTCTTGACTTCGTGCTTAGCGCTCTCCGAATTCGCTGCTAGCTCCGCGGTCCTTCTCAGCTGCAAGTAGCAGCGCTCGCAGTACATAGAGCTTCGCAAGGACCGAAGACCCGGAGGGACATATCGCACACGACAATGTGCCAGGACAGAGACGTGTTCTACATTGTCCCTTCTCGTCATCCAGTTTGTGCCTCTGCTGCTTCTGCTGTTAGGAATCGCTGCTTGAAAGACGAGCGAGAGCGTCTTTCTGGGTGCATTGCACTGAGTGAGTGCTCGCTAGGGACTTTGCACTCGGAGCCAAGGCAACAGGACGTGCTTGTCCGCAGAACTGAGAGCACGCTGTTGGGCAGAGCTGAAACTGACCGCTGCAGTTCAGCTCTCTCCGGACGGCAGACGCCGAAGAACGCAGCCGCTTGCGAGCGGCGCAGTGCAGCGAAGAGCACACGAGCAGCCAAAGAGCTCCTTCACAATCGCTTTCACTTCTCAGTGCTCTTGCTGCTTGGAAAAGCAGCACACAGCCGTTGCACGCCAGGGCAAAAGCTGGGGCAGTGCCCGTCTTCACTCCTTCGCTGTGCTGTACTCCATGCAGCTAGAGCGAAGCGAGAAGGACGCGAGGACGAAGAAGGCGTTCTTAAAGTAGCCCCTTGTCAGCAGCCCTGAAAGGGCGCATAACACACGGCGTCTCGCCGCCCTCCGTTCTACATACTCGCGGCTCCCTTTGCCGACTTGCAAAAGTTGCTACCAGAGCAGAGGCGGCCAGATTGAAGAGGCACTGCTTAGGTTCACCTTTTCCTTACTGCACGTAAGCCACGTCCAGCTCCTCGCTGCACTCTGGATTTCCCTTCTCCGCGACACTTAACGCGGTGCTGTGTGTGTGCAACTCGGCGCCTAGAAGTGACCGCCAATGCTTTCAGAGCGGGCTGCAAGGGAACCAAGGAGCAGCACAAGCAGCAGTGCTTCAGCTTGCTCCTTCCGACTGCTAAGGGCACTTGGGAAGGCAAGCGAGAGTCAACCACCTTCCTCTCCTAGTAGCCTCTAACGTGGTGCACACAAGCACGGCACATAGCCGCTTCGTTCACCGCCCTCGCCCACGCCTTGCTCCGCTTTCACTTGCCGGCGGCCAGAAGCCGCTGCAGGGGCGCCACATACCCAGCAGTGTGCGGGCAGCCAAGAGCTCGAGAACGCTTCTTCTGCCCAAGCCCGCCTAGGGCGTGCACCTTTGTTCTCAGAGCTCCGTGTAACAGTCTGCGTCTCTCGCAGTTCGAATGGAAAACGAAAGCTTTTCGCCTACGCCCTTCACGGAGATCCGTTGCTGCGACGAGAATGTCTTGTGGCCGGAGCTCGCCCCCGCCGCGAGGAAGCTGCTCTTAGCACCGCGTTGCAGGGACACGTCTCGCTTCTTGACTTCGTGCTTAGCGCTCTCCGAATTCGCTGCTAGCTCCGCGGTCCTTCTCAGCTGCAAGTAGCAGCGCTCGCAGTACATAGAGCTTCGCAAGGACCGAAGACCCGGAGGGACATATCGCACACGACAATGTGCCAGGACAGAGACGTGTTCTACATTGTCCCTTCTCGTCATCCAGTTTGTGCCTCTGCTGCTTCTGCTGTTAGGAATCGCTCCGTGAAAGACGAGCGAGAGCGTCTTTCTGGGTGCATTGCACTGAGTGAGTGCTCGCTAGGGACTTTGCACTCGGAGCCAAGGCAACAGGGCGTGCTTGTCCGCAGAACTGAGAGCACGCTGTTGGGCAGAGCTGAAACTGACCGCTGCAGTTCAGCTCTCTCCGGACGGCAGACGCCGAAGAACGCAGCCGCTTGCGAGCGGCGCAGTGCAGCGAAGAGCACACGAGCAGCCAAAGAGCTCCTTCACAATCGCTTTCACTTCTCAGTGCTCTTGCTGCTTGGAAAAGCAGCACACAGCCGTTGCACGCCAGGGCAAAAGCTGGGGCAGTGCCCGTCTTCACTCCTTCGCTGTGCTGTACTCCATGCAGCTAGAACGAAGCGAGAAGGACGCGAGGACGAAGAAGGCGTTCTTAAAGTAGCCCCTTGTCAGCAGCCCTGAAAGGGCGCATAACACACGGCGTCTCGCTGCCCTCCGTTCTACATACTCGCGGCTCCCTTTGCCGACTTGCAAAAGTTGCTACCAGAGCAGAGGCGGCCAGATTGAAGAGGCACTGCTTAGGTTCACCTTTTCCTTACTGCACGTAAGCCACGTCCAGCTCCTCGCTGCACTCTGGATTTCCCTTCTCCGCGGCACTTAGCGCGGTGCTGCGTGTGTGCAACTCGGCGCCTAGAAGTGACCGCCAATGCTTTCAGAGCGGGCTGCAAGGGAACCAAGGAGCAGCACAAGCAGCAGTGCTTCAGCTTGCTCCTTCCGACTGCTAAGGGCACTTGGGAAGGCAAGCGAGAGTCAACCACCTTCCTCTCCTAGTAGCCTCTAACGTGGTGCACACAAGCACGGCGCTCTTGCCGCTTCGTTCACCGCCCTCGCCCACGCCTTGCTCCGCTTTCACTTGCCGGCGGCCAGAAGCCGCTGCAGGGGCGCCACATACCCAGCAGTGTGCGGGCAGCCAAGAGCTCGAGAACGCTTCTTCTGCCCAAGCCCGCCTAGGGCGTGCACCTTTGTTCTCAGAGCTCCGTGTAACAGTCTGCCTCTCTCGCAGTTCGAATGGAAAACGAAAGCTTTTCGCCTACGCCCTTCACGGAGATCCGTTGCTACGACGAGAATGTCTTGTGGCCGGAGCTCGCCCCCGCCGCGAGGAAGCTGCTCTTAGCACCGCGTTGCAGGGACACGTCTCGCTTCTTGACTTCGTGCTTAGCGCTCTCCGAATTCGCTGCTAGCTCCGCGGTCCTTCTCAGCTGCAAGTAGCAGCGCTCGCAGTACATAGAGCTTCGCAAGGACCGAAGACCCGGAGGGACATATCGCACACGACAATGTGCCAGGACAGAGACGTGTTCTACATTGTCCCTTCTCGTCATCCAGTTTGTGCCTCTGCTGCTTCTGCTGTTAGGAATCGCTGCTTGAAAGACGAGCGAGAGCGTCTTTCTGGGTGCATTGCACTGAGTGAGTGCTCGCTAGGGACTTTGCACTCGGAGCCAAGGCAACAGGGCGTGCTTGTCCGCAGAACTGAGAGCACGCTGTTGGGCAGAGCTGAAACTGACCGCTGCAGTTCAGCTCTCTCCGGACGGCAGACGCCGAAGAACGCAGCCGCTTGCGAGCGGCGCAGTGCAGCGAAGAGCACACGAGCAGCCAAAGAGCTCCTTCACAATCGCTTTCACTTCTCAGTGCTCTTGCTGCTTGGAAAAGCAGCACACAGCCGTTGCACGCCAGGGCAAAAGCTGGGGCAGTGCCCGTCTTCACTCCTTCGCTGTGCTGTACTCCATGCAGCTAGAACGAAGCGAGAAGGACGCGAGGACGAAGAAGGCGTTCTTAAAGTAGCCCCTTGTCAGCAGCCCTGAAAGGGCGCATAACACACGGCGTCTCGCTGCCCTCCGTTCTACATACTCGCGGCTCCCTTTGCCGACTTGCAAAAGTTGCTACCAGAGCAGAGGCGGCCAGATTGAAGAGGCACTGCTTAGGTTCACCTTTTCCTTACTGCACGTAAGCCACGTCCAGCTCTTCGCTGCACTCTGGATTTCCCTTCTCCGCGGCACTTAGCGTGGTGCTGCGTGTGTGCAACTCGGCGCCTAGAAGTGACCGCCAATGCTTTCAGAGCGGGCTGCAAGGGAACCAAGGAGCAGCACAAGCAGCAGTGCTTCAGCTTGCTCCTTCCGACTGCTAAGGGCACTTGGGAAGGCAAGCGAGAGTCAACCACCTTCCTCTCCTAGTAGCCTCTAACGTGGTGCACACAAGCACGGCACATAGCCGCTTCGTTCACCGCCCTCGCCCTCGCCCACGCCTTGCTCCGCTTTCACTTGCCGGCGGCCAGAAGCCGCTGCAGGGGCGCCACATACCCAGCAGTGTGCGGGCAGCCAAGAGCTCGAGAACGCTTCTTCTGCCCAAGCCAGCCTAGGGCGTGCACCTTTGTTCTCAGAGCTCCGTGTAACAGTCTGCGTCTCTCGCAGTTCGAATGGAAAACGAAAGCTTTTCGCCTACGCCCTTCACGGAGATCCGTTGCTACGACGAGAATGTCTTGTGGCCGGAGCTCGCCCCCGCCGCGAGGAAGCTGCTCTTAGCACCGCGTTGCAGGGACACGTCTCGCTTCTTGACTTCGTGCTTAGCGCTCTCCGAATTCGCTGCTAGCTCCGCGGTCCTTCTCAGCTGCAAGTAGCAGCGCTCGCAGTACATAGAGCTTCGCAAGGACCGAAGACCCGGAGGGACATATCGCACACGACAATGTGCCAGGACAGAGACGTGTTCTACATTGTCCCTTCTCGTCATCCAGTTTGTGCCTCTGCTGCTTCTGCTGTTAGGAATCGCTCCTTGAAAGACGAGCGAGAGCGTCTTTCTGGGTGCATTGCACTGAGTGAGTGCTCGCTAGGGACTTTGCACTCGGAGCCAAGGCAACAGGGCGTGCTTGTCCGCAGAACTGAGAGCACGCTGTTGGGCAGAGCTGAAACTGACCGCTGCAGTTCAGCTCTCTCCGGACGGCAGACGCCGAAGAACGCAGCCGCTTGCGAGCGGCGCAGTGCAGCGAAGAGCACACGAGCAGCCAAAGAGCTCCTTCACAATCGCTTTCACTTCTCAGTGCTCTTGCTGCTTGGAAAAGCAGCACACAGCCGTTGCACGCCAGGGCAAAAGCTGGGGCAGTGCCCGTCTTCACTCCTTCGCTGTGCTGTACTCCATGCAGCTAGAACGAAGCGAGAAGGACGCGAGGACGAAGAAGGCGTTCTTAAAGTAGCCCCTTGTCAGCAGCCCTGAAAGGGCGCATAACACACGGCGTCTCGCTGCCCTCCGTTCTACATACTCGCGGCTCCCTTTGCCGACTTGCAAAAGTTGCTACCAGAGCAGAGGCGGCCAGATTGAAGAGGCACTGCTTAGGTTCACCTTTTCCTTACTGCACGTAAGCCACGTCCAGCTCCTCGCTGCACTCTGGATTTCCCTTCTCCGCGGCACTTAGCGTGGTGCTGCGTGTGTGCAACTCGGCGCCTAGAAGTGACCGCCAATGCTTTCAGAGCGGGCTGCAAGGGAACCAAGGAGCAGCACAAGCAGCAGTGCTTCAGCTTGCTCCTTCCGACTGCTAAGGGCACTTGGGAAGGCAAGCGAGAGTCAACCACCTTCCTCTCCTAGTAGCCTCTAACGTGGTGCACACAAGCACGGCACATAGCCGCTTCGTTCACCGCCCTCGCCCTCGCCCACGCCTTGCTCCGCTTTCACTTGCCGGCGGCCAGAAGCCGCTGCAGGGGCGCCACATACCCAGCAGTGTGCGGGCAGCCAAGAGCTCGAGAACGCTTCTTCTGCCCAAGCCAGCCTAGGGCGTGCACCTTTGTTCTCAGAGCTCCGTGTAACAGTCTGCGTCTCTCGCAGTTCGAATGGAAAACGAAAGCTTTTCGCCTACGCCCTTCACGGAGATCCGTTGCTACGACGAGAATGTCTTGTGGCCGGAGCTCGCCCCCGCCGCGAGGAAGCTGCTCTTAGCACCGCGTTGCAGGGACACGTCTCGCTTCTTGACTTCGTGCTTAGCGCTCTCCGAATTCGCTGCTAGCTCCGCGGTCCTTCTCAGCTGCAAGTAGCAGCGCTCGCAGTACATAGAGCTTCGCAAGGACCGAAGACCCGGAGGGACATATCGCACACGACAATGTGCCAGGACAGAGACGTGTTCTACATTGTCCCTTCTCGTCATCCAGTTTGTGCCTCTGCTGCTTCTGCTGTTAGGAATCGCTCCTTGAAAGACGAGCGAGAGCGTCTTTCTGGGTGCATTGCACTGAGTGAGTGCTCGCTAGGGACTTTGCACTCGGAGCCAAGGCAACAGGGCGTGCTTGTCCGCAGAACTGAGAGCACGCTGTTGGGCAGAGCTGAAACTGACCGCTGCAGTTCAGCTCTCTCCGGACGGCAGACGCCGAAGAACGCAGCCGCTTGCGAGCGGCGCAGTGCAGCGAAGAGCACACGAGCAGCCAAAGAGCTCCTTCACAATCGCTTTCACTTCTCAGTGCTCTTGCTGCTTGGAAAAGCAGCACACAGCCGTTGCACGCCAGGGCAAAAGCTGGGGCAGTGCCCGTCTTCACTCCTTCGCTGTGCTGTACTCCATGCAGCTAGAACGAAGCGAGAAGGACGCGAGGACGAAGAAGGCGTTCTTAAAGTAGCCCCTTGTCAGCAGCCCTGAAAGGGCGCATAACACACGGCGTCTCGCCGCCCTCCGTTCTACATACTCGCGGCTCCCTTTGCCGACTTGCAAAAGTTGCTACCAGAGCAGAGGCGGCCAGATTGAAGAGGCACTGCTTAGGTTCACCTTTTCCTTACTGCACGTAAGCCACGTCCAGCTCCTCGCTGCACTCTGGATTTCCCTTCTCCGCGGCACTTAGCGTGGTGCTGCGTGTGTGCAACTCGGCGCCTAGAAGTGACCGCCAATGCTTTCAGAGCGGGCTGCAAGGGAACCAAGGAGCAGCACAAGCAGCAGTGCTTCAGCTTGCTCCTTCCGACTGCTAAGGGCACTTGGGAAGGCAAGCGAGAGTCAACCACCTTCCTCTCCTAGTAGCCTCTAACGTGGTGCACACAAGCACGGCACATAGCCGCTTCGTTCACCGCCCTCGCCCACGCCTTGCTCCGCTTTCACTTGCCGGCGGCCAGAAGCCGCTGCAGGGGCGCCACATACCCAGCAGTGTGCGGGCAGCCAAGAGCTCGAGAACGCTTCTTCTGCCCAAGCCCGCCTAGGGCGTGCACCTTTGTTCTCAGAGCTCCGTGTAACAGTCTGCGTCTCTCGCAGTTCGAATGGAAAACGAAAGCTTTTCGCCTACGCCCTTCACGGAGATCCGTTGCTACGACGAGAATGTCTTGTGGCCGGAGCTCGCCCCCGCCGCGAGGAAGCTGCTCTTAGCACCGCGTTGCAGGGACACGTCTCGCTTCTTGACTTCGTGCTTAGCGCTCTCCGAATTCGCTGCTAGCTCCGCGGTCCTTCTCAGCTGCAAGTAGCAGCGCTCGCAGTACATAGAGCTTCGCAAGGACCGAAGACCCGGAGGGACATATCGCACACGACAATGTGCCAGGACAGAGACGTGTTCTACATTGTCCCTTCTCGTCATCCAGTTTGTGCCTCTGCTGCTTCTGCTGTTAGGAATCGCTCCTTGAAAGACGAGCGAGAGCGTCTTTCTGGGTGCATTGCACTGAGTGAGTGCTCGCTAGGGACTTTGCACTCGGAGCCAAGGCAACAGGGCGTGCTTGTCCGCAGAACTGAGAGCACGCTGTTGGGCAGAGCTGAAACTGACCGCTGCAGTTCAGCTCTCTCCGGACGGCAGACGCCGAAGAACGCAGCCGCTTGCGAGCGGCGCAGTGCAGCGAAGAGCACACGAGCAGCCAAAGAGCTCCTTCACAATCGCTTTCACTTCTCAGTGCTCTTGCTGCTTGGAAAAGCAGCACACAGCCGTTGCACGCCAGGGCAAAAGCTGGGGCAGTGCCCGTCTTCACTCCTTCGCTGTGCTGTACTCCATGCAGCTAGAACGAAGCGAGAAGGACGCGAGGACGAAGAAGGCGTTCTTAAAGTAGCCCCTTGTCAGCAGCCCTGAAAGGGCGCATAACACACGGCGTCTCGCCGCCCTCCGTTCTACATACTCGCGGCTCCCTTTGCCGACTTGCAAAAGTTGCTACCAGAGCAGAGGCGGCCAGATTGAAGAGGCACTGCTTAGGTTCACCTTTTCCTTACTGCACGTAAGCCACGTCCAGCTCCTCGCTGCACTCTGGATTTCCCTTCTCTGCGGCACTTAGCGTGGTGCTGCGTGTGTGCAACTCGGCGCCTAGAAGTGACCGCCAATGCTTTCAGAGCGGGCTGCAAGGGAACCAAGGAGCAGCACAAGCAGCAGTGCTTCAGCTTGCTCCTTCCGACTGCTAAGGGCACTTGGGAAGGCAAGCGAGAGTCAACCACCTTCCTCTCCTAGTAGCCTCTAACGTGGTGCACACAAGCACGGCGCTCTTGCCGCTTCGTTCACCGCCCTCGCCCACGCCTTGCTCCGCTTTCACTTGCCGGCGGCCAGAAGCCGCTGCAGGGGCGCCACATACCCAGCAGTGTGCGGGCAGCCAAGAGCTCGAGAACGCTTCTTCTGCCCAAGCCCGCCTAGGGCGTGCACCTTTGTTCTCAGAGCTCCGTGTAACAGTCTGCCTCTCTCGCAGTTCGAATGGAAAACGAAAGCTTTTCGCCTACGCCCTTCACGGAGATCCGTTGCTACGACGAGAATGTCTTGTGGCCGGAGCTCGCCCCCGCCGCGAGGAAGCTGCTCTTAGCACCGCGTTGCAGGGACACGTCTCGCTTCTTGACTTCGTGCTTAGCGCTCTCCGAATTCGCTGCTAGCTCCGCGGTCCTTCTCAGCTGCAAGTAGCAGCGCTCGCAGTACATAGAGCTTCGCAAGGACCGAAGACCCGGAGGGACATATCGCACACGACAATGTGCCAGGACAGAGACGTGTTCTACATTGTCCCTTCTCGTCATCCAGTTTGTGCCTCTGCTGCTTCTGCTGTTAGGAATCGCTCCTTGAAAGACGAGCGAGAGCGTCTTTCTGGGTGCATTGCACTGAGTGAGTGCTCGCTAGGGACTTTGCACTCGGAGCCAAGGCAACAGGGCGTGCTTGTCCGCAGAACTGAGAGCACGCTGTTGGGCAGAGCTGAAACTGACCGCTGCAGTTCAGCTCTCTCCGGACGGCAGACGCCGAAGAACGCAGCCGCTTGCGAGCGGCGCAGTGCAGCGAAGAGCACACGAGCAGCCAAAGAGCTCCTTCACAATCGCTTTCACTTCTCAGTGCTCTTGCTGCTTGGAAAAGCAGCACACAGCCGTTGCACGCCAGGGCAAAAGCTGGGGCAGTGCCCGTCTTCACTCCTTCGCTGTGCTGTACTCCATGCAGCTAGAACGAAGCGAGAAGGACGCGAGGACGAAGAAGGCGTTCTTAAAGTAGCCCCTTGTCAGCAGCCCTGAAAGGGCGCATAACACACGGCGTCTCGCCGCCCTCCGTTCTACATACTCGCGGCTCCCTTTGCCGACTTGCAAAAGTTGCTACCAGAGCAGAGGCGGCCAGATTGAAGAGGCACTGCTTAGGTTCACCTTTTCCTTACTGCACGTAAGCCACGTCCAGCTCCTCGCTGCACTCTGGATTTCCCTTCTCTGCGGCACTTAGCGTGGTGCTGCGTGTGTGCAACTCGGCGCCTAGAAGTGACCGCCAATGCTTTCAGAGCGGGCTGCAAGGGAACCAAGGAGCAGCACAAGCAGCAGTGCTTCAGCTTGCTCCTTCCGACTGCTAAGGGCACTTGGGAAGGCAAGCGAGAGTCAACCACCTTCCTCTCCTAGTAGCCTCTAACGTGGTGCACACAAGCACGGCGCTCTTGCCGCTTCGTTCACCGCCCTCGCCCACGCCTTGCTCCGCTTTCACTTGCCGGCGGCCAGAAGCCGCTGCAGGGGCGCCACATACCCAGCAGTGTGCGGGCAGCCAAGAGCTCGAGAACGCTTCTTCTGCCCAAGCCCGCCTAGGGCGTGCACCTTTGTTCTCAGAGCTCCGTGTAACAGTCTGCCTCTCTCGCAGTTCGAATGGAAAACGAAAGCTTTTCGCCTACGCCCTTCACGGAGATCCGTTGCTACGACGAGAATATCTTGTGGCCGGAGCTCGCCCCCGCCGCGAGGAAGCTGCTCTTAGCACCGCGTTGCAGGGACACGTCTCGCTTCTTGACTTCGTGCTTAGCGCTCTCCGAATTCGCTGCTAGCTCCGCGGTCCTTCTCAGCTGCAAGTAGCAGCGCTCGCAGTACATAGAGCTTCGCAAGGACCGAAGACCCGGAGGGACATATCGCACACGACAATGTGCCAGGACAGAGACGTGTTCTACATTGTCCCTTCTCGTCATCCAGTTTGTGCCTCTGCTGCTTCTGCTGTTAGGAATCGCTGCTTGAAAGACGAGCGAGAGCGTCTTTCTGGGTGCATTGCACTGAGTGAGTGCTCGCTAGGGACTTTGCACTCGGAGCCAAGGCAACAGGGCGTGCTTGTCCGCAGAACTGAGAGCACGCTGTTGGGCAGAGCTGAAACTGACCGCTGCAGTTCAGCTCTCTCCGGACGGCAGACGCCGAAGAACGCAGCCGCTTGCGAGCGGCGCAGTGCAGCGAAGAGCACACGAGCAGCCAAAGAGCTCCTTCACAATCGCTTTCACTTCTCAGTGCTCTTGCTGCTTGGAAAAGCAGCACACAGCCGTTGCACGCCAGGGCAAAAGCTGGGGCAGTGCCCGTCTTCACTCCTTCGCTGTGCTGTACTCCATGCAGCTAGAACGAAGCGAGAAGGACGCGAGGACGAAGAAGGCGTTCTTAAAGTAGCCCCTTGTCAGCAGCCCTGAAAGGGCGCATAACACACGGCGTCTCGCCGCCCTCCGTTCTACATACTCGCGGCTCCCTTTGCCGACTTGCAAAAGTTGCTACCAGAGCAGAGGCGGCCAGATTGAAGAGGCACTGCTTAGGTTCACCTTTTCCTTACTGCACGTAAGCCACGTCCAGCTCTTCGCTGCACTCTGGATTTCCCTTCTCCGCGGCACTTAGCGTGGTGCTGCGTGTGTGCAACTCGGCGCCTAGAAGTGACCGCCAATGCTTTCAGAGCGGGCTGCAAGGGAACCAAGGAGCAGCACAAGCAGCAGTGCTTCAGCTTGCTCCTTCCGACTGCTAAGGGCACTTGGGAAGGCAAGCGAGAGTCAACCACCTTCCTCTCCTAGTAGCCTCTAACGTGGTGCACACAAGCACGGCACATAGCCGCTTCGTTCACCGCCCTCGCCCTCGCCCTCGCCCACGCCTTGCTCCGCTTTCACTTGCCGGCGGCCAGAAGCCGCTGCAGGGGCGCCACATACCCAGCAGTGTGCGGGCAGCCAAGAGCTCGAGAACGCTTCTTCTGCCCAAGCCAGCCTAGGGCGTGCACCTTTGTTCTCAGAGCTCCGTGTAACAGTCTGCGTCTCTCGCAGTTCGAATGGAAAACGAAAGCTTTTCGCCTACGCCCTTCACGGAGATCCGTTGCTACGACGAGAATGTCTTGTGGCCGGAGCTCGCCCCCGCCGCGAGGAAGCTGCTCTTAGCACCGCGTTGCAGGGACACGTCTCGCTTCTTGACTTCGTGCTTAGCGCTCTCCGAATTCGCTGCTAGCTCCGCGGTCCTTCTCAGCTGCAAGTAGCAGCGCTCGCAGTACATAGAGCTTCGCAAGGACCGAAGACCCGGAGGGACATATCGCACACGACAATGTGCCAGGACAGAGACGTGTTCTACATTGTCCCTTCTCGTCATCCAGTTTGTGCCTCTGCTGCTTCTGCTGTTAGGAATCGCTCCTTGAAAGACGAGCGAGAGCGTCTTTCTGGGTGCATTGCACTGAGTGAGTGCTCGCTAGGGACTTTGCACTCGGAGCCAAGGCAACAGGGCGTGCTTGTCCGCAGAACTGAGAGCACGCTGTTGGGCAGAGCTGAAACTGACCGCTGCAGTTCAGCTCTCTCCGGACGGCAGACGCCGAAGAACGCAGCCGCTTGCGAGCGGCGCAGTGCAGCGAAGAGCACACGAGCAGCCAAAGAGCTCCTTCACAATCGCTTTCACTTCTCAGTGCTCTTGCTGCTTGGAAAAGCAGCACACAGCCGTTGCACGCCAGGGCAAAAGCTGGGGCAGTGCCCGTCTTCACTCCTTCGCTGTGCTGTACTCCATGCAGCTAGAACGAAGCGAGAAGGACGCGAGGACGAAGAAGGCGTTCTTAAAGTAGCCCCTTGTCAGCAGCCCTGAAAGGGCGCATAACACACGGCGTCTCGCCGCCCTCCGTTCTACATACTCGCGGCTCCCTTTGCCGACTTGCAAAAGTTGCTACCAGAGCAGAGGCGGCCAGATTGAAGAGGCACTGCTTAGGTTCACCTTTTCCTTACTGCACGTAAGCCACGTCCAGCTCCTCGCTGCACTCTGGATTTCCCTTCTCCGCGGCACTTAGCGTGGTGCTGCGTGTGTGCAACTCGGCGCCTAGAAGTGACCGCCAATGCTTTCAGAGCGGGCTGCAAGGGAACCAAGGAGCAGCACAAGCAGCAGTGCTTCAGCTTGCTCCTTCCGACTGCTAAGGGCACTTGGGAAGGCAAGCGAGAGTCAACCACCTTCCTCTCCTAGTAGCCTCTAACGTGGTGCACACAAGCACGGCGCTTTTGCCGCTTCGTTCACCGCCCTCGCCCACGCCTGGCGCCGCTTTCACTTGCCGGCGGCCAGAAGCCGCTGCAGAGGCGCCACATAGCCAGCAGTGGGCCGGCAGCCAAGAGCTCGAGAACGCTGCTTCAACCCAAGCCCGCCTAGGGCGTGCACCTTTGTTCTCAGAGCCCCGTTCAACAGTCTGCCTCTCTCGCAGTTCGAATGGAAAACGAAAGCTTTTCGCCTACGCCCTTCACAGAGATCCGTTGCCAGGACGAGAACGTCTTGTGGCCGGAGCTCGCCCCCGCCGCGAGGAAGCTGCTATTAGCAGCGCATTGCAGGGACACGTCTCGCTTCTTGACTTCGTGCTTAGCGCTCTCCGAAATCGCTGATAGCTCCGCGGTCCTTCTCAGCTGCAAGTAGCAGCGCTCGCAGTACATAGAGCTTCGCAAGGACCGAAGACCCGGAGGGACATATCGCACACGACAATGTGCCAGGACAGAGACGTGTTCTACATTGTCCCTTCTCGTCATCCAGTTTGTGCCTCTGCTGCTTCTGCTGTTAGGAATCGCTGCTTGAAAGACGAGCGAGAGCGTCTTTCTGGGTGCATTGCACTGAGTGAGTGCTCGCTAGGGACTTTGCACTCGGAGCCAAGGCAACAGGGCGTGCTTGTCCGCAGAACTGAGAGCACGCTGTTGGGCAGAGCTGAAACTGACCGCTGCAGTTCAGCTCTCTCCGGACGGCAGACGCCGAAGAACGCAGCCGCTTGCGAGCGGCGCAGTGCAGCGAAGAGCACACGAGCAGCCAAAGAGCTCCTTCACAATCGCTTTCACTTCTCAGTGCTCTTGCTGCTTGGAAAAGCAGCACACAGCCGTTGCACGCCAGGGCAAAAGCTGGGGCAGTGCCCGTCTTCACTCCTTCGCTGTGCTGTACTCCATGCAGCTAGAACGAAGCGAGAAGGACGCGAGGACGAAGAAGGCGTTCTTAAAGTAGCCCCTTGTCAGCAGCCCTGAAAGGGCGCATAACACACGGCGTCTCGCCGCCCTCCGTTCTACATACTCGCGGCTCCCTTTGCCGACTTGCAAAAGTTGCTACCAGAGCAGAGGCGGCCAGATTGAAGAGGCACTGCTTAGGTTCACCTTTTCCTTACTGCACGTAAGCCACGTCCAGCTCTTCGCTGCACTCTGGATTTCCCTTCTCCGCGGCACTTAGCGTGGTGCTGCGTGTGTGCAACTCGGCGCCTAGAAGTGACCGCCAATGCTTTCAGAGCGGGCTGCAAGGGAACCAAGGAGCAGCACAAGCAGCAGTGCTTCAGCTTGCTCCTTCCGACTGCTAAGGGCACTTGGGAAGGCAAGCGAGAGTCAACCACCTTCCTCTCCTAGTAGCCTCTAACGTGGTGCACACAAGCACGGCACATAGCCGCTTCGTTCACCGCCCTCGCCCTCGCCCACGCCTTGCTCCGCTTTCACTTGCCGGCGGCCAGAAGCCGCTGCAGGGGCGCCACATACCCAGCAGTGTGCGGGCAGCCAAGAGCTCGAGAACGCTTCTTCTGCCCAAGCCCGCCTAGGGCGTGCACCTTTGTTCTCAGAGCTCCGTGTAACAGTCTGCGTCTCTCGCAGTTCGAATGGAAAACGAAAGCTTTTCGCCTACGCCCTTCACGGAGATCCGTTGTTACGACGAGAATGTCTTGTGGCCGGAGCTCGCCCCCGCCGCGAGGAAGCTGCTCTTAGCACCGCGTTGCAGGGACACGTCTCGCTTCTTGACTTCGTGCTTAGCGCTCTCCGAATTCGCTGCTAGCTCCGCGGTCCTTCTCAGCTGCAAGTAGCAGCGCTCGCAGTACATAGAGCTTCGCAAGGACCGAAGACCCGGAGGGACATATCGCACACGACAATGTGCCAGGACAGAGACGTGTTCTACATTGTCCCTTCTCGTCATCCAGTTTGTGCCTCTGCTGCTTCTGCTGTTAGGAATCGCTGCTTGAAAGACGAGCGAGAGCGTCTTTCTGGGTGCATTGCACTGAGTGAGTGCTCGCTAGGGACTTTGCACTCGGAGCCAAGGCAACAGGACGTGCTTGTCCGCAGAACTGAGAGCACGCTGTTGGGCAGAGCTGAAACTGACCGCTGCAGTTCAGCTCTCTCCGGACGGCAGACGCCGAAGAACGCAGCCGCTTGCGAGCGGCGCAGTGCAGCGAAGAGCACACGAGCAGCCAAAGAGCTCCTTCACAATCGCTTTCACTTCTCAGTGCTCTTGCTGCTTGGAAAAGCAGCACACAGCCGTTGCACGCCAGGGCAAAAGCTGGGGCAGTGCCCGTCTTCACTCCTTCGCTGTGCTGTACTCCATGCAGCTAGAGCGAAGCGAGAAGGACGCGAGGACGAAGAAGGCGTTCTTAAAGTAGCCCCTTGTCAGCAGCCCTGAAAGGGCGCATAACACACGGCGTCTCGCCGCCCTCCGTTCTACATACTCGCGGCTCCCTTTGCCGACTTGCAAAAGTTGCTACCAGAGCAGAGGCGGCCAGATTGAAGAGGCACTGCTTAGGTTCACCTTTTCCTTACTGCACGTAAGCCACGTCCAGCTCCTCGCTGCACTCTGGATTTCCCTTCTCCGCGACACTTAACGCGGTGCTGCGTGTGTGCAACTCGGCGCCTAGAAGTGACCGCCAATGCTTTCAGAGCGGGCTGCAAGGGAACCAAGGAGCAGCACAAGCAGCAGTGCTTCAGCTTGCTCCTTCCGACTGCTAAGGGCACTTGGGAAGGCAAGCGAGAGTCAACCACCTTCCTCTCCTAGTAGCCTCTAACGTGGTGCACACAAGCACGGCGCTCTTGCCGCTTCGTTCACCGCCCTCGCCCACGCCTTGCTCCGCTTTCACTTGCCGGCGGCCAGAAGCCGCTGCAGGGGCGCCACATACCCAGCAGTGTGCGGGCAGCCAAGAGCTCGAGAACGCTTCTTCTGCCCAAGCCCGCCTAGGGCGTGCACCTTTGTTCTCAGAGCTCCGTGTAACAGTCTGCCTCTCTCGCAGTTCGAATGGAAAACGAAAGCTTTTCGCCTACGCCCTTCACGGAGATCCGTTGCTACGACGAGAATGTCTTGTGGCCGGAGCTCGCCCCCGCCGCGAGGAAGCTGCTCTTAGCACCGCGTTGCAGGGACACGTCTCGCTTCTTGACTTCGTGCTTAGCGCTCTCCGAATTCGCTGCTAGCTCCGCGGTCCTTCTCAGCTGCAAGTAGCAGCGCTCGCAGTACATAGAGCTTCGCAAGGACCGAAGACCCGGAGGGACATATCGCACACGACAATGTGCCAGGACAGAGACGTGTTCTACATTGTCCCTTCTCGTCATCCAGTTTGTGCCTCTGCTGCTTCTGCTGTTAGGAATCGCTGCTTGAAAGACGAGCGAGAGCGTCTTTCTGGGTGCATTGCACTGAGTGAGTGCTCGCTAGGGACTTTGCACTCGGAGCCAAGGCAACAGGGCGTGCTTGTCCGCAGAACTGAGAGCACGCTGTTGGGCAGAGCTGAAACTGACCGCTGCAGTTCAGCTCTCTCCGGACGGCAGACGCCGAAGAACGCAGCCGCTTGCGAGCGGCGCAGTGCAGCGAAGAGCACACGAGCAGCCAAAGAGCTCCTTCACAATCGCTTTCACTTCTCAGTGCTCTTGCTGCTTGGAAAAGCAGCACACAGCCGTTGCACGCCAGGGCAAAAGCTGGGGCAGTGCCCGTCTTCACTCCTTCGCTGTGCTGTACTCCATGCAGCTAGAACGAAGCGAGAAGGACGCGAGGACGAAGAAGGCGTTCTTAAAGTAGCCCCTTGTCAGCAGCCCTGAAAGGGCGCATAACACACGGCGTCTCGCTGCCCTCCGTTCTACATACTCGCGGCTCCCTTTGCCGACTTGCAAAAGTTGCTACCAGAGCAGAGGCGGCCAGATTGAAGAGGCACTGCTTAGGTTCACCTTTTCCTTACTGCACGTAAGCCACGTCCAGCTCCTCGCTGCACTCTGGATTTCCCTTCTCCGCGGCACTTAGCGTGGTGCTGCGTGTGTGCAACTCGGCGCCTAGAAGTGACCGCCAATGCTTTCAGAGCGGGCTGCAAGGGAACCAAGGAGCAGCACAAGCAGCAGTGCTTCAGCTTGCTCCTTCCGACTGCTAAGGGCACTTGGGAAGGCAAGCGAGAGTCAACCACCTTCCTCTCCTAGTAGCCTCTAACGTGGTGCACACAAGCACGGCACATAGCCGCTTCGTTCACCGCCCTCGCCCTCGCCCACGCCTTGCTCCGCTTTCACTTGCCGGCGGCCAGAAGCCGCTGCAGGGGCGCCACATACCCAGCAGTGTGCGGGCAGCCAAGAGCTCGAGAACGCTTCTTCTGCCCAAGCCAGCCTAGGGCGTGCACCTTTGTTCTCAGAGCTCCGTGTAACAGTCTGCCTCTCTCGCAGTTCGAATGGAAAACGAAAGCTTTTCGCCTACGCCCTTCACAGAGATCCGTTGCCAGGACGAGAATGTCTTGTGGCCGGAGATCGCCCCCGCCGCGAGGAAGCTGCTCTTAGCACCGCGTTGCAGGGACACGTCTCGCTTCTTGACTTCGTGCTTAGCGCTCTCCGAATTCGCTGCTAGCTCCGCGGTCCTTCTCAGCTGCAAGTAGCAGCGCTCGCAGTACATAGAGCTTCGCAAGGACCGAAGACCCGGAGGGACATATCGCACACGACAATGTGCCAGGACAGAGACGTGTTCTACATTGTCCCTTCTCGTCATCCAGTTTGTGCCTCTGCTGCTTCTGCTGTTAGGAATCGCTCCGTGAAAGACGAGCGAGAGCGTCTTTCTGGGTGCATTGCACTGAGTGAGTGCTCGCTAGGGACTTTGCACTCGGAGCCAAGGCAACAGGGCGTGCTTGTCCGCAGAACTGAGAGCACGCTGTTGGGCAGAGCTGAAACTGACCGCTGCAGTTCAGCTCTCTCCGGACGGCAGACGCCGAAGAACGCAGCCGCTTGCGAGCGGCGCAGTGCAGCGAAGAGCACACGAGCAGCCAAAGAGCTCCTTCACAATCGCTTTCACTTCTCAGTGCTCTTGCTGCTTGGAAAAGCAGCACACAGCCGTTGCACGCCAGGGCAAAAGCTGGGGCAGTGCCCGTCTTCACTCCTTCGCTGTGCTGTACTCCATGCAGCTAGAACGAAGCGAGAAGGACGCGAGGACGAAGAAGGCGTTCTTAAAGTAGCCCCTTGTCAGCAGCCCTGAAAGGGCGCATAACACACGGCGTCTCGCTGCCCTCCGTTCTACATACTCGCGGCTCCCTTTGCCGACTTGCAAAAGTTGCTACCAGAGCAGAGGCGGCCAGATTGAAGAGGCACTGCTTAGGTTCACCTTTTCCTTACTGCACGTAAGCCACGTCCAGCTCCTCGCTGCACTCTGGATTTCCCTTCTCCGCGGCACTTAGCGTGGTGCTGCGTGTGTGCAACTCGGCGCCTAGAAGTGACCGCCAATGCTTTCAGAGCGGGCTGCAAGGGAACCAAGGAGCAGCACAAGCAGCAGTGCTTCAGCTTGCTCCTTCCGACTGCTAAGGGCACTTGGGAAGGCAAGCGAGAGTCAACCACCTTCCTCTCCTAGTAGCCTCTAACGTGGTGCACACAAGCACGGCGCTCTTGCCGCTTCGTTCACCGCCCTCGCCCACGCCTTGCTCCGCTTTCACTTGCCGGCGGCCAGAAGCCGCTGCAGGGGCGCCACATACCCAGCAGTGTGCGGGCAGCCAAGAGCTCGAGAACGCTTCTTCTGCCCAAGCCAGCCTAGGGCGTGCACCTTTGTTCTCAGAGCTCCGTGTAACAGTCTGCGTCTCTCGCAGTTCGAATGGAAAACGAAAGCTTTTCGCCTACGCCCTTCACGGAGATCCGTTGCTACGACGAGAATGTCTTGTGGCCGGAGCTCGCCCCCGCCGCGAGGAAGCTGCTCTTAGCACCGCGTTGCAGGGACACGTCTCGCTTCTTGACTTCGTGCTTAGCGCTCTCCGAATTCGCTGCTAGCTCCGCGGTCCTTCTCAGCTGCAAGTAGCAGCGCTCGCAGTACATAGAGCTTCGCAAGGACCGAAGACCCGGAGGGACATATCGCACACGACAATGTGCCAGGACAGAGACGTGTTCTACATTGTCCCTTCTCGTCATCCAGTTTGTGCCTCTGCTGCTTCTGCTGTTAGGAATCGCTCCTTGAAAGACGAGCGAGAGCGTCTTTCTGGGTGCATTGCACTGAGTGAGTGCTCGCTAGGGACTTTGCACTCGGAGCCAAGGCAACAGGGCGTGCTTGTCCGCAGAACTGAGAGCACGCTGTTGGGCAGAGCTGAAACTGACCGCTGCAGTTCAGCTCTCTCCGGACGGCAGACGCCGAAGAACGCAGCCGCTTGCGAGCGGCGCAGTGCAGCGAAGAGCACACGAGCAGCCAAAGAGCTCCTTCACAATCGCTTTCACTTCTCAGTGCTCTTGCTGCTTGGAAAAGCAGCACACAGCCGTTGCACGCCAGGGCAAAAGCTGGGGCAGTGCCCGTCTTCACTCCTTCGCTGTGCTGTACTCCATGCAGCTAGAACGAAGCGAGAAGGACGCGAGGACGAAGAAGGCGTTCTTAAAGTAGCCCCTTGTCAGCAGCCCTGAAAGGGCGCATAACACACGGCGTCTCGCTGCCCTCCGTTCTACATACTCGCGGCTCCCTTTGCCGACTTGCAAAAGTTGCTACCAGAGCAGAGGCGGCCAGATTGAAGAGGCACTGCTTAGGTTCACCTTTTCCTTACTGCACGTAAGCCACGTCCAGCTCCTCGCTGCACTCTGGATTTCCCTTCTCCGCGGCACTTAGCGTGGTGCTGCGTGTGTGCAACTCGGCGCCTAGAAGTGACCGCCAATGCTTTCAGAGCGGGCTGCAAGGGAACCAAGGAGCAGCACAAGCAGCAGTGCTTCAGCTTGCTCCTTCCGACTGCTAAGGGCACTTGGGAAGGCAAGCGAGAGTCAACCACCTTCCTCTCCTAGTAGCCTCTAACGTGGTGCACACAAGCACGGCACATAGCCGCTTCGTTCACCGCCCTCGCCCTCGCCCACGCCTTGCTCCGCTTTCACTTGCCGGCGGCCAGAAGCCGCTGCAGGGGCGCCACATACCCAGCAGTGTGCGGGCAGCCAAGAGCTCGAGAACGCTTCTTCTGCCCAAGCCAGCCTAGGGCGTGCACCTTTGTTCTCAGAGCTCCGTGTAACAGTCTGCGTCTCTCGCAGTTCGAATGGAAAACGAAAGCTTTTCGCCTACGCCCTTCACGGAGATCCGTTGCTACGACGAGAATGTCTTGTGGCCGGAGCTCGCCCCCGCCGCGAGGAAGCTGCTCTTAGCACCGCGTTGCAGGGACACGTCTCGCTTCTTGACTTCGTGCTTAGCGCTCTCCGAATTCGCTGCTAGCTCCGCGGTCCTTCTCAGCTGCAAGTAGCAGCGCTCGCAGTACATAGAGCTTCGCAAGGACCGAAGACCCGGAGGGACATATCGCACACGACAATGTGCCAGGACAGAGACGTGTTCTACATTGTCCCTTCTCGTCATCCAGTTTGTGCCTCTGCTGCTTCTGCTGTTAGGAATCGCTCCTTGAAAGACGAGCGAGAGCGTCTTTCTGGGTGCATTGCACTGAGTGAGTGCTCGCTAGGGACTTTGCACTCGGAGCCAAGGCAACAGGGCGTGCTTGTCCGCAGAACTGAGAGCACGCTGTTGGGCAGAGCTGAAACTGACCGCTGCAGTTCAGCTCTCTCCGGACGGCAGACGCCGAAGAACGCAGCCGCTTGCGAGCGGCGCAGTGCAGCGAAGAGCACACGAGCAGCCAAAGAGCTCCTTCACAATCGCTTTCACTTCTCAGTGCTCTTGCTGCTTGGAAAAGCAGCACACAGCCGTTGCACGCCAGGGCAAAAGCTGGGGCAGTGCCCGTCTTCACTCCTTCGCTGTGCTGTACTCCATGCAGCTAGAACGAAGCGAGAAGGACGCGAGGACGAAGAAGGCGTTCTTAAAGTAGCCCCTTGTCAGCAGCCCTGAAAGGGCGCATAACACACGGCGTCTCGCCGCCCTCCGTTCTACATACTCGCGGCTCCCTTTGCCGACTTGCAAAAGTTGCTACCAGAGCAGAGGCGGCCAGATTGAAGAGGCACTGCTTAGGTTCACCTTTTCCTTACTGCACGTAAGCCACGTCCAGCTCCTCGCTGCACTCTGGATTTCCCTTCTCCGCGGCACTTAGCGTGGTGCTGCGTGTGTGCAACTCGGCGCCTAGAAGTGACCGCCAATGCTTTCAGAGCGGGCTGCAAGGGAACCAAGGAGCAGCACAAGCAGCAGTGCTTCAGCTTGCTCCTTCCGACTGCTAAGGGCACTTGGGAAGGCAAGCGAGAGTCAACCACCTTCCTCTCCTAGTAGCCTCTAACGTGGTGCACACAAGCACGGCGCTCTTGCCGCTTCGTTCACCGCCCTCGCCCACGCCTTGCTCCGCTTTCACTTGCCGGCGGCCAGAAGCCGCTGCAGGGGCGCCACATACCCAGCAGTGTGCGGGCAGCCAAGAGCTCGAGAACGCTTCTTCTGCCCAAGCCCGCCTAGGGCGTGCACCTTTGTTCTCAGAGCTCCGTGTAACAGTCTGCGTCTCTCGCAGTTCGAATGGAAAACGAAAGCTTTTCGCCTACGCCCTTCACGGAGATCCGTTGCTACGACGAGAATGTCTTGTGGCCGGAGCTCGCCCCCGCCGCGAGGAAGCTGCTCTTAGCACCGCGTTGCAGGGACACGTCTCGCTTCTTGACTTCGTGCTTAGCGCTCTCCGAATTCGCTGCTAGCTCCGCGGTCCTTCTCAGCTGCAAGTAGCAGCGCTCGCAGTACATAGAGCTTCGCAAGGACCGAAGACCCGGAGGGACATATCGCACACGACAATGTGCCAGGACAGAGACGTGTTCTACATTGTCCCTTCTCGTCATCCAGTTTGTGCCTCTGCTGCTTCTGCTGTTAGGAATCGCTCCTTGAAAGACGAGCGAGAGCGTCTTTCTGGGTGCATTGCACTGAGTGAGTGCTCGCTAGGGACTTTGCACTCGGAGCCAAGGCAACAGGGCGTGCTTGTCCGCAGAACTGAGAGCACGCTGTTGGGCAGAGCTGAAACTGACCGCTGCAGTTCAGCTCTCTCCGGACGGCAGACGCCGAAGAACGCAGCCGCTTGCGAGCGGCGCAGTGCAGCGAAGAGCACACGAGCAGCCAAAGAGCTCCTTCACAATCGCTTTCACTTCTCAGTGCTCTTGCTGCTTGGAAAAGCAGCACACAGCCGTTGCACGCCAGGGCAAAAGCTGGGGCAGTGCCCGTCTTCACTCCTTCGCTGTGCTGTACTCCATGCAGCTAGAACGAAGCGAGAAGGACGCGAGGACGAAGAAGGCGTTCTTAAAGTAGCCCCTTGTCAGCAGCCCTGAAAGGGCGCATAACACACGGCGTCTCGCCGCCCTCCGTTCTACATACTCGCGGCTCCCTTTGCCGACTTGCAAAAGTTGCTACCAGAGCAGAGGCGGCCAGATTGAAGAGGCACTGCTTAGGTTCACCTTTTCCTTACTGCACGTAAGCCACGTCCAGCTCCTCGCTGCACTCTGGATTTCCCTTCTCTGCGGCACTTAGCGTGGTGCTGCGTGTGTGCAACTCGGCGCCTAGAAGTGACCGCCAATGCTTTCAGAGCGGGCTGCAAGGGAACCAAGGAGCAGCACAAGCAGCAGTGCTTCAGCTTGCTCCTTCCGACTGCTAAGGGCACTTGGGAAGGCAAGCGAGAGTCAACCACCTTCCTCTCCTAGTAGCCTCTAACGTGGTGCACACAAGCACGGCGCTCTTGCCGCTTCGTTCACCGCCCTCGCCCACGCCTTGCTCCGCTTTCACTTGCCGGCGGCCAGAAGCCGCTGCAGGGGCGCCACATACCCAGCAGTGTGCGGGCAGCCAAGAGCTCGAGAACGCTTCTTCTGCCCAAGCCCGCCTAGGGCGTGCACCTTTGTTCTCAGAGCTCCGTGTAACAGTCTGCCTCTCTCGCAGTTCGAATGGAAAACGAAAGCTTTTCGCCTACGCCCTTCACGGAGATCCGTTGCTACGACGAGAATATCTTGTGGCCGGAGCTCGCCCCCGCCGCGAGGAAGCTGCTCTTAGCACCGCGTTGCAGGGACACGTCTCGCTTCTTGACTTCGTGCTTAGCGCTCTCCGAATTCGCTGCTAGCTCCGCGGTCCTTCTCAGCTGCAAGTAGCAGCGCTCGCAGTACATAGAGCTTCGCAAGGACCGAAGACCCGGAGGGACATATCGCACACGACAATGTGCCAGGACAGAGACGTGTTCTACATTGTCCCTTCTCGTCATCCAGTTTGTGCCTCTGCTGCTTCTGCTGTTAGGAATCGCTGCTTGAAAGACGAGCGAGAGCGTCTTTCTGGGTGCATTGCACTGAGTGAGTGCTCGCTAGGGACTTTGCACTCGGAGCCAAGGCAACAGGGCGTGCTTGTCCGCAGAACTGAGAGCACGCTGTTGGGCAGAGCTGAAACTGACCGCTGCAGTTCAGCTCTCTCCGGACGGCAGACGCCGAAGAACGCAGCCGCTTGCGAGCGGCGCAGTGCAGCGAAGAGCACACGAGCAGCCAAAGAGCTCCTTCACAATCGCTTTCACTTCTCAGTGCTCTTGCTGCTTGGAAAAGCAGCACACAGCCGTTGCACGCCAGGGCAAAAGCTGGGGCAGTGCCCGTCTTCACTCCTTCGCTGTGCTGTACTCCATGCAGCTAGAACGAAGCGAGAAGGACGCGAGGACGAAGAAGGCGTTCTTAAAGTAGCCCCTTGTCAGCAGCCCTGAAAGGGCGCATAACACACGGCGTCTCGCCGCCCTCCGTTCTACATACTCGCGGCTCCCTTTGCCGACTTGCAAAAGTTGCTACCAGAGCAGAGGCGGCCAGATTGAAGAGGCACTGCTTAGGTTCACCTTTTCCTTACTGCACGTAAGCCACGTCCAGCTCTTCGCTGCACTCTGGATTTCCCTTCTCCGCGGCACTTAGCGTGGTGCTGCGTGTGTGCAACTCGGCGCCTAGAAGTGACCGCCAATGCTTTCAGAGCGGGCTGCAAGGGAACCAAGGAGCAGCACAAGCAGCAGTGCTTCAGCTTGCTCCTTCCGACTGCTAAGGGCACTTGGGAAGGCAAGCGAGAGTCAACCACCTTCCTCTCCTAGTAGCCTCTAACGTGGTGCACACAAGCACGGCACATAGCCGCTTCGTTCACCGCCCTCGCCCTCGCCCTCGCCCACGCCTTGCTCCGCTTTCACTTGCCGGCGGCCAGAAGCCGCTGCAGGGGCGCCACATACCCAGCAGTGTGCGGGCAGCCAAGAGCTCGAGAACGCTTCTTCTGCCCAAGCCAGCCTAGGGCGTGCACCTTTGTTCTCAGAGCTCCGTGTAACAGTCTGCGTCTCTCGCAGTTCGAATGGAAAACGAAAGCTTTTCGCCTACGCCCTTCACGGAGATCCGTTGCTACGACGAGAATGTCTTGTGGCCGGAGCTCGCCCCCGCCGCGAGGAAGCTGCTCTTAGCACCGCGTTGCAGGGACACGTCTCGCTTCTTGACTTCGTGCTTAGCGCTCTCCGAATTCGCTGCTAGCTCCGCGGTCCTTCTCAGCTGCAAGTAGCAGCGCTCGCAGTACATAGAGCTTCGCAAGGACCGAAGACCCGGAGGGACATATCGCACACGACAATGTGCCAGGACAGAGACGTGTTCTACATTGTCCCTTCTCGTCATCCAGTTTGTGCCTCTGCTGCTTCTGCTGTTAGGAATCGCTCCTTGAAAGACGAGCGAGAGCGTCTTTCTGGGTGCATTGCACTGAGTGAGTGCTCGCTAGGGACTTTGCACTCGGAGCCAAGGCAACAGGGCGTGCTTGTCCGCAGAACTGAGAGCACGCTGTTGGGCAGAGCTGAAACTGACCGCTGCAGTTCAGCTCTCTCCGGACGGCAGACGCCGAAGAACGCAGCCGCTTGCGAGCGGCGCAGTGCAGCGAAGAGCACACGAGCAGCCAAAGAGCTCCTTCAC
The DNA here is from genome assembly GCF_052056855.1 of Sturnus vulgaris. NCBI lineage: Eukaryota > Metazoa > Chordata > Aves > Passeriformes > Sturnidae > Sturnus > Sturnus vulgaris. The sequence continues at coordinate 123,731 of NW_028275905.1, read as the reverse complement.
AATCGCTTTCACTTCTCAGTGCTCTTGCTGCTTGGAAAAGCAGCACACAGCCGTTGCACGCCAGGGCAAAAGCTGGGGCAGTGCCCGTCTTCACTCCTTCGCTGTGCTGTACTCCATGCAGCTAGAACGAAGCGAGAAGGACGCGAGGACGAAGAAGGCGTTCTTAAAGTAGCCCCTTGTCAGCAGCCCTGAAAGGGCGCATAACACACGGCGTCTCGCCGCCCTCCGTTCTACATACTCGCGGCTCCCTTTGCCGACTTGCAAAAGTTGCTACCAGAGCAGAGGCGGCCAGATTGAAGAGGCACTGCTTAGGTTCACCTTTTCCTTACTGCACGTAAGCCACGTCCAGCTCCTCGCTGCACTCTGGATTTCCCTTCTCCGCGGCACTTAGCGTGGTGCTGCGTGTGTGCAACTCGGCGCCTAGAAGTGACCGCCAATGCTTTCAGAGCGGGCTGCAAGGGAACCAAGGAGCAGCACAAGCAGCAGTGCTTCAGCTTGCTCCTTCCGACTGCTAAGGGCACTTGGGAAGGCAAGCGAGAGTCAACCACCTTCCTCTCCTAGTAGCCTCTAACGTGGTGCACACAAGCACGGCGCTTTTGCCGCTTCGTTCACCGCCCTCGCCCACGCCTGGCGCCGCTTTCACTTGCCGGCGGCCAGAAGCCGCTGCAGAGGCGCCACATAGCCAGCAGTGGGCCGGCAGCCAAGAGCTCGAGAACGCTGCTTCAACCCAAGCCCGCCTAGGGCGTGCACCTTTGTTCTCAGAGCCCCGTTCAACAGTCTGCCTCTCTCGCAGTTCGAATGGAAAACGAAAGCTTTTCGCCTACGCCCTTCACAGAGATCCGTTGCCAGGACGAGAACGTCTTGTGGCCGGAGCTCGCCCCCGCCGCGAGGAAGCTGCTATTAGCAGCGCATTGCAGGGACACGTCTCGCTTCTTGACTTCGTGCTTAGCGCTCTCCGAAATCGCTGATAGCTCCGCGGTCCTTCTCAGCTGCAAGTAGCAGCGCTCGCAGTACATAGAGCTTCGCAAGGACCGAAGACCCGGAGGGACATATCGCACACGACAATGTGCCAGGACAGAGACGTGTTCTACATTGTCCCTTCTCGTCATCCAGTTTGTGCCTCTGCTGCTTCTGCTGTTAGGAATCGCTGCTTGAAAGACGAGCGAGAGCGTCTTTCTGGGTGCATTGCACTGAGTGAGTGCTCGCTAGGGACTTTGCACTCGGAGCCAAGGCAACAGGGCGTGCTTGTCCGCAGAACTGAGAGCACGCTGTTGGGCAGAGCTGAAACTGACCGCTGCAGTTCAGCTCTCTCCGGACGGCAGACGCCGAAGAACGCAGCCGCTTGCGAGCGGCGCAGTGCAGCGAAGAGCACACGAGCAGCCAAAGAGCTCCTTCACAATCGCTTTCACTTCTCAGTGCTCTTGCTGCTTGGAAAAGCAGCACACAGCCGTTGCACGCCAGGGCAAAAGCTGGGGCAGTGCCCGTCTTCACTCCTTCGCTGTGCTGTACTCCATGCAGCTAGAACGAAGCGAGAAGGACGCGAGGACGAAGAAGGCGTTCTTAAAGTAGCCCCTTGTCAGCAGCCCTGAAAGGGCGCATAACACACGGCGTCTCGCCGCCCTCCGTTCTACATACTCGCGGCTCCCTTTGCCGACTTGCAAAAGTTGCTACCAGAGCAGAGGCGGCCAGATTGAAGAGGCACTGCTTAGGTTCACCTTTTCCTTACTGCACGTAAGCCACGTCCAGCTCTTCGCTGCACTCTGGATTTCCCTTCTCCGCGGCACTTAGCGTGGTGCTGCGTGTGTGCAACTCGGCGCCTAGAAGTGACCGCCAATGCTTTCAGAGCGGGCTGCAAGGGAACCAAGGAGCAGCACAAGCAGCAGTGCTTCAGCTTGCTCCTTCCGACTGCTAAGGGCACTTGGGAAGGCAAGCGAGAGTCAACCACCTTCCTCTCCTAGTAGCCTCTAACGTGGTGCACACAAGCACGGCACATAGCCGCTTCGTTCACCGCCCTCGCCCTCGCCCACGCCTTGCTCCGCTTTCACTTGCCGGCGGCCAGAAGCCGCTGCAGGGGCGCCACATACCCAGCAGTGTGCGGGCAGCCAAGAGCTCGAGAACGCTTCTTCTGCCCAAGCCCGCCTAGGGCGTGCACCTTTGTTCTCAGAGCTCCGTGTAACAGTCTGCCTCTCTCGCAGTTCGAATGGAAAACGAAAGCTTTTCGCCTACGCCCTTCACGGAGATCCGTTGTTACGACGAGAATGTCTTGTGGCCGGAGCTCGCCCCCGCCGCGAGGAAGCTGCTCTTAGCACCGCGTTGCAGGGACACGTCTCGCTTCTTGACTTCGTGCTTAGCGCTCTCCGAATTCGCTGCTAGCTCCGCGGTCCTTCTCAGCTGCAAGTAGCAGCGCTCGCAGTACATAGAGCTTCGCAAGGACCGAAGACCCGGAGGGACATATCGCACACGACAATGTGCCAGGACAGAGACGTGTTCTACATTGTCCCTTCTCGTCATCCAGTTTGTGCCTCTGCTGCTTCTGCTGTTAGGAATCGCTGCTTGAAAGACGAGCGAGAGCGTCTTTCTGGGTGCATTGCACTGAGTGAGTGCTCGCTAGGGACTTTGCACTCGGAGCCAAGGCAACAGGACGTGCTTGTCCGCAGAACTGAGAGCACGCTGTTGGGCAGAGCTGAAACTGACCGCTGCAGTTCAGCTCTCTCCGGACGGCAGACGCCGAAGAACGCAGCCGCTTGCGAGCGGCGCAGTGCAGCGAAGAGCACACGAGCAGCCAAAGAGCTCCTTCACAATCGCTTTCACTTCTCAGTGCTCTTGCTGCTTGGAAAAGCAGCACACAGCCGTTGCACGCCAGGGCAAAAGCTGGGGCAGTGCCCGTCTTCACTCCTTCGCTGTGCTGTACTCCATGCAGCTAGAGCGAAGCGAGAAGGACGCGAGGACGAAGAAGGCGTTCTTAAAGTAGCCCCTTGTCAGCAGCCCTGAAAGGGCGCATAACACACGGCGTCTCGCCGCCCTCCGTTCTACATACTCGCGGCTCCCTTTGCCGACTTGCAAAAGTTGCTACCAGAGCAGAGGCGGCCAGATTGAAGAGGCACTGCTTAGGTTCACCTTTTCCTTACTGCACGTAAGCCACGTCCAGCTCCTCGCTGCACTCTGGATTTCCCTTCTCCGCGACACTTAACGCGGTGCTGCGTGTGTGCAACTCGGCGCCTAGAAGTGACCGCCAATGCTTTCAGAGCGGGCTGCAAGGGAACCAAGGAGCAGCACAAGCAGCAGTGCTTCAGCTTGCTCCTTCCGACTGCTAAGGGCACTTGGGAAGGCAAGCGAGAGTCAACCACCTTCCTCTCCTAGTAGCCTCTAACGTGGTGCACACAAGCACGGCGCTCTTGCCGCTTCGTTCACCGCCCTCGCCCACGCCTTGCTCCGCTTTCACTTGCCGGCGGCCAGAAGCCGCTGCAGGGGCGCCACATACCCAGCAGTGTGCGGGCAGCCAAGAGCTCGAGAACGCTTCTTCTGCCCAAGCCCGCCTAGGGCGTGCACCTTTGTTCTCAGAGCTCCGTGTAACAGTCTGCCTCTCTCGCAGTTCGAATGGAAAACGAAAGCTTTTCGCCTACGCCCTTCACGGAGATCCGTTGCTACGACGAGAATGTCTTGTGGCCGGAGCTCGCCCCCGCCGCGAGGAAGCTGCTCTTAGCACCGCGTTGCAGGGACACGTCTCGCTTCTTGACTTCGTGCTTAGCGCTCTCCGAATTCGCTGCTAGCTCCGCGGTCCTTCTCAGCTGCAAGTAGCAGCGCTCGCAGTACATAGAGCTTCGCAAGGACCGAAGACCCGGAGGGACATATCGCACACGACAATGTGCCAGGACAGAGACGTGTTCTACATTGTCCCTTCTCGTCATCCAGTTTGTGCCTCTGCTGCTTCTGCTGTTAGGAATCGCTGCTTGAAAGACGAGCGAGAGCGTCTTTCTGGGTGCATTGCACTGAGTGAGTGCTCGCTAGGGACTTTGCACTCGGAGCCAAGGCAACAGGGCGTGCTTGTCCGCAGAACTGAGAGCACGCTGTTGGGCAGAGCTGAAACTGACCGCTGCAGTTCAGCTCTCTCCGGACGGCAGACGCCGAAGAACGCAGCCGCTTGCGAGCGGCGCAGTGCAGCGAAGAGCACACGAGCAGCCAAAGAGCTCCTTCACAATCGCTTTCACTTCTCAGTGCTCTTGCTGCTTGGAAAAGCAGCACACAGCCGTTGCACGCCAGGGCAAAAGCTGGGGCAGTGCCCGTCTTCACTCCTTCGCTGTGCTGTACTCCATGCAGCTAGAACGAAGCGAGAAGGACGCGAGGACGAAGAAGGCGTTCTTAAAGTAGCCCCTTGTCAGCAGCCCTGAAAGGGCGCATAACACACGGCGTCTCGCTGCCCTCCGTTCTACATACTCGCGGCTCCCTTTGCCGACTTGCAAAAGTTGCTACCAGAGCAGAGGCGGCCAGATTGAAGAGGCACTGCTTAGGTTCACCTTTTCCTTACTGCACGTAAGCCACGTCCAGCTCCTCGCTGCACTCTGGATTTCCCTTCTCCGCGGCACTTAGCGTGGTGCTGCGTGTGTGCAACTCGGCGCCTAGAAGTGACCGCCAATGCTTTCAGAGCGGGCTGCAAGGGAACCAAGGAGCAGCACAAGCAGCAGTGCTTCAGCTTGCTCCTTCCGACTGCTAAGGGCACTTGGGAAGGCAAGCGAGAGTCAACCACCTTCCTCTCCTAGTAGCCTCTAACGTGGTGCACACAAGCACGGCACATAGCCGCTTCGTTCACCGCCCTCGCCCTCGCCCACGCCTTGCTCCGCTTTCACTTGCCGGCGGCCAGAAGCCGCTGCAGGGGCGCCACATACCCAGCAGTGTGCGGGCAGCCAAGAGCTCGAGAACGCTTCTTCTGCCCAAGCCAGCCTAGGGCGTGCACCTTTGTTCTCAGAGCTCCGTGTAACAGTCTGCCTCTCTCGCAGTTCGAATGGAAAACGAAAGCTTTTCGCCTACGCCCTTCACAGAGATCCGTTGCCAGGACGAGAATGTCTTGTGGCCGGAGATCGCCCCCGCCGCGAGGAAGCTGCTCTTAGCACCGCGTTGCAGGGACACGTCTCGCTTCTTGACTTCGTGCTTAGCGCTCTCCGAATTCGCTGCTAGCTCCGCGGTCCTTCTCAGCTGCAAGTAGCAGCGCTCGCAGTACATAGAGCTTCGCAAGGACCGAAGACCCGGAGGGACATATCGCACACGACAATGTGCCAGGACAGAGACGTGTTCTACATTGTCCCTTCTCGTCATCCAGTTTGTGCCTCTGCTGCTTCTGCTGTTAGGAATCGCTCCGTGAAAGACGAGCGAGAGCGTCTTTCTGGGTGCATTGCACTGAGTGAGTGCTCGCTAGGGACTTTGCACTCGGAGCCAAGGCAACAGGGCGTGCTTGTCCGCAGAACTGAGAGCACGCTGTTGGGCAGAGCTGAAACTGACCGCTGCAGTTCAGCTCTCTCCGGACGGCAGACGCCGAAGAACGCAGCCGCTTGCGAGCGGCGCAGTGCAGCGAAGAGCACACGAGCAGCCAAAGAGCTCCTTCACAATCGCTTTCACTTCTCAGTGCTCTTGCTGCTTGGAAAAGCAGCACACAGCCGTTGCACGCCAGGGCAAAAGCTGGGGCAGTGCCCGTCTTCACTCCTTCGCTGTGCTGTACTCCATGCAGCTAGAACGAAGCGAGAAGGACGCGAGGACGAAGAAGGCGTTCTTAAAGTAGCCCCTTGTCAGCAGCCCTGAAAGGGCGCATAACACACGGCGTCTCGCTGCCCTCCGTTCTACATACTCGCGGCTCCCTTTGCCGACTTGCAAAAGTTGCTACCAGAGCAGAGGCGGCCAGATTGAAGAGGCACTGCTTAGGTTCACCTTTTCCTTACTGCACGTAAGCCACGTCCAGCTCCTCGCTGCACTCTGGATTTCCCTTCTCCGCGGCACTTAGCGTGGTGCTGCGTGTGTGCAACTCGGCGCCTAGAAGTGACCGCCAATGCTTTCAGAGCGGGCTGCAAGGGAACCAAGGAGCAGCACAAGCAGCAGTGCTTCAGCTTGCTCCTTCCGACTGCTAAGGGCACTTGGGAAGGCAAGCGAGAGTCAACCACCTTCCTCTCCTAGTAGCCTCTAACGTGGTGCACACAAGCACGGCGCTCTTGCCGCTTCGTTCACCGCCCTCGCCCACGCCTTGCTCCGCTTTCACTTGCCGGCGGCCAGAAGCCGCTGCAGGGGCGCCACATACCCAGCAGTGTGCGGGCAGCCAAGAGCTCGAGAACGCTTCTTCTGCCCAAGCCAGCCTAGGGCGTGCACCTTTGTTCTCAGAGCTCCGTGTAACAGTCTGCGTCTCTCGCAGTTCGAATGGAAAACGAAAGCTTTTCGCCTACGCCCTTCACGGAGATCCGTTGTTACGACGAGAATGTCTTGTGGCCGGAGCTCGCCCCCGCCGCGAGGAAGCTGCTCTTAGCACCGCGTTGCAGGGACACGTCTCGCTTCTTGACTTCGTGCTTAGCGCTCTCCGAATTCGCTGCTAGCTCCGCGGTCCTTCTCAGCTGCAAGTAGCAGCGCTCGCAGTACATAGAGCTTCGCAAGGACCGAAGACCCGGAGGGACATATCGCACACGACAATGTGCCAGGACAGAGACGTGTTCTACATTGTCCCTTCTCGTCATCCAGTTTGTGCCTCTGCTGCTTCTGCTGTTAGGAATCGCTCCTTGAAAGACGAGCGAGAGCGTCTTTCTGGGTGCATTGCACTGAGTGAGTGCTCGCTAGGGACTTTGCACTCGGAGCCAAGGCAACAGGGCGTGCTTGTCCGCAGAACTGAGAGCACGCTGTTGGGCAGAGCTGAAACTGACCGCTGCAGTTCAGCTCTCTCCGGACGGCAGACGCCGAAGAACGCAGCCGCTTGCGAGCGGCGCAGTGCAGCGAAGAGCACACGAGCAGCCAAAGAGCTCCTTCACAATCGCTTTCACTTCTCAGTGCTCTTGCTGCTTGGAAAAGCAGCACACAGCCGTTGCACGCCAGGGCAAAAGCTGGGGCAGTGCCCGTCTTCACTCCTTCGCTGTGCTGTACTCCATGCAGCTAGAGCGAAGCGAGAAGGACGCGAGGACGAAGAAGGCGTTCTTAAAGTAGCCCCTTGTCAGCAGCCCTGAAAGGGCGCATAACACACGGCGTCTCGCCGCCCTCCGTTCTACATACTCGCGGCTCCCTTTGCCGACTTGCAAAAGTTGCTACCAGAGCAGAGGCGGCCAGATTGAAGAGGCACTGCTTAGGTTCACCTTTTCCTTACTGCACGTAAGCCACGTCCAGCTCCTCGCTGCACTCTGGATTTCCCTTCTCCGCGACACTTAACGCGGTGCTGTGTGTGTGCAACTCGGCGCCTAGAAGTGACCGCCAATGCTTTCAGAGCGGGCTGCAAGGGAACCAAGGAGCAGCACAAGCAGCAGTGCTTCAGCTTGCTCCTTCCGACTGCTAAGGGCACTTGGGAAGGCAAGCGAGAGTCAACCACCTTCCTCTCCTAGTAGCCTCTAACGTGGTGCACACAAGCACGGCACATAGCCGCTTCGTTCACCGCCCTCGCCCACGCCTTGCTCCGCTTTCACTTGCCGGCGGCCAGAAGCCGCTGCAGGGGCGCCACATACCCAGCAGTGTGCGGGCAGCCAAGAGCTCGAGAACGCTTCTTCTGCCCAAGCCCGCCTAGGGCGTGCACCTTTGTTCTCAGAGCTCCGTGTAACAGTCTGCGTCTCTCGCAGTTCGAATGGAAAACGAAAGCTTTTCGCCTACGCCCTTCACGGAGATCCGTTGCTGCGACGAGAATGTCTTGTGGCCGGAGCTCGCCCCCGCCGCGAGGAAGCTGCTCTTAGCACCGCGTTGCAGGGACACGTCTCGCTTCTTGACTTCGTGCTTAGCGCTCTCCGAATTCGCTGCTAGCTCCGCGGTCCTTCTCAGCTGCAAGTAGCAGCGCTCGCAGTACATAGAGCTTCGCAAGGACCGAAGACCCGGAGGGACATATCGCACACGACAATGTGCCAGGACAGAGACGTGTTCTACATTGTCCCTTCTCGTCATCCAGTTTGTGCCTCTGCTGCTTCTGCTGTTAGGAATCGCTCCGTGAAAGACGAGCGAGAGCGTCTTTCTGGGTGCATTGCACTGAGTGAGTGCTCGCTAGGGACTTTGCACTCGGAGCCAAGGCAACAGGGCGTGCTTGTCCGCAGAACTGAGAGCACGCTGTTGGGCAGAGCTGAAACTGACCGCTGCAGTTCAGCTCTCTCCGGACGGCAGACGCCGAAGAACGCAGCCGCTTGCGAGCGGCGCAGTGCAGCGAAGAGCACACGAGCAGCCAAAGAGCTCCTTCACAATCGCTTTCACTTCTCAGTGCTCTTGCTGCTTGGAAAAGCAGCACACAGCCGTTGCACGCCAGGGCAAAAGCTGGGGCAGTGCCCGTCTTCACTCCTTCGCTGTGCTGTACTCCATGCAGCTAGAACGAAGCGAGAAGGACGCGAGGACGAAGAAGGCGTTCTTAAAGTAGCCCCTTGTCAGCAGCCCTGAAAGGGCGCATAACACACGGCGTCTCGCTGCCCTCCGTTCTACATACTCGCGGCTCCCTTTGCCGACTTGCAAAAGTTGCTACCAGAGCAGAGGCGGCCAGATTGAAGAGGCACTGCTTAGGTTCACCTTTTCCTTACTGCACGTAAGCCACGTCCAGCTCCTCGCTGCACTCTGGATTTCCCTTCTCCGCGGCACTTAGCGCGGTGCTGCGTGTGTGCAACTCGGCGCCTAGAAGTGACCGCCAATGCTTTCAGAGCGGGCTGCAAGGGAACCAAGGAGCAGCACAAGCAGCAGTGCTTCAGCTTGCTCCTTCCGACTGCTAAGGGCACTTGGGAAGGCAAGCGAGAGTCAACCACCTTCCTCTCCTAGTAGCCTCTAACGTGGTGCACACAAGCACGGCGCTCTTGCCGCTTCGTTCACCGCCCTCGCCCACGCCTTGCTCCGCTTTCACTTGCCGGCGGCCAGAAGCCGCTGCAGGGGCGCCACATACCCAGCAGTGTGCGGGCAGCCAAGAGCTCGAGAACGCTTCTTCTGCCCAAGCCCGCCTAGGGCGTGCACCTTTGTTCTCAGAGCTCCGTGTAACAGTCTGCCTCTCTCGCAGTTCGAATGGAAAACGAAAGCTTTTCGCCTACGCCCTTCACGGAGATCCGTTGCTACGACGAGAATGTCTTGTGGCCGGAGCTCGCCCCCGCCGCGAGGAAGCTGCTCTTAGCACCGCGTTGCAGGGACACGTCTCGCTTCTTGACTTCGTGCTTAGCGCTCTCCGAATTCGCTGCTAGCTCCGCGGTCCTTCTCAGCTGCAAGTAGCAGCGCTCGCAGTACATAGAGCTTCGCAAGGTCCGAAGACCCGGAGGGACATATCGTACACGACAATGTGCCAGGACAGAGACGTGTTCTACATTGTCCCTTCTCGTCATCCAGTTTGTGCCTCTGCTGCTTCTGCTGTTAGGAATCGCTGCTTGAAAGACGAGCGAGAGCGTCTTTCTGGGTGCATTGCACTGAGTGAGTGCTCGCTAGGGACTTTGCACTCGGAGCCAAGGCAACAGGGCGTGCTTGTCCGCAGAACTGAGAGCACGCTGTTGGGCAGAGCTGAAACTGACCGCTGCAGTTCAGCTCTCTCCGGACGGCAGACGCCGCAGAACGCAGCCGCTTGCGAGCGGCGCAGTGCAGCGAAGAGCACACGAGCAGCCAAAGAGCTCCTTCACAATCGCTTTCACTTCTCAGTGCTCTTGCTGCTTGGAAAAGCAGCACACAGCCGTTGCACGCCAGGGCAAAAGCTGGGGCAGTGCCCGTCTTCACTCCTTCGCTGTGCTGTACTCCATGCAGCTAGAACGAAGCGAGAAGGACGCGAGGACGAAGAAGGCGTTCTTAAAGTAGCCCCTTGTCAGCAGCCCTGAAAGGGCGCATAACACACGGCGTCTCGCTGCCCTCCGTTCTACATACTCGCGGCTCCCTTTGCCGACTTGCAAAAGTTGCTACCAGAGCAGAGGCGGCCAGATTGAAGAGGCACTGCTTAGGTTCACCTTTTCCTTACTGCACGTAAGCCACGTCCAGCTCTTCGCTGCACTCTGGATTTCCCTTCTCCGCGGCACTTAGCGTGGTGCTGCGTGTGTGCAACTCGGCGCCTAGAAGTGACCGCCAATGCTTTCAGAGCGGGCTGCAAGGGAACCAAGGAGCAGCACAAGCAGCAGTGCTTCAGCTTGCTCCTTCCGACTGCTAAGGGCACTTGGGAAGGCAAGCGAGAGTCAACCACCTTCCTCTCCTAGTAGCCTCTAACGTGGTGCACACAAGCACGGCACATAGCCGCTTCGTTCACCGCCCTCGCCCTCGCCCACGCCTTGCTCCGCTTTCACTTGCCGGCGGCCAGAAGCCGCTGCAGGGGCGCCACATACCCAGCAGTGTGCGGGCAGCCAAGAGCTCGAGAACGCTTCTTCTGCCCAAGCCAGCCTAGGGCGTGCACCTTTGTTCTCAGAGCTCCGTGTAACAGTCTGCGTCTCTCGCAGTTCGAATGGAAAACGAAAGCTTTTCGCCTACGCCCTTCACGGAGATCCGTTGCTACGACGAGAATGTCTTGTGGCCGGAGCTCGCCCCCGCCGCGAGGAAGCTGCTCTTAGCACCGCGTTGCAGGGACACGTCTCGCTTCTTGACTTCGTGCTTAGCGCTCTCCGAATTCGCTGCTAGCTCCGCGGTCCTTCTCAGCTGCAAGTAGCAGCGCTCGCAGTACATAGAGCTTCGCAAGGACCGAAGACCCGGAGGGACATATCGCACACGACAATGTGCCAGGACAGAGACGTGTTCTACATTGTCCCTTCTCGTCATCCAGTTTGTGCCTCTGCTGCTTCTGCTGTTAGGAATCGCTCCTTGAAAGACGAGCGAGAGCGTCTTTCTGGGTGCATTGCACTGAGTGAGTGCTCGCTAGGGACTTTGCACTCGGAGCCAAGGCAACAGGGCGTGCTTGTCCGCAGAACTGAGAGCACGCTGTTGGGCAGAGCTGAAACTGACCGCTGCAGTTCAGCTCTCTCCGGACGGCAGACGCCGAAGAACGCAGCCGCTTGCGAGCGGCGCAGTGCAGCGAAGAGCACACGAGCAGCCAAAGAGCTCCTTCACAATCGCTTTCACTTCTCAGTGCTCTTGCTGCTTGGAAAAGCAGCACACAGCCGTTGCACGCCAGGGCAAAAGCTGGGGCAGTGCCCGTCTTCACTCCTTCGCTGTGCTGTACTCCATGCAGCTAGAACGAAGCGAGAAGGACGCGAGGACGAAGAAGGCGTTCTTAAAGTAGCCCCTTGTCAGCAGCCCTGAAAGGGCGCATAACACACGGCGTCTCGCTGCCCTCCGTTCTACATACTCGCGGCTCCCTTTGCCGACTTGCAAAAGTTGCTACCAGAGCAGAGGCGGCCAGATTGAAGAGGCACTGCTTAGGTTCACCTTTTCCTTACTGCACGTAAGCCACGTCCAGCTCCTCGCTGCACTCTGGATTTCCCTTCTCCGCGGCACTTAGCGTGGTGCTGCGTGTGTGCAACTCGGCGCCTAGAAGTGACCGCCAATGCTTTCAGAGCGGGCTGCAAGGGAACCAAGGAGCAGCACAAGCAGCAGTGCTTCAGCTTGCTCCTTCCGACTGCTAAGGGCACTTGGGAAGGCAAGCGAGAGTCAACCACCTTCCTCTCCTAGTAGCCTCTAACGTGGTGCACACAAGCACGGCACATAGCCGCTTCGTTCACCGCCCTCGCCCTCGCCCACGCCTTGCTCCGCTTTCACTTGCCGGCGGCCAGAAGCCGCTGCAGGGGCGCCACATACCCAGCAGTGTGCGGGCAGCCAAGAGCTCGAGAACGCTTCTTCTGCCCAAGCCAGCCTAGGGCGTGCACCTTTGTTCTCAGAGCTCCGTGTAACAGTCTGCGTCTCTCGCAGTTCGAATGGAAAACGAAAGCTTTTCGCCTACGCCCTTCACGGAGATCCGTTGCTACGACGAGAATGTCTTGTGGCCGGAGCTCGCCCCCGCCGCGAGGAAGCTGCTCTTAGCACCGCGTTGCAGGGACACGTCTCGCTTCTTGACTTCGTGCTTAGCGCTCTCCGAATTCGCTGCTAGCTCCGCGGTCCTTCTCAGCTGCAAGTAGCAGCGCTCGCAGTACATAGAGCTTCGCAAGGACCGAAGACCCGGAGGGACATATCGCACACGACAATGTGCCAGGACAGAGACGTGTTCTACATTGTCCCTTCTCGTCATCCAGTTTGTGCCTCTGCTGCTTCTGCTGTTAGGAATCGCTCCTTGAAAGACGAGCGAGAGCGTCTTTCTGGGTGCATTGCACTGAGTGAGTGCTCGCTAGGGACTTTGCACTCGGAGCCAAGGCAACAGGGCGTGCTTGTCCGCAGAACTGAGAGCACGCTGTTGGGCAGAGCTGAAACTGACCGCTGCAGTTCAGCTCTCTCCGGACGGCAGACGCCGAAGAACGCAGCCGCTTGCGAGCGGCGCAGTGCAGCGAAGAGCACACGAGCAGCCAAAGAGCTCCTTCACAATCGCTTTCACTTCTCAGTGCTCTTGCTGCTTGGAAAAGCAGCACACAGCCGTTGCACGCCAGGGCAAAAGCTGGGGCAGTGCCCGTCTTCACTCCTTCGCTGTGCTGTACTCCATGCAGCTAGAACGAAGCGAGAAGGACGCGAGGACGAAGAAGGCGTTCTTAAAGTAGCCCCTTGTCAGCAGCCCTGAAAGGGCGCATAACACACGGCGTCTCGCCGCCCTCCGTTCTACATACTCGCGGCTCCCTTTGCCGACTTGCAAAAGTTGCTACCAGAGCAGAGGCGGCCAGATTGAAGAGGCACTGCTTAGGTTCACCTTTTCCTTACTGCACGTAAGCCACGTCCAGCTCCTCGCTGCACTCTGGATTTCCCTTCTCTGCGGCACTTAGCGTGGTGCTGCGTGTGTGCAACTCGGCGCCTAGAAGTGACCGCCAATGCTTTCAGAGCGGGCTGCAAGGGAACCAAGGAGCAGCACAAGCAGCAGTGCTTCAGCTTGCTCCTTCCGACTGCTAAGGGCACTTGGGAAGGCAAGCGAGAGTCAACCACCTTCCTCTCCTAGTAGCCTCTAACGTGGTGCACACAAGCACGGCGCTCTTGCCGCTTCGTTCACCGCCCTCGCCCACGCCTTGCTCCGCTTTCACTTGCCGGCGGCCAGAAGCCGCTGCAGGGGCGCCACATACCCAGCAGTGTGCGGGCAGCCAAGAGCTCGAGAACGCTTCTTCTGCCCAAGCCCGCCTAGGGCGTGCACCTTTGTTCTCAGAGCTCCGTGTAACAGTCTGCCTCTCTCGCAGTTCGAATGGAAAACGAAAGCTTTTCGCCTACGCCCTTCACGGAGATCCGTTGCTACGACGAGAATATCTTGTGGCCGGAGCTCGCCCCCGCCGCGAGGAAGCTGCTCTTAGCACCGCGTTGCAGGGACACGTCTCGCTTCTTGACTTCGTGCTTAGCGCTCTCCGAATTCGCTGCTAGCTCCGCGGTCCTTCTCAGCTGCAAGTAGCAGCGCTCGCAGTACATAGAGCTTCGCAAGGACCGAAGACCCGGAGGGACATATCGCACACGACAATGTGCCAGGACAGAGACGTGTTCTACATTGTCCCTTCTCGTCATCCAGTTTGTGCCTCTGCTGCTTCTGCTGTTAGGAATCGCTCCTTGAAAGACGAGCGAGAGCGTCTTTCTGGGTGCATTGCACTGAGTGAGTGCTCGCTAGGGACTTTGCACTCGGAGCCAAGGCAACAGGGCGTGCTTGTCCGCAGAACTGAGAGCACGCTGTTGGGCAGAGCTGAAACTGACCGCTGCAGTTCAGCTCTCTCCGGACGGCAGACGCCGAAGAACGCAGCCGCTTGCGAGCGGCGCAGTGCAGCGAAGAGCACACGAGCAGCCAAAGAGCTCCTTCACAATCGCTTTCACTTCTCAGTGCTCTTGCTGCTTGGAAAAGCAGCACACAGCCGTTGCACGCCAGGGCAAAAGCTGGGGCAGTGCCCGTCTTCACTCCTTCGCTGTGCTGTACTCCATGCAGCTAGAACGAAGCGAGAAGGACGCGAGGACGAAGAAGGCGTTCTTAAAGTAGCCCCTTGTCAGCAGCCCTGAAAGGGCGCATAACACACGGCGTCTCGCCGCCCTCCGTTCTACATACTCGCGGCTCCCTTTGCCGACTTGCAAAAGTTGCTACCAGAGCAGAGGCGGCCAGATTGAAGAGGCACTGCTTAGGTTCACCTTTTCCTTACTGCACGTAAGCCACGTCCAGCTCCTCGCTGCACTCTGGATTTCCCTTCTCTGCGGCACTTAACGTGGTGCTGCGTGTGTGCAACTCGGCGCCTAGAAGTGACCGCCAATGCTTTCAGAGCGGGCTGCAAGGGAACCAAGGAGCAGCACAAGCAGCAGTGCTTCAGCTTGCTCCTTCCGACTGCTAAGGGCACTTGGGAAGGCAAGCGAGAGTCAACCACCTTCCTCTCCTAGTAGCCTCTAACGTGGTGCACACAAGCACGGCGCTCTTGCCGCTTCGTTCACCGCCCTCGCCCACGCCTTGCTCCGCTTTCACTTGCCGGCGGCCAGAAGCCGCTGCAGGGGCGCCACATACCCAGCAGTGTGCGGGCAGCCAAGAGCTCGAGAACGCTTCTCCTGCCCAAGCCCGCCTAGGGCGTGCACCTTTGTTCTCAGAGCTCCGTGTAACAGTCTGCCTCTCTCGCAGTTCGAATGGAAAACGAAAGCTTTTCGCCTACGCCCTTCACGGAGATCCGTTGCTACGACGAGAATATCTTGTGGCCGGAGCTCGCCCCCGCCGCGAGGAAGCTGCTCTTAGCACCGCGTTGCAGGGACACGTCTCGCTTCTTGACTTCGTGCTTAGCGCTCTCCGAATTCGCTGCTAGCTCCGCGGTCCTTCTCAGCTGCAAGTAGCAGCGCTCGCAGTACATAGAGCTTCGCAAGGACCGAAGACCCGGAGGGACATATCGCACACGACAATGTGCCAGGACAGAGACGTGTTCTACATTGTCCCTTCTCGTCATCCAGTTTGTGCCTCTGCTGCTTCTGCTGTTAGGAATCGCTGCTTGAAAGACGAGCGAGAGCGTCTTTCTGGGTGCATTGCACTGAGTGAGTGCTCGCTAGGGACTTTGCACTCGGAGCCAAGGCAACAGGGCGTGCTTGTCCGCAGAACTGAGAGCACGCTGTTGGGCAGAGCTGAAACTGACCGCTGCAGTTCAGCTCTCTCCGGACGGCAGACGCCGAAGAACGCAGCCGCTTGCGAGCGGCGCAGTGCAGCGAAGAGCACACGAGCAGCCAAAGAGCTCCTTCACAATCGCTTTCACTTCTCAGTGCTCTTGCTGCTTGGAAAAGCAGCACACAGCCGTTGCACGCCAGGGCAAAAGCTGGGGCAGTGCCCGTCTTCACTCCTTCGCTGTGCTGTACTCCATGCAGCTAGAGCGAAGCGAGAAGGACGCGAGGACGAAGAAGGCCTTCTTAAAGTAGCCCCTTGTCAGCAGCCCTGAAAGGGCGCATAACACACGGCGTCTCGCCGCCCTCCGTTCTACATACTCGCGGCTCCCTTTGCCGACTTGCAAAAGTTGCTACCAGAGCAGAGGCGGCCAGATTGAAGAGGCACTGCTTAGGTTCACCTTTTCCTTACTGCACGTAAGCCACGTCCAGCTCCTCGCTGCACTCTGGATTTCCCTTCTCCGCGACACTTAACGTGGTGCTGTGTGTGTGCAACTCGGCGCCTAGAAGTGACCGCCAATGCTTTCAGAGCGGGCTGCAAGGGAACCAAGGAGCAGCACAAGCAGCAGTGCTTCAGCTTGCTCCTTCCGACTGCTAAGGGCACTTGGGAAGGCAAGCGAGAGTCAACCACCTTCCTCTCCTAGTAGCCTCTAACGTGGTGCACACAAGCACGGCGCTTTTGCCGCTTCGTTCACCGCCCTCGCCCACGCCTGGCGCCGCTTTCACTTGCCGGCGGCCAGAAGCCGCTGCAGAGGCGCCACATAGCCAGCAGTGGGCCGGCAGCCAAGAGCTCGAGAACGCTGCTTCAACCCAAGCCCGCCTAGGGCGTGCACCTTTGTTCTCAGAGCCCCGTTCAACAGTCTGCCTCTCTCGCAGTTCGAATGGAAAACGAAAGCTTTTCGCCTACGCCCTTCACAGAGATCCGTTGCCAGGACGAGAACGTCTTGTGGCCGGAGCTCGCCCCCGCCGCGAGGAAGCTGCTATTAGCAGCGCATTGCAGGGACACGTCTCGCTTCTTGACTTCGTGCTTAGCGCTCTCCGAAATCGCTGATAGCTCCGCGGTCCTTCTCAGCTGCAAGTAGCAGCGCTCGCAGTACATAGAGCTTCGCAAGGACCGAAGACCCGGAGGGACATATCGCACACGACAATGTGCCAGGACAGAGACGTGTTCTACATTGTCCCTTCTCGTCATCCAGTTTGTGCCTCTGCTGCTTCTGCTGTTAGGAATCGCTCCTTGCAAGACGAGCGAGAGCGTCTTTCTGGGTGCATTGCACTGAGTGAGTGCTCGCTAGGGACTTTGCACTCGGAGCCAAGGCAACAGGGCGTGCTTGTCCGCAGAACTGAGAGCGCGCTGTTGGGCAGAGCTGAAACTGACCGCTGCAGTTCAGCTCTCTCCGGACGGCAGACGCCGAAGAACGCAGCCGCTTGCGAGCGGCGCAGTGCAGCGAAGAGCACACGAGCAGCCAAAGAGCTCCTTCACAATCGCTTTCACTTCTCAGTGCTCTTGCTGCTTGGAAAAGCAGCACACAGCCGTTGCACGCCAGGGCAAAAGCTGGGGCAGTGCCCGTCTTCACTCCTTCGCTGTGCTGTACTCCATGCAGCTAGAGCGAAGCGAGAAGGACGCGAGGACGAAGAAGGCCTTCTTAAAGTAGCCCCTTGTCAGCAGCCCTGAAAGGGCGCATAACACACGGCGTCTCGCCGCCCTCCGTTCTACATACTCGCGGCTCCCTTTGCCGACTTGCAAAAGTTGCTACCAGAGCAGAGGCGGCCAGATTGAAGAGGCACTGCTTAGGTTCACCTTTTCCTTACTGCACGTAAGCCACGTCCAGCTCCTCGCTGCACTCTGGATTTCCCTTCTCCGCGACACTTAACGTGGTGCTGTGTGTGTGCAACTCGGCGCCTAGAAGTGACCGCCAATGCTTTCAGAGCGGGCTGCAAGGGAACCAAGGAGCAGCACAAGCAGCAGTGCTTCAGCTTGCTCCTTCCGACTGCTAAGGGCACTTGGGAAGGCAAGCGAGAGTCAACCACCTTCCTCTCCTAGTAGCCTCTAACGTGGTGCACACAAGCACGGCGCTTTTGCCGCTTCGTTCACCGCCCTCGCCCACGCCTGGCGCCGCTTTCACTTGCCGGCGGCCAGAAGCCGCTGCAGAGGCGCCACATACCCAGCAGTGTGCGGGCAGCCAAGAGCTCGAGAACGCTGCTTCAACCCAAGCCCGCCTAGGGCGTGCACCTTTGTTCTCAGAGCCCCGTTCAACAGTCTGCCTCTCTCGCAGTTCGAATGGAAAACGAAAGCTTTTCGCCTACGCCCTTCACAGAGATCCGTTGCCAGGACGAGAATGTCTTGTGGCCGGAGCTCGCCCCCGCCGCGAGGAAGCTGCTCTTAGCACCGCGTTGCAGGGACACGTCTCGCTTCTTGACTTCGTGCTTAGCGCTCTCCGAATTCGCTGCTAGCTCCGCGGTCCTTCTCAGCTGCAAGTAGCAGCGCTCGCAGTACATAGAGCTTCGCAAGGACCGAAGACCCGGAGGGACATATCGCACACGACAATGTGCCAGGACAGAGACGTGTTCTACATTGTCCCTTCTCGTCATCCAGTTTGTGCCTCTGCTGCTTCTGCTGTTAGGAATCGCTGCTTGAAAGACGAGCGAGAGCGTCTTTCTGGGTGCATTGCACTGAGTGAGTGCTCGCTAGGGACTTTGCACTCGGAGCCAAGGCAACAGGGCGTGCTTGTCCGCAGAACTGAGAGCACGCTGTTGGGCAGAGCTGAAACTGACCGCTGCAGTTCAGCTCTCTCCGGACGGCAGACGCCGAAGAACGCAGCCGCTTGCGAGCGGCGCAGTGCAGCGAAGAGCACACGAGCAGCCAAAGAGCTCCTTCACAATCGCTTTCACTTCTCAGTGCTCTTGCTGCTTGGAAAAGCAGCACACAGCCGTTGCACGCCAGGGCAAAAGCTGGGGCAGTGCCCGTCTTCACTCCTTCGCTGTGCTGTACTCCATGCAGCTAGAACGAAGCGAGAAGGACGCGAGGACGAAGAAGGCGTTCTTAAAGTAGCCCCTTGTCAGCAGCCCTGAAAGGGCGCATAACACACGGCGTCTCGCCGCCCTCCGTTCTACATACTCGCGGCTCCCTTTGCCGACTTGCAAAAGTTGCTACCAGAGCAGAGGCGGCCAGATTGAAGAGGCACTGCTTAGGTTCACCTTTTCCTTACTGCACGTAAGCCACGTCCAGCTCCTCGCTGCACTCTGGATTTCCCTTCTCCGCGACACTTAACGTGGTGCTGTGTGTGTGCAACTCGGCGCCTAGAAGTGACCGCCAATGCTTTCAGAGCGGGCTGCAAGGGAACCAAGGAGCAGCACAAGCAGCAGTGCTTCAGCTTGCTCCTTCCGACTGCTAAGGGCACTTGGGAAGGCAAGCGAGAGTCAACCACCTTCCTCTCCTAGTAGCCTCTAACGTGGTGCACACAAGCACGGCGCTCTTGCCGCTTCGTTCACCGCCCTCGCCCTCGCACACGCCTTGCTCCGCTTTCACTTGCCGGCGGCCAGGAGCCGCTGCAGGGGCGCCACATACCCAGCAGTGTGCGGGCAGCCAAGAGCTCGAGAACGCTTCTTCTGCCCAAGCCCGCCTAGGGCGTGCACCTTTGTTCTCAGAGCTCCGTGTAACAGTCTGCCTCTCTCGCAGTTCGAATGGAAAACGAAAGCTTTTCGCCTACGCCCTTCACGGAGATCCGTTGCTGCGACGAGAATGTCTTGTGGCCGGAGCTCGCCCCCGCCGCGAGGAAGCTGCTCTTAGCACCGCGTTGCAGGGACACGTCTCGCTTCTTGACTTCGTGCTTAGCGCTCTCCGAATTCGCTGCTAGCTCCGCGGTCCTTCTCAGCTGCAAGTAGCAGCGCTCGCAGTACATAGAGCTTCGCAAGGACCGAAGACCCGGAGGGACATATCGCACACGACAATGTGCCAGGACAGAGACGTGTTCTACATTGTCCCTTCTCGTCATCCAGTTTGTGCCTCTGCTGCTTCTGCTGTTAGGAATCGCTGCTTGAAAGACGAGCGAGAGCGTCTTTCTGGGTGCATTGCACTGAGTGAGTGCTCGCTAGGGACTTTGCACTCGGAGCCAAGGCAACAGGGCGTGCTTGTCCGCAGAACTGAGAGCACGCTGTTGGGCAGAGCTGAAACTGACCGCTGCAGTTCAGCTCTCTCCGGACGGCAGACGCCGAAGAACGCAGCCGCTTGCGAGCGGCGCAGTGCAGCGAAGAGCACACGAGCAGCCAAAGAGCTCCTTCACAATCGCTTTCACTTCTCAGTGCTCTTGCTGCTTGGAAAAGCAGCACACAGCCGTTGCACGCCAGGGCAAAAGCTGGGGCAGTGCCCGTCTTCACTCCTTCGCTGTGCTGTACTCCATGCAGCTAGAGCGAAGCGAGAAGGACGCGAGGACGAAGAAGGCCTTCTTAAAGTAGCCCCTTGTCAGCAGCCCTGAAAGGGCGCATAACACACGGCGTCTCGCCGCCCTCCGTTCTACATACTCGCGGCTCCCTTTGCCGACTTGCAAAAGTTGCTACCAGAGCAGAGGCGGCCAGATTGAAGAGGCACTGCTTAGGTTCACCTTTTCCTTACTGCACGTAAGCCACGTCCAGCTCCTCGCTGCACTCTGGATTTCCCTTCTCCGCGACACTTAACGTGGTGCTGTGTGTGTGCAACTCGGCGCCTAGAAGTGACCGCCAATGCTTTCAGAGCGGGCTGCAAGGGAACCAAGGAGCAGCACAAGCAGCAGTGCTTCAGCTTGCTCCTTCCGACTGCTAAGGGCACTTGGGAAGGCAAGCGAGAGTCAACCACCTTCCTCTCCTAGTAGCCTCTAACGTGGTGCACACAAGCACGGCACATAGCCGCTTCGTTCACCGCCCTCGCCCTCGCCCACGCCTTGCTCCGCTTTCACTTGCCGGCGGCCAGAAGCCGCTGCAGGGGCGCCACATACCCAGCAGTGTGCGGGCAGCCAAGAGCTCGAGAACGCTTCTTCTGCCCAAGCCAGCCTAGGGCGTGCACCTTTGTTCTCAGAGCTCCGTGTAACAGTCTGCGTCTCTCGCAGTTCGAATGGAAAACGAAAGCTTTTCGCCTACGCCCTTCACGGAGATCCGTTGCTACGACGAGAATGTCTTGTGGCCGGAGCTCGCCCCCGCCGCGAGGAAGCTGCTCTTAGCACCGCGTTGCAGGGACACGTCTCGCTTCTTGACTTCGTGCTTAGCGCTCTCCGAATTCGCTGCTAGCTCCGCGGTCCTTCTCAGCTGCAAGTAGCAGCGCTCGCAGTACATAGAGCTTCGCAAGGACCGAAGACCCGGAGGGACATATCGCACACGACAATGTGCCAGGACAGAGACGTGTTCTACATTGTCCCTTC
Organism: Sturnus vulgaris; assembly: GCF_052056855.1. Lineage (NCBI taxonomy): Eukaryota > Metazoa > Chordata > Aves > Passeriformes > Sturnidae > Sturnus > Sturnus vulgaris. The sequence goes on along the minus strand of NW_028275905.1, from coordinate 103,041 downwards.
TCGTCATCCAGTTTGTGCCTCTGCTGCTTCTGCTGTTAGGAATCGCTGCTTGAAAGACGAGCGAGAGCGTCTTTCTGGGTGCATTGCACTGAGTGAGTGCTCGCTAGGGACTTTGCACTCGGAGCCAAGGCAACAGGGCGTGCTTGTCCGCAGAACTGAGAGCACGCTGTTGGGCAGAGCTGAAACTGACCGCTGCAGTTCAGCTCTCTCCGGACGGCAGACGCCGAAGAACGCAGCCGCTTGCGAGCGGCGCAGTGCAGCGAAGAGCACACGAGCAGCCAAAGAGCTCCTTCACAATCGCTTTCACTTCTCAGTGCTCTTGCTGCTTGGAAAAGCAGCACACAGCCGTTGCACGCCAGGGCAAAAGCTGGGGCAGTGCCCGTCTTCACTCCTTCGCTGTGCTGTACTCCATGCAGCTAGAGCGAAGCGAGAAGGACGCGAGGACGAAGAAGGCGTTCTTAAAGTAGCCCCTTGTCAGCAGCCCTGAAAGGGCGCATAACACACGGCGTCTCGCCGCCCTCCGTTCTACATACTCGCGGCTCCCTTTGCCGACTTGCAAAAGTTGCTACCAGAGCAGAGGCGGCCAGATTGAAGAGGCAGTGCTTAGGTTCACCTTTTCCTTACTGCACGTAAGCCACGTCCAGCTCCTCGCTGCACTCTGGATTTCCCTTCTCCGCGACACTTAACGTGGTGCTGCGTGTGTGCAACTCGGCGCCTAGAAGTGACCGCCAATGCTTTCAGAGCGGGCTGCAAGGGAACCAAGGAGCAGCACAAGCAGCAGTGCTTCAGCTTGCTCCTTCCGACTGCTAAGGGCACTTGGGAAGGCAAGCGAGAGTCAACCACCTTCCTCTCCTAGTAGCCTCTAACGTGGTGCACACAAGCACGGCGCTCTTGCCGCTTCGTTCACCGCCCTCGCCCACGCCTTGCTCCGCTTTCACTTGCCGGCGGCCAGAAGCCGCTGCAGGGGCGCCACATACCCAGCAGTGTGCGGGCAGCCAAGAGCTCGAGAACGCTTCTTCTGCCCAAGCCCGCCTAGGGCGTGCACCTTTGTTCTCAGAGCTCCGTGTAACAGTCTGCGTCTCTCGCAGTTCGAATGGAAAACGAAAGCTTTTCGCCTACGCCCTTCACGGAGATCCGTTGCTACGACGAGAATGTCTTGTGGCCGGAGCTCGCCCCCGCCGCGAGGAAGCTGCTCTTAGCACCGCGTTGCAGGGACACGTCTCGCTTCTTGACTTCGTGCTTAGCGCTCTCCGAATTCGCTGCTAGCTCCGCGGTCCTTCTCAGCTGCAAGTAGCAGCGCTCGCAGTACATAGAGCTTCGCAAGGACCGAAGACCCGGAGGGACATATCGCACACGACAATGTGCCAGGACAGAGACGTGTTCTACATTGTCCCTTCTCGTCATCCAGTTTGTGCCTCTGCTGCTTCTGCTGTTAGGAATCGCTCCTTGAAAGACGAGCGAGAGCGTCTTTCTGGGTGCATTGCACTGAGTGAGTGCTCGCTAGGGACTTTGCACTCGGAGCCAAGGCAACAGGGCGTGCTTGTCCGCAGAACTGAGAGCACGCTGTTGGGCAGAGCTGAAACTGACCGCTGCAGTTCAGCTCTCTCCGGACGGCAGACGCCGAAGAACGCAGCCGCTTGCGAGCGGCGCAGTGCAGCGAAGAGCACACGAGCAGCCAAAGAGCTCCTTCACAATCGCTTTCACTTCTCAGTGCTCTTGCTGCTTGGAAAAGCAGCACACAGCCGTTGCACGCCAGGGCAAAAGCTGGGGCAGTGCCCGTCTTCACTCCTTCGCTGTGCTGTACTCCATGCAGCTAGAACGAAGCGAGAAGGACGCGAGGACGAAGAAGGCGTTCTTAAAGTAGCCCCTTGTCAGCAGCCCTGAAAGGGCGCATAACACACGGCGTCTCGCCGCCCTCCGTTCTACATACTCGCGGCTCCCTTTGCCGACTTGCAAAAGTTGCTACCAGAGCAGAGGCGGCCAGATTGAAGAGGCACTGCTTAGGTTCACCTTTTCCTTACTGCACGTAAGCCACGTCCAGCTCCTCGCTGCACTCTGGATTTCCCTTCTCTGCGGCACTTAGCGTGGTGCTGCGTGTGTGCAACTCGGCGCCTAGAAGTGACCGCCAATGCTTTCAGAGCGGGCTGCAAGGGAACCAAGGAGCAGCACAAGCAGCAGTGCTTCAGCTTGCTCCTTCCGACTGCTAAGGGCACTTGGGAAGGCAAGCGAGAGTCAACCACCTTCCTCTCCTAGTAGCCTCTAACGTGGTGCACACAAGCACGGCGCTTTTGCCGCTTCGTTCACCGCCCTCGCCCACGCCTTGCTCCGCTTTCACTTGCCGGCGGCCAGAAGCCGCTGCAGGGGCGCCACATACCCAGCAGTGTGCGGGCAGCCAAGAGCTCGAGAACGCTTCTTCTGCCCAAGCCCGCCTAGGGCGTGCACCTTTGTTCTCAGAGCTCCGTGTAACAGTCTGCCTCTCTCGCAGTTCGAATGGAAAACGAAAGCTTTTCGCCTACGCCCTTCACGGAGATCCGTTGCTACGACGAGAATATCTTGTGGCCGGAGCTCGCCCCCGCCGCGAGGAAGCTGCTCTTAGCACCGCGTTGCAGGGACACGTCTCGCTTCTTGACTTCGTGCTTAGCGCTCTCCGAATTCGCTGCTAGCTCCGCGGTCCTTCTCAGCTGCAAGTAGCAGCGCTCGCAGTACATAGAGCTTCGCAAGGACCGAAGACCCGGAGGGACATATCGCACACGACAATGTGCCAGGACAGAGACGTGTTCTACATTGTCCCTTCTCGTCATCCAGTTTGTGCCTCTGCTGCTTCTGCTGTTAGGAATCGCTGCTTGAAAGACGAGCGAGAGCGTCTTTCTGGGTGCATTGCACTGAGTGAGTGCTCGCTAGGGACTTTGCACTCGGAGCCAAGGCAACAGGGCGTGCTTGTCCGCAGAACTGAGAGCACGCTGTTGGGCAGAGCTGAAACTGACCGCTGCAGTTCAGCTCTCTCCGGACGGCAGACGCCGAAGAACGCAGCCGCTTGCGAGCGGCGCAGTGCAGCGAAGAGCACACGAGCAGCCAAAGAGCTCCTTCACAATCGCTTTCACTTCTCAGTGCTCTTGCTGCTTGGAAAAGCAGCACACAGCCGTTGCACGCCAGGGCAAAAGCTGGGGCAGTGCCCGTCTTCACTCCTTCGCTGTGCTGTACTCCATGCAGCTAGAGCGAAGCGAGAAGGACGCGAGGACGAAGAAGGCCTTCTTAAAGTAGCCCCTTGTCAGCAGCCCTGAAAGGGCGCATAACACACGGCGTCTCGCCGCCCTCCGTTCTACATACTCGCGGCTCCCTTTGCCGACTTGCAAAAGTTGCTACCAGAGCAGAGGCGGCCAGATTGAAGAGGCACTGCTTAGGTTCACCTTTTCCTTACTGCACGTAAGCCACGTCCAGCTCCTCGCTGCACTCTGGATTTCCCTTCTCCGCGACACTTAACGTGGTGCTGTGTGTGTGCAACTCGGCGCCTAGAAGTGACCGCCAATGCTTTCAGAGCGGGCTGCAAGGGAACCAAGGAGCAGCACAAGCAGCAGTGCTTCAGCTTGCTCCTTCCGACTGCTAAGGGCACTTGGGAAGGCAAGCGAGAGTCAACCACCTTCCTCTCCTAGTAGCCTCTAACGTGGTGCACACAAGCACGGCGCTTTTGCCGCTTCGTTCACCGCCCTCGCCCACGCCTGGCGCCGCTTTCACTTGCCGGCGGCCAGAAGCCGCTGCAGAGGCGCCACATAGCCAGCAGTGGGCCGGCAGCCAAGAGCTCGAGAACGCTGCTTCAACCCAAGCCCGCCTAGGGCGTGCACCTTTGTTCTCAGAGCCCCGTTCAACAGTCTGCCTCTCTCGCAGTTCGAATGGAAAACGAAAGCTTTTCGCCTACGCCCTTCACAGAGATCCGTTGCCAGGACGAGAACGTCTTGTGGCCGGAGCTCGCCCCCGCCGCGAGGAAGCTGCTATTAGCAGCGCATTGCAGGGACACGTCTCGCTTCTTGACTTCGTGCTTAGCGCTCTCCGAAATCGCTGATAGCTCCGCGGTCCTTCTCAGCTGCAAGTAGCAGCGCTCGCAGTACATAGAGCTTCGCAAGGACCGAAGACCCGGAGGGACATATCGCACACGACAATGTGCCAGGACAGAGACGTGTTCTACATTGTCCCTTCTCGTCATCCAGTTTGTGCCTCTGCTGCTTCTGCTGTTAGGAATCGCTCCTTGCAAGACGAGCGAGAGCGTCTTTCTGGGTGCATTGCACTGAGTGAGTGCTCGCTAGGGACTTTGCACTCGGAGCCAAGGCAACAGGGCGTGCTTGTCCGCAGAACTGAGAGCGCGCTGTTGGGCAGAGCTGAAACTGACCGCTGCAGTTCAGCTCTCTCCGGACGGCAGACGCCGAAGAACGCAGCCGCTTGCGAGCGGCGCAGTGCAGCGAAGAGCACACGAGCAGCCAAAGAGCTCCTTCACAATCGCTTTCACTTCTCAGTGCTCTTGCTGCTTGGAAAAGCAGCACACAGCCGTTGCACGCCAGGGCAAAAGCTGGGGCAGTGCCCGTCTTCACTCCTTCGCTGTGCTGTACTCCATGCAGCTAGAGCGAAGCGAGAAGGACGCGAGGACGAAGAAGGCCTTCTTAAAGTAGCCCCTTGTCAGCAGCCCTGAAAGGGCGCATAACACACGGCGTCTCGCCGCCCTCCGTTCTACATACTCGCGGCTCCCTTTGCCGACTTGCAAAAGTTGCTACCAGAGCAGAGGCGGCCAGATTGAAGAGGCACTGCTTAGGTTCACCTTTTCCTTACTGCACGTAAGCCACGTCCAGCTCCTCGCTGCACTCTGGATTTCCCTTCTCCGCGACACTTAACGTGGTGCTGTGTGTGTGCAACTCGGCGCCTAGAAGTGACCGCCAATGCTTTCAGAGCGGGCTGCAAGGGAACCAAGGAGCAGCACAAGCAGCAGTGCTTCAGCTTGCTCCTTCCGACTGCTAAGGGCACTTGGGAAGGCAAGCGAGAGTCAACCACCTTCCTCTCCTAGTAGCCTCTAACGTGGTGCACACAAGCACGGCGCTTTTGCCGCTTCGTTCACCGCCCTCGCCCACGCCTGGCGCCGCTTTCACTTGCCGGCGGCCAGAAGCCGCTGCAGAGGCGCCACATACCCAGCAGTGTGCGGGCAGCCAAGAGCTCGAGAACGCTGCTTCAACCCAAGCCCGCCTAGGGCGTGCACCTTTGTTCTCAGAGCCCCGTTCAACAGTCTGCCTCTCTCGCAGTTCGAATGGAAAACGAAAGCTTTTCGCCTACGCCCTTCACAGAGATCCGTTGCCAGGACGAGAATGTCTTGTGGCCGGAGCTCGCCCCCGCCGCGAGGAAGCTGCTCTTAGCACCGCGTTGCAGGGACACGTCTCGCTTCTTGACTTCGTGCTTAGCGCTCTCCGAATTCGCTGCTAGCTCCGCGGTCCTTCTCAGCTGCAAGTAGCAGCGCTCGCAGTACATAGAGCTTCGCAAGGACCGAAGACCCGGAGGGACATATCGCACACGACAATGTGCCAGGACAGAGACGTGTTCTACATTGTCCCTTCTCGTCATCCAGTTTGTGCCTCTGCTGCTTCTGCTGTTAGGAATCGCTCCTTGAAAGACGAGCGAGAGCGTCTTTCTGGGTGCATTGCACTGAGTGAGTGCTCGCTAGGGACTTTGCACTCGGAGCCAAGGCAACAGGGCGTGCTTGTCCGCAGAACTGAGAGCACGCTGTTGGGCAGAGCTGAAACTGACCGCTGCAGTTCAGCTCTCTCCGGACGGCAGACGCCGAAGAACGCAGCCGCTTGCGAGCGGCGCAGTGCAGCGAAGAGCACACGAGCAGCCAAAGAGCTCCTTCACAATCGCTTTCACTTCTCAGTGCTCTTGCTGCTTGGAAAAGCAGCACACAGCCGTTGCACGCCAGGGCAAAAGCTGGGGCAGTGCCCGTCTTCACTCCTTCGCTGTGCTGTACTCCATGCAGCTAGAACGAAGCGAGAAGGACGCGAGGACGAAGAAGGCGTTCTTAAAGTAGCCCCTTGTCAGCAGCCCTGAAAGGGCGCATAACACACGGCGTCTCGCCGCCCTCCGTTCTACATACTCGCGGCTCCCTTTGCCGACTTGCAAAAGTTGCTACCAGAGCAGAGGCGGCCAGATTGAAGAGGCACTGCTTAGGTTCACCTTTTCCTTACTGCACGTAAGCCACGTCCAGCTCCTCGCTGCACTCTGGATTTCCCTTCTCCGCGACACTTAACGTGGTGCTGTGTGTGTGCAACTCGGCGCCTAGAAGTGACCGCCAATGCTTTCAGAGCGGGCTGCAAGGGAACCAAGGAGCAGCACAAGCAGCAGTGCTTCAGCTTGCTCCTTCCGACTGCTAAGGGCACTTGGGAAGGCAAGCGAGAGTCAACCACCTTCCTCTCCTAGTAGCCTCTAACGTGGTGCACACAAGCACGGCGCTTTTGCCGCTTCGTTCACCGCCCTCGCCCTCGCACACGCCTTGCTCCGCTTTCACTTGCCGGCGGCCAGGAGCCGCTGCAGGGGCGCCACATACCCAGCAGTGTGCGGGCAGCCAAGAGCTCGAGAACGCTTCTTCTGCCCAAGCCCGCCTAGGGCGTGCACCTTTGTTCTCAGAGCTCCGTGTAACAGTCTGCCTCTCTCGCAGTTCGAATGGAAAACGAAAGCTTTTCGCCTACGCCCTTCACGGAGATCCGTTGCTGCGACGAGAATGTCTTGTGGCCGGAGCTCGCCCCCGCCGCGAGGAAGCTGCTCTTAGCACCGCGTTGCAGGGACACGTCTCGCTTCTTGACTTCGTGCTTAGCGCTCTCCGAATTCGCTGCTAGCTCCGCGGTCCTTCTCAGCTGCAAGTAGCAGCGCTCGCAGTACATAGAGCTTCGCAAGGACCGAAGACCCGGAGGGACATATCGCACACGACAATGTGCCAGGACAGAGACGTGTTCTACATTGTCCCTTCTCGTCATCCAGTTTGTGCCTCTGCTGCTTCTGCTGTTAGGAATCGCTGCTTGAAAGACGAGCGAGAGCGTCTTTCTGGGTGCATTGCACTGAGTGAGTGCTCGCTAGGGACTTTGCACTCGGAGCCAAGGCAACAGGGCGTGCTTGTCCGCAGAACTGAGAGCACGCTGTTGGGCAGAGCTGAAACTGACCGCTGCAGTTCAGCTCTCTCCGGACGGCAGACGCCGAAGAACGCAGCCGCTTGCGAGCGGCGCAGTGCAGCGAAGAGCACACGAGCAGCCAAAGAGCTCCTTCACAATCGCTTTCACTTCTCAGTGCTCTTGCTGCTTGGAAAAGCAGCACACAGCCGTTGCACGCCAGGGCAAAAGCTGGGGCAGTGCCCGTCTTCACTCCTTCGCTGTGCTGTACTCCATGCAGCTAGAGCGAAGCGAGAAGGACGCGAGGACGAAGAAGGCGTTCTTAAAGTAGCCCCTTGTCAGCAGCCCTGAAAGGGCGCATAACACACGGCGTCTCGCCGCCCTCCGTTCTACATACTCGCGGCTCCCTTTGCCGACTTGCAAAAGTTGCTACCAGAGCAGAGGCGGCCAGATTGAAGAGGCACTGCTTAGGTTCACCTTTTCCTTACTGCACGTAAGCCACGTCCAGCTCCTCGCTGCACTCTGGATTTCCCTTCTCCGCGACACTTAACGTGGTGCTGTGTGTGTGCAACTCGGCGCCTAGAAGTGACCGCCAATGCTTTCAGAGCGGGCTGCAAGGGAACCAAGGAGCAGCACAAGCAGCAGTGCTTCAGCTTGCTCCTTCCGACTGCTAAGGGCACTTGGGAAGGCAAGCGAGAGTCAACCACCTTCCTCTCCTAGTAGCCTCTAACGTGGTGCACACAAGCACGGCACATAGCCGCTTCGTTCACCGCCCTCGCCCACGCCTTGCTCCGCTTTCACTTGCCGGCGGCCAGAAGCCGCTGCAGGGGCGCCACATACCCAGCAGTGTGCGGGCAGCCAAGAGCTCGAGAACGCTTCTTCTGCCCAAGCCCGCCTAGGGCGTGCACCTTTGTTCTCAGAGCTCCGTGTAACAGTCTGCGTCTCTCGCAGTTCGAATGGAAAACGAAAGCTTTTCGCCTACGCCCTTCACGGAGATCCGTTGCTGCGACGAGAATGTCTTGTGGCCGGAGCTCGCCCCCGCCGCGAGGAAGCTGCTCTTAGCACCGCGTTGCAGGGACACGTCTCGCTTCTTGACTTCGTGCTTAGCGCTCTCCGAATTCGCTGCTAGCTCCGCGGTCCTTCTCAGCTGCAAGTAGCAGCGCTCGCAGTACATAGAGCTTCGCAAGGACCGAAGACCCGGAGGGACATATCGCACACGACAATGTGCCAGGACAGAGACGTGTTCTACATTGTCCCTTCTCGTCATCCAGTTTGTGCCTCTGCTGCTTCTGCTGTTAGGAATCGCTCCGTGAAAGACGAGCGAGAGCGTCTTTCTGGGTGCATTGCACTGAGTGAGTGCTCGCTAGGGACTTTGCACTCGGAGCCAAGGCAACAGGGCGTGCTTGTCCGCAGAACTGAGAGCACGCTGTTGGGCAGAGCTGAAACTGACCGCTGCAGTTCAGCTCTCTCCGGACGGCAGACGCCGAAGAACGCAGCCGCTTGCGAGCGGCGCAGTGCAGCGAAGAGCACACGAGCAGCCAAAGAGCTCCTTCACAATCGCTTTCACTTCTCAGTGCTCTTGCTGCTTGGAAAAGCAGCACACAGCCGTTGCACGCCAGGGCAAAAGCTGGGGCAGTGCCCGTCTTCACTCCTTCGCTGTGCTGTACTCCATGCAGCTAGAGCGAAGCGAGAAGGACGCGAGGACGAAGAAGGCGTTCTTAAAGTAGCCCCTTGTCAGCAGCCCTGAAAGGGCGCATAACACACGGCGTCTCGCCGCCCTCCGTTCTACATACTCGCGGCTCCCTTTGCCGACTTGCAAAAGTTGCTACCAGAGCAGAGGCGGCCAGATTGAAGAGGCACTGCTTAGGTTCACCTTTTCCTTACTGCACGTAAGCCACGTCCAGCTCCTCGCTGCACTCTGGATTTCCCTTCTCCGCGACACTTAACGTGGTGCTGTGTGTGTGCAACTCGGCGCCTAGAAGTGACCGCCAATGCTTTCAGAGCGGGCTGCAAGGGAACCAAGGAGCAGCACAAGCAGCAGTGCTTCAGCTTGCTCCTTCCGACTGCTAAGGGCACTTGGGAAGGCAAGCGAGAGTCAACCACCTTCCTCTCCTAGTAGCCTCTAACGTGGTGCACACAAGCACGGCACATAGCCGCTTCGTTCACCGCCCTCGCCCTCGCCCACGCCTTGCTCCGCTTTCACTTGCCGGCGGCCAGAAGCCGCTGCAGGGGCGCCACATACCCAGCAGTGTGCGGGCAGCCAAGAGCTCGAGAACGCTTCTTCTGCCCAAGCCAGCCTAGGGCGTGCACCTTTGTTCTCAGAGCTCCGTGTAACAGTCTGCGTCTCTCGCAGTTCGAATGGAAAACGAAAGCTTTTCGCCTACGCCCTTCACGGAGATCCGTTGCTACGACGAGAATGTCTTGTGGCCGGAGCTCGCCCCCGCCGCGAGGAAGCTGCTCTTAGCACCGCGTTGCAGGGACACGTCTCGCTTCTTGACTTCGTGCTTAGCGCTCTCCGAATTCGCTGCTAGCTCCGCGGTCCTTCTCAGCTGCAAGTAGCAGCGCTCGCAGTACATAGAGCTTCGCAAGGACCGAAGACCCGGAGGGACATATCGCACACGACAATGTGCCAGGACAGAGACGTGTTCTACATTGTCCCTTCTCGTCATCCAGTTTGTGCCTCTGCTGCTTCTGCTGTTAGGAATCGCTCCGTGAAAGACGAGCGAGAGCGTCTTTCTGGGTGCATTGCACTGAGTGAGTGCTCGCTAGGGACTTTGCACTCGGAGCCAAGGCAACAGGGCGTGCTTGTCCGCAGAACTGAGAGCACGCTGTTGGGCAGAGCTGAAACTGACCGCTGCAGTTCAGCTCTCTCCGGACGGCAGACGCCGAAGAACGCAGCCGCTTGCGAGCGGCGCAGTGCAGCGAAGAGCACACGAGCAGCCAAAGAGCTCCTTCACAATCGCTTTCACTTCTCAGTGCTCTTGCTGCTTGGAAAAGCAGCACACAGCCGTTGCACGCCAGGGCAAAAGCTGGGGCAGTGCCCGTCTTCACTCCTTCGCTGTGCTGTACTCCATGCAGCTAGAGCGAAGCGAGAAGGACGCGAGGACGAAGAAGGCGTTCTTAAAGTAGCCCCTTGTCAGCAGCCCTGAAAGGGCGCATAACACACGGCGTCTCGCCGCCCTCCGTTCTACATACTCGCGGCTCCCTTTGCCGACTTGCAAAAGTTGCTACCAGAGCAGAGGCGGCCAGATTGAAGAGGCACTGCTTAGGTTCACCTTTTCCTTACTGCACGTAAGCCACGTCCAGCTCCTCGCTGCACTCTGGATTTCCCTTCTCCGCGACACTTAACGCGGTGCTGTGTGTGTGCAACTCGGCGCCTAGAAGTGACCGCCAATGCTTTCAGAGCGGGCTGCAAGGGAACCAAGGAGCAGCACAAGCAGCAGTGCTTCAGCTTGCTCCTTCCGACTGCTAAGGGCACTTGGGAAGGCAAGCGAGAGTCAACCACCTTCCTCTCCTAGTAGCCTCTAACGTGGTGCACACAAGCACGGCACATAGCCGCTTCGTTCACCGCCCTCGCCCACGCCTTGCTCCGCTTTCACTTGCCGGCGGCCAGAAGCCGCTGCAGGGGCGCCACATACCCAGCAGTGTGCGGGCAGCCAAGAGCTCGAGAACGCTTCTTCTGCCCAAGCCCGCCTAGGGCGTGCACCTTTGTTCTCAGAGCTCCGTGTAACAGTCTGCGTCTCTCGCAGTTCGAATGGAAAACGAAAGCTTTTCGCCTACGCCCTTCACGGAGATCCGTTGCTGCGACGAGAATGTCTTGTGGCCGGAGCTCGCCCCCGCCGCGAGGAAGCTGCTCTTAGCACCGCGTTGCAGGGACACGTCTCGCTTCTTGACTTCGTGCTTAGCGCTCTCCGAATTCGCTGCTAGCTCCGCGGTCCTTCTCAGCTGCAAGTAGCAGCGCTCGCAGTACATAGAGCTTCGCAAGGACCGAAGACCCGGAGGGACATATCGCACACGACAATGTGCCAGGACAGAGACGTGTTCTACATTGTCCCTTCTCGTCATCCAGTTTGTGCCTCTGCTGCTTCTGCTGTTAGGAATCGCTCCGTGAAAGACGAGCGAGAGCGTCTTTCTGGGTGCATTGCACTGAGTGAGTGCTCGCTAGGGACTTTGCACTCGGAGCCAAGGCAACAGGGCGTGCTTGTCCGCAGAACTGAGAGCACGCTGTTGGGCAGAGCTGAAACTGACCGCTGCAGTTCAGCTCTCTCCGGACGGCAGACGCCGAAGAACGCAGCCGCTTGCGAGCGGCGCAGTGCAGCGAAGAGCACACGAGCAGCCAAAGAGCTCCTTCACAATCGCTTTCACTTCTCAGTGCTCTTGCTGCTTGGAAAAGCAGCACACAGCCGTTGCACGCCAGGGCAAAAGCTGGGGCAGTGCCCGTCTTCACTCCTTCGCTGTGCTGTACTCCATGCAGCTAGAGCGAAGCGAGAAGGACGCGAGGACGAAGAAGGCCTTCTTAAAGTAGCCCCTTGTCAGCAGCCCTGAAAGGGCGCATAACACACGGCGTCTCGCCGCCCTCCGTTCTACATACTCGCGGCTCCCTTTGCCGACTTGCAAAAGTTGCTACCAGAGCAGAGGCGGCCAGATTGAAGAGGCACTGCTTAGGTTCACCTTTTCCTTACTGCACGTAAGCCACGTCCAGCTCCTCGCTGCACTCTGGATTTCCCTTCTCCGCGACACTTAACGTGGTGCTGCGTGTGTGCAACTCGGCGCCTAGAAGTGACCGCCAATGCTTTCAGAGCGGGCTGCAAGGGAACCAAGGAGCAGCACAAGCAGCAGTGCTTCAGCTTGCTCCTTCCGACTGCTAAGGGCACTTGGGAAGGCAAGCGAGAGTCAACCACCTTCCTCTCCTAGTAGCCTCTAACGTGGTGCACACAAGCACGGCACATAGCCGCTTCGTTCACCGCCCTCGCCCACGCCTTGCTCCGCTTTCACTTGCCGGCGGCCAGAAGCCGCTGCAGGGGCGCCACATACCCAGCAGTGTGCGGGCAGCCAAGAGCTCGAGAACGCTTCTTCTGCCCAAGCCCGCCTAGGGCGTGCACCTTTGTTCTCAGAGCTCCGTGTAACAGTCTGCGTCTCTCGCAGTTCGAATGGAAAACGAAAGCTTTTCGCCTACGCCCTTCACGGAGATCCGTTGCTGCGACGAGAATGTCTTGTGGCCGGAGCTCGCCCCCGCCGCGAGGAAGCTGCTCTTAGCACCGCGTTGCAGGGACACGTCTCGCTTCTTGACTTCGTGCTTAGCGCTCTCCGAATTCGCTGCTAGCTCCGCGGTCCTTCTCAGCTGCAAGTAGCAGCGCTCGCAGTACATAGAGCTTCGCAAGGACCGAAGACCCGGAGGGACATATCGCACACGACAATGTGCCAGGACAGAGACGTGTTCTACATTGTCCCTTCTCGTCATCCAGTTTGTGCCTCTGCTGCTTCTGCTGTTAGGAATCGCTCCGTGAAAGACGAGCGAGAGCGTCTTTCTGGGTGCATTGCACTGAGTGAGTGCTCGCTAGGGACTTTGCACTCGGAGCCAAGGCAACAGGGCGTGCTTGTCCGCAGAACTGAGAGCACGCTGTTGGGCAGAGCTGAAACTGACCGCTGCAGTTCAGCTCTCTCCGGACGGCAGACGCCGAAGAACGCAGCCGCTTGCGAGCGGCGCAGTGCAGCGAAGAGCACACGAGCAGCCAAAGAGCTCCTTCACAATCGCTTTCACTTCTCAGTGCTCTTGCTGCTTGGAAAAGCAGCACACAGCCGTTGCACGCCAGGGCAAAAGCTGGGGCAGTGCCCGTCTTCACTCCTTCGCTGTGCTGTACTCCATGCAGCTAGAACGAAGCGAGAAGGACGCGAGGACGAAGAAGGCGTTCTTAAAGTAGCCCCTTGTCAGCAGCCCTGAAAGGGCGCATAACACACGGCGTCTCGCTGCCCTCCGTTCTACATACTCGCGGCTCCCTTTGCCGACTTGCAAAAGTTGCTACCAGAGCAGAGGCGGCCAGATTGAAGAGGCACTGCTTAGGTTCACCTTTTCCTTACTGCACGTAAGCCACGTCCAGCTCCTCGCTGCACTCTGGATTTCCCTTCTCCGCGGCACTTAGCGTGGTGCTGCGTGTGTGCAACTCGGCGCCTAGAAGTGACCGCCAATGCTTTCAGAGCGGGCTGCAAGGGAACCAAGGAGCAGCACAAGCAGCAGTGCTTCAGCTTGCTCCTTCCGACTGCTAAGGGCACTTGGGAAGGCAAGCGAGAGTCAACCACCTTCCTCTCCTAGTAGCCTCTAACGTGGTGCACACAAGCACGGCGCTCTTGCCGCTTCGTTCACCGCCCTCGCCCACGCCTTGCTCCGCTTTCACTTGCCGGCGGCCAGAAGCCGCTGCAGGGGCGCCACATACCCAGCAGTGTGCGGGCAGCCAAGAGCTCGAGAACGCTTCTTCTGCCCAAGCCCGCCTAGGGCGTGCACCTTTGTTCTCAGAGCCCCGTTCAACAGTCTGCCTCTCTCGCAGTTCGAATGGAAAACGAAAGCTTTTCGCCTACGCCCTTCACAGAGATCCGTTGCCAGGACGAGAATGTCTTGTGGCCGGAGCTCGCCCCCGCCGCGAGGAAGCTGCTCTTAGCACCGCGTTGCAGGGACACGTCTCGCTTCTTGACTTCGTGCTTAGCGCTCTCCGAATTCGCTGCTAGCTCCGCGGTCCTTCTCAGCTGCAAGTAGCAGCGCTCGCAGTACATAGAGCTTCGCAAGGACCGAAGACCCGGAGGGACATATCGCACACGACAATGTGCCAGGACAGAGACGTGTTCTACATTGTCCCTTCTCGTCATCCAGTTTGTGCCTCTGCTGCTTCTGCTGTTAGGAATCGCTCCTTGAAAGACGAGCGAGAGCGTCTTTCTGGGTGCATTGCACTGAGTGAGTGCTCGCTAGGGACTTTGCACTCGGAGCCAAGGCAACAGGGCGTGCTTGTCCGCAGAACTGAGAGCACGCTGTTGGGCAGAGCTGAAACTGACCGCTGCAGTTCAGCTCTCTCCGGACGGCAGACGCCGAAGAACGCAGCCGCTTGCGAGCGGCGCAGTGCAGCGAAGAGCACACGAGCAGCCAAAGAGCTCCTTCACAATCGCTTTCACTTCTCAGTGCTCTTGCTGCTTGGAAAAGCAGCACACAGCCGTTGCACGCCAGGGCAAAAGCTGGGGCAGTGCCCGTCTTCACTCCTTCGCTGTGCTGTACTCCATGCAGCTAGAACGAAGCGAGAAGGACGCGAGGACGAAGAAGGCGTTCTTAAAGTAGCCCCTTGTCAGCAGCCCTGAAAGGGCGCATAACACACGGCGTCTCGCCGCCCTCCGTTCTACATACTCGCGGCTCCCTTTGCCGACTTGCAAAAGTTGCTACCAGAGCAGAGGCGGCCAGATTGAAGAGGCACTGCTTAGGTTCACCTTTTCCTTACTGCACGTAAGCCACGTCCAGCTCCTCGCTGCACTCTGGATTTCCCTTCTCCGCGACACTTAACGTGGTGCTGTGTGTGTGCAACTCGGCGCCTAGAAGTGACCGCCAATGCTTTCAGAGCGGGCTGCAAGGGAACCAAGGAGCAGCACAAGCAGCAGTGCTTCAGCTTGCTCCTTCCGACTGCTAAGGGCACTTGGGAAGGCAAGCGAGAGTCAACCACCTTCCTCTCCTAGTAGCCTCTAACGTGGTGCACACAAGCACGGCGCTTTTGCCGCTTCGTTCACCGCCCTCGCCCTCGCACACGCCTTGCTCCGCTTTCACTTGCCGGCGGCCAGGAGCCGCTGCAGGGGCGCCACATACCCAGCAGTGTGCGGGCAGCCAAGAGCTCGAGAACGCTTCTTCTGCCCAAGCCCGCCTAGGGCGTGCACCTTTGTTCTCAGAGCTCCGTGTAACAGTCTGCCTCTCTCGCAGTTCGAATGGAAAACGAAAGCTTTTCGCCTACGCCCTTCACGGAGATCCGTTGCTGCGACGAGAATGTCTTGTGGCCGGAGCTCGCCCCCGCCGCGAGGAAGCTGCTCTTAGCACCGCGTTGCAGGGACACGTCTCGCTTCTTGACTTCGTGCTTAGCGCTCTCCGAATTCGCTGCTAGCTCCGCGGTCCTTCTCAGCTGCAAGTAGCAGCGCTCGCAGTACATAGAGCTTCGCAAGGACCGAAGACCCGGAGGGACATATCGCACACGACAATGTGCCAGGACAGAGACGTGTTCTACATTGTCCCTTCTCGTCATCCAGTTTGTGCCTCTGCTGCTTCTGCTGTTAGGAATCGCTGCTTGAAAGACGAGCGAGAGCGTCTTTCTGGGTGCATTGCACTGAGTGAGTGCTCGCTAGGGACTTTGCACTCGGAGCCAAGGCAACAGGGCGTGCTTGTCCGCAGAACTGAGAGCACGCTGTTGGGCAGAGCTGAAACTGACCGCTGCAGTTCAGCTCTCTCCGGACGGCAGACGCCGAAGAACGCAGCCGCTTGCGAGCGGCGCAGTGCAGCGAAGAGCACACGAGCAGCCAAAGAGCTCCTTCACAATCGCTTTCACTTCTCAGTGCTCTTGCTGCTTGGAAAAGCAGCACACAGCCGTTGCACGCCAGGGCAAAAGCTGGGGCAGTGCCCGTCTTCACTCCTTCGCTGTGCTGTACTCCATGCAGCTAGAGCGAAGCGAGAAGGACGCGAGGACGAAGAAGGCGTTCTTAAAGTAGCCCCTTGTCAGCAGCCCTGAAAGGGCGCATAACACACGGCGTCTCGCCGCCCTCCGTTCTACATACTCGCGGCTCCCTTTGCCGACTTGCAAAAGTTGCTACCAGAGCAGAGGCGGCCAGATTGAAGAGGCACTGCTTAGGTTCACCTTTTCCTTACTGCACGTAAGCCACGTCCAGCTCCTCGCTGCACTCTGGATTTCCCTTCTCCGCGACACTTAACGTGGTGCTGTGTGTGTGCAACTCGGCGCCTAGAAGTGACCGCCAATGCTTTCAGAGCGGGCTGCAAGGGAACCAAGGAGCAGCACAAGCAGCAGTGCTTCAGCTTGCTCCTTCCGACTGCTAAGGGCACTTGGGAAGGCAAGCGAGAGTCAACCACCTTCCTCTCCTAGTAGCCTCTAACGTGGTGCACACAAGCACGGCACATAGCCGCTTCGTTCACCGCCCTCGCCCACGCCTTGCTCCGCTTTCACTTGCCGGCGGCCAGAAGCCGCTGCAGGGGCGCCACATACCCAGCAGTGTGCGGGCAGCCAAGAGCTCGAGAACGCTTCTTCTGCCCAAGCCCGCCTAGGGCGTGCACCTTTGTTCTCAGAGCTCCGTGTAACAGTCTGCGTCTCTCGCAGTTCGAATGGAAAACGAAAGCTTTTCGCCTACGCCCTTCACGGAGATCCGTTGCTGCGACGAGAATGTCTTGTGGCCGGAGCTCGCCCCCGCCGCGAGGAAGCTGCTCTTAGCACCGCGTTGCAGGGACACGTCTCGCTTCTTGACTTCGTGCTTAGCGCTCTCCGAATTCGCTGCTAGCTCCGCGGTCCTTCTCAGCTGCAAGTAGCAGCGCTCGCAGTACATAGAGCTTCGCAAGGACCGAAGACCCGGAGGGACATATCGCACACGACAATGTGCCAGGACAGAGACGTGTTCTACATTGTCCCTTCTCGTCATCCAGTTTGTGCCTCTGCTGCTTCTGCTGTTAGGAATCGCTCCGTGAAAGACGAGCGAGAGCGTCTTTCTGGGTGCATTGCACTGAGTGAGTGCTCGCTAGGGACTTTGCACTCGGAGCCAAGGCAACAGGGCGTGCTTGTCCGCAGAACTGAGAGCACGCTGTTGGGCAGAGCTGAAACTGACCGCTGCAGTTCAGCTCTCTCCGGACGGCAGACGCCGAAGAACGCAGCCGCTTGCGAGCGGCGCAGTGCAGCGAAGAGCACACGAGCAGCCAAAGAGCTCCTTCACAATCGCTTTCACTTCTCAGTGCTCTTGCTGCTTGGAAAAGCAGCACACAGCCGTTGCACGCCAGGGCAAAAGCTGGGGCAGTGCCCGTCTTCACTCCTTCGCTGTGCTGTACTCCATGCAGCTAGAGCGAAGCGAGAAGGACGCGAGGACGAAGAAGGCGTTCTTAAAGTAGCCCCTTGTCAGCAGCCCTGAAAGGGCGCATAACACACGGCGTCTCGCCGCCCTCCGTTCTACATACTCGCGGCTCCCTTTGCCGACTTGCAAAAGTTGCTACCAGAGCAGAGGCGGCCAGATTGAAGAGGCACTGCTTAGGTTCACCTTTTCCTTACTGCACGTAAGCCACGTCCAGCTCCTCGCTGCACTCTGGATTTCCCTTCTCCGCGACACTTAACGCGGTGCTGTGTGTGTGCAACTCGGCGCCTAGAAGTGACCGCCAATGCTTTCAGAGCGGGCTGCAAGGGAACCAAGGAGCAGCACAAGCAGCAGTGCTTCAGCTTGCTCCTTCCGACTGCTAAGGGCACTTGGGAAGGCAAGCGAGAGTCAACCACCTTCCTCTCCTAGTAGCCTCTAACGTGGTGCACACAAGCACGGCACATAGCCGCTTCGTTCACCGCCCTCGCCCTCGCCCACGCCTTGCTCCGCTTTCACTTGCCGGCGGCCAGAAGCCGCTGCAGGGGCGCCACATACCCAGCAGTGTGCGGGCAGCCAAGAGCTCGAGAACGCTTCTTCTGCCCAAGCCAGCCTAGGGCGTGCACCTTTGTTCTCAGAGCTCCGTGTAACAGTCTGCGTCTCTCGCAGTTCGAATGGAAAACGAAAGCTTTTCGCCTACGCCCTTCACGGAGATCCGTTGCTACGACGAGAATGTCTTGTGGCCGGAGCTCGCCCCCGCCGCGAGGAAGCTGCTCTTAGCACCGCGTTGCAGGGACACGTCTCGCTTCTTGACTTCGTGCTTAGCGCTCTCCGAATTCGCTGCTAGCTCCGCGGTCCTTCTCAGCTGCAAGTAGCAGCGCTCGCAGTACATAGAGCTTCGCAAGGACCGAAGACCCGGAGGGACATATCGCACACGACAATGTGCCAGGACAGAGACGTGTTCTACATTGTCCCTTCTCGTCATCCAGTTTGTGCCTCTGCTGCTTCTGCTGTTAGGAATCGCTCCGTGAAAGACGAGCGAGAGCGTCTTTCTGGGTGCATTGCACTGAGTGAGTGCTCGCTAGGGACTTTGCACTCGGAGCCAAGGCAACAGGGCGTGCTTGTCCGCAGAACTGAGAGCACGCTGTTGGGCAGAGCTGAAACTGACCGCTGCAGTTCAGCTCTCTCCGGACGGCAGACGCCGAAGAACGCAGCCGCTTGCGAGCGGCGCAGTGCAGCGAAGAGCACACGAGCAGCCAAAGAGCTCCTTCACAATCGCTTTCACTTCTCAGTGCTCTTGCTGCTTGGAAAAGCAGCACACAGCCGTTGCACGCCAGGGCAAAAGCTGGGGCAGTGCCCGTCTTCACTCCTTCGCTGTGCTGTACTCCATGCAGCTAGAGCGAAGCGAGAAGGACGCGAGGACGAAGAAGGCGTTCTTAAAGTAGCCCCTTGTCAGCAGCCCTGAAAGGGCGCATAACACACGGCGTCTCGCCGCCCTCCGTTCTACATACTCGCGGCTCCCTTTGCCGACTTGCAAAAGTTGCTACCAGAGCAGAGGCGGCCAGATTGAAGAGGCACTGCTTAGGTTCACCTTTTCCTTACTGCACGTAAGCCACGTCCAGCTCCTCGCTGCACTCTGGATTTCCCTTCTCCGCGACACTTAACGCGGTGCTGTGTGTGTGCAACTCGGCGCCTAGAAGTGACCGCCAATGCTTTCAGAGCGGGCTGCAAGGGAACCAAGGAGCAGCACAAGCAGCAGTGCTTCAGCTTGCTCCTTCCGACTGCTAAGGGCACTTGGGAAGGCAAGCGAGAGTCAACCACCTTCCTCTCCTAGTAGCCTCTAACGTGGTGCACACAAGCACGGCACATAGCCGCTTCGTTCACCGCCCTCGCCCACGCCTTGCTCCGCTTTCACTTGCCGGCGGCCAGAAGCCGCTGCAGGGGCGCCACATACCCAGCAGTGTGCGGGCAGCCAAGAGCTCGAGAACGCTTCTTCTGCCCAAGCCCGCCTAGGGCGTGCACCTTTGTTCTCAGAGCTCCGTGTAACAGTCTGCGTCTCTCGCAGTTCGAATGGAAAACGAAAGCTTTTCGCCTACGCCCTTCACGGAGATCCGTTGCTGCGACGAGAATGTCTTGTGGCCGGAGCTCGCCCCCGCCGCGAGGAAGCTGCTCTTAGCACCGCGTTGCAGGGACACGTCTCGCTTCTTGACTTCGTGCTTAGCGCTCTCCGAATTCGCTGCTAGCTCCGCGGTCCTTCTCAGCTGCAAGTAGCAGCGCTCGCAGTACATAGAGCTTCGCAAGGACCGAAGACCCGGAGGGACATATCGCACACGACAATGTGCCAGGACAGAGACGTGTTCTACATTGTCCCTTCTCGTCATCCAGTTTGTGCCTCTGCTGCTTCTGCTGTTAGGAATCGCTCCGTGAAAGACGAGCGAGAGCGTCTTTCTGGGTGCATTGCACTGAGTGAGTGCTCGCTAGGGACTTTGCACTCGGAGCCAAGGCAACAGGGCGTGCTTGTCCGCAGAACTGAGAGCACGCTGTTGGGCAGAGCTGAAACTGACCGCTGCAGTTCAGCTCTCTCCGGACGGCAGACGCCGAAGAACGCAGCCGCTTGCGAGCGGCGCAGTGCAGCGAAGAGCACACGAGCAGCCAAAGAGCTCCTTCACAATCGCTTTCACTTCTCAGTGCTCTTGCTGCTTGGAAAAGCAGCACACAGCCGTTGCACGCCAGGGCAAAAGCTGGGGCAGTGCCCGTCTTCACTCCTTCGCTGTGCTGTACTCCATGCAGCTAGAGCGAAGCGAGAAGGACGCGAGGACGAAGAAGGCGTTCTTAAAGTAGCCCCTTGTCAGCAGCCCTGAAAGGGCGCATAACACACGGCGTCTCGCCGCCCTCCGTTCTACATACTCGCGGCTCCCTTTGCCGACTTGCAAAAGTTGCTACCAGAGCAGAGGCGGCCAGATTGAAGAGGCACTGCTTAGGTTCACCTTTTCCTTACTGCACGTAAGCCACGTCCAGCTCCTCGCTGCACTCTGGATTTCCCTTCTCCGCGACACTTAACGTGGTGCTGCGTGTGTGCAACTCGGCGCCTAGAAGTGACCGCCAATGCTTTCAGAGCGGGCTGCAAGGGAACCAAGGAGCAGCACAAGCAGCAGTGCTTCAGCTTGCTCCTTCCGACTGCTAAGGGCACTTGGGAAGGCAAGCGAGAGTCAACCACCTTCCTCTCCTAGTAGCCTCTAACGTGGTGCACACAAGCACGGCACATAGCCGCTTCGTTCACCGCCCTCGCCCACGCCTTGCTCCGCTTTCACTTGCCGGCGGCCAGAAGCCGCTGCAGGGGCGCCACATACCCAGCAGTGTGCGGGCAGCCAAGAGCTCGAGAACGCTTCTTCTGCCCAAGCCCGCCTAGGGCGTGCACCTTTGTTCTCAGAGCTCCGTGTAACAGTCTGCGTCTCTCGCAGTTCGAATGGAAAACGAAAGCTTTTCGCCTACGCCCTTCACGGAGATCCGTTGCTGCGACGAGAATGTCTTGTGGCCGGAGCTCGCCCCCGCCGCGAGGAAGCTGCTCTTAGCACCGCGTTGCAGGGACACGTCTCGCTTCTTGACTTCGTGCTTAGCGCTCTCCGAATTCGCTGCTAGCTCCGCGGTCCTTCTCAGCTGCAAGTAGCAGCGCTCGCAGTACATAGAGCTTCGCAAGGACCGAAGACCCGGAGGGACATATCGCACACGACAATGTGCCAGGACAGAGACGTGTTCTACATTGTCCCTTCTCGTCATCCAGTTTGTGCCTCTGCTGCTTCTGCTGTTAGGAATCGCTCCGTGAAAGACGAGCGAGAGCGTCTTTCTGGGTGCATTGCACTGAGTGAGTGCTCGCTAGGGACTTTGCACTCGGAGCCAAGGCAACAGGGCGTGCTTGTCCGCAGAACTGAGAGCACGCTGTTGGGCAGAGCTGAAACTGACCGCTGCAGTTCAGCTCTCTCCGGACGGCAGACGCCGAAGAACGCAGCCGCTTGCGAGCGGCGCAGTGCAGCGAAGAGCACACGAGCAGCCAAAGAGCTCCTTCACAATCGCTTTCACTTCTCAGTGCTCTTGCTGCTTGGAAAAGCAGCACACAGCCGTTGCACGCCAGGGCAAAAGCTGGGGCAGTGCCCGTCTTCACTCCTTCGCTGTGCTGTACTCCATGCAGCTAGAACGAAGCGAGAAGGACGCGAGGACGAAGAAGGCGTTCTTAAAGTAGCCCCTTGTCAGCAGCCCTGAAAGGGCGCATAACACACGGCGTCTCGCTGCCCTCCGTTCTACATACTCGCGGCTCCCTTTGCCGACTTGCAAAAGTTGCTACCAGAGCAGAGGCGGCCAGATTGAAGAGGCACTGCTTAGGTTCACCTTTTCCTTACTGCACGTAAGCCACGTCCAGCTCCTCGCTGCACTCTGGATTTCCCTTCTCCGCGGCACTTAGCGTGGTGCTGCGTGTGTGCAACTCGGCGCCTAGAAGTGACCGCCAATGCTTTCAGAGCGGGCTGCAAGGGAACCAAGGAGCAGCACAAGCAGCAGTGCTTCAGCTTGCTCCTTCCGACTGCTAAGGGCACTTGGGAAGGCAAGCGAGAGTCAACCACCTTCCTCTCCTAGTAGCCTCTAACGTGGTGCACACAAGCACGGCGCTCTTGCCGCTTCGTTCACCGCCCTCGCCCACGCCTTGCTCCGCTTTCACTTGCCGGCGGCCAGAAGCCGCTGCAGGGGCGCCACATACCCAGCAGTGTGCGGGCAGCCAAGAGCTCGAGAACGCTTCTTCTGCCCAAGCCCGCCTAGGGCGTGCACCTTTGTTCTCAGAGCTCCGTGTAACAGTCTGCCTCTCTCGCAGTTCGAATGGAAAACGAAAGCTTTTCGCCTACGCCCTTCACGGAGATCCGTTGCTACGACGAGAATGTCTTGTGGCCGGAGCTCGCCCCCGCCGCGAGGAAGCTGCTCTTAGCACCGCGTTGCAGGGACACGTCTCGCTTCTTGACTTCGTGCTTAGCGCTCTCCGAATTCGCTGCTAGCTCCGCGGTCCTTCTCAGCTGCAAGTAGCAGCGCTCGCAGTACATAGAGCTTCGCAAGGACCGAAGACCCGGAGGGACATATCGCACACGACAATGTGCCAGGACAGAGACGTGTTCTACATTGTCCCTTCTCGTCATCCAGTTTGTGCCTCTGCTGCTTCTGCTGTTAGGAATCGCTGCTTGAAAGACGAGCGAGAGCGTCTTTCTGGGTGCATTGCACTGAGTGAGTGCTCGCTAGGGACTTTGCACTCGGAGCCAAGGCAACAGGGCGTGCTTGTCCGCAGAACTGAGAGCACGCTGTTGGGCAGAGCTGAAACTGACCGCTGCAGTTCAGCTCTCTCCGGACGGCAGACGCCGAAGAACGCAGCCGCTTGCGAGCGGCGCAGTGCAGCGAAGAGCACACGAGCAGCCAAAGAGCTCCTTCACAATCGCTTTCACTTCTCAGTGCTCTTGCTGCTTGGAAAAGCAGCACACAGCCGTTGCACGCCAGGGCAAAAGCTGGGGCAGTGCCCGTCTTCACTCCTTCGCTGTGCTGTACTCCATGCAGCTAGAACGAAGCGAGAAGGACGCGAGGACGAAGAAGGCGTTCTTAAAGTAGCCCCTTGTCAGCAGCCCTGAAAGGGCGCATAACACACGGCGTCTCGCCGCCCTCCGTTCTACATACTCGCGGCTCCCTTTGCCGACTTGCAAAAGTTGCTACCAGAGCAGAGGCGGCCAGATTGAAGAGGCACTGCTTAGGTTCACCTTTTCCTTACTGCACGTAAGCCACGTCCAGCTCTTCGCTGCACTCTGGATTTCCCTTCTCCGCGGCACTTAGCGTGGTGCTGCGTGTGTGCAACTCGGCGCCTAGAAGTGACCGCCAATGCTTTCAGAGCGGGCTGCAAGGGAACCAAGGAGCAGCACAAGCAGCAGTGCTTCAGCTTGCTCCTTCCGACTGCTAAGGGCACTTGGGAAGGCAAGCGAGAGTCAACCACCTTCCTCTCCTAGTAGCCTCTAACGTGGTGCACACAAGCACGGCACATAGCCGCTTCGTTCACCGCCCTCGCCCTCGCCCACGCCTTGCTCCGCTTTCACTTGCCGGCGGCCAGAAGCCGCTGCAGGGGCGCCACATACCCAGCAGTGTGCGGGCAGCCAAGAGCTCGAGAACGCTTCTTCTGCCCAAGCCAGCCTAGGGCGTGCACCTTTGTTCTCAGAGCTCCGTGTAACAGTCTGCGTCTCTCGCAGTTCGAATGGAAAACGAAAGCTTTTCGCCTACGCCCTTCACGGAGATCCGTTGCTACGACGAGAATGTCTTGTGGCCGGAGCTCGCCCCCGCCGCGAGGAAGCTGCTCTTAGCACCGCGTTGCAGGGACACGTCTCGCTTCTTGACTTCGTGCTTAGCGCTCTCCGAATTCGCTGCTAGCTCCGCGGTCCTTCTCAGCTGCAAGTAGCAGCGCTCGCAGTACATAGAGCTTCGCAAGGACCGAAGACCCGGAGGGACATATCGCACACGACAATGTGCCAGGACAGAGACGTGTTCTACATTGTCCCTTCTCGTCATCCAGTTTGTGCCTCTGCTGCTTCTGCTGTTAGGAATCGCTCCTTGAAAGACGAGCGAGAGCGTCTTTCTGGGTGCATTGCACTGAGTGAGTGCTCGCTAGGGACTTTGCACTCGGAGCCAAGGCAACAGGGCGTGCTTATCCGCAGAACTGAGAGCACGCTGTTGGGCAGAGCTGAAACTGACCGCTGCAGTTCAGCTCTCTCCGGACGGCAGACGCCGAAGAACGCAGCCGCTTGCGAGCGGCGCAGTGCAGCGAAGAGCACACGAGCAGCCAAAGAGCTCCTTCACAATCGCTTTCACTTCTCAGTGCTCTTGCTGCTTGGAAAAGCAGCACACAGCCGTTGCACGCCAGGGCAAAAGCTGGGGCAGTGCCCGTCTTCACTCCTTCGCTGTGCTGTACTCCATGCAGCTAGAACGAAGCGAGAAGGACGCGAGGACGAAGAAGGCGTTCTTAAAGTAGCCCCTTGTCAGCAGCCCTGAAAGGGCGCATAACACACGGCGTCTCGCCGCCCTCCGTTCTACATACTCGCGGCTCCCTTTGCCGACTTGCAAAAGTTGCTACCAGAGCAGAGGCGGCCAGATTGAAGAGGCACTGCTTAGGTTCACCTTTTCCTTACTGCACGTAAGCCACGTCCAGCTCCTCGCTGCACTCTGGATTTCCCTTCTCCGCGGCACTTAGCGTGGTGCTGCGTGTGTGCAACTCGGCGCCTAGAAGTGACCGCCAATGCTTTCAGAGCGGGCTGCAAGGGAACCAAGGAGCAGCACAAGCAGCAGTGCTTCAGCTTGCTCCTTCCGACTGCTAAGGGCACTTGGGAAGGCAAGCGAGAGTCAACCACCTTCCTCTCCTAGTAGCCTCTAACGTGGTGCACACAAGCACGGCACATAGCCGCTTCGTTCACCGCCCTCGCCCACGCCTTGCTCCGCTTTCACTTGCCGGCGGCCAGAAGCCGCTGCAGGGGCGCCACATACCCAGCAGTGTGCGGGCAGCCAAGAGCTCGAGAACGCTTCTTCTGCCCAAGCCCGCCTAGGGCGTGCACCTTTGTTCTCAGAGCTCCGTGTAACAGTCTGCGTCTCTCGCAGTTCGAATGGAAAACGAAAGCTTTTCGCCTACGCCCTTCACGGAGATCCGTTGTTACGACGAGAATGTCTTGTGGCCGGAGCTCGCCCCCGCCGCGAGGAAGCTGCTCTTAGCACCGCGTTGCAGGGACACGTCTCGCTTCTTGACTTCGTGCTTAGCGCTCTCCGAATTCGCTGCTAGCTCCGCGGTCCTTCTCAGCTGCAAGTAGCAGCGCTCGCAGTACATAGAGCTTCGCAAGGACCGAAGACCCGGAGGGACATATCGCACACGACAATGTGCCAGGACAGAGACGTGTTCTACATTGTCCCTCCTCGTCATCCAGTTTGTGCCTCTGCTGCTTCTGCTGTTAGGAATCGCTCCGTGAAAGACGAGCGAGAGCGTCTTTCTGGGTGCATTGCACTGAGTGAGTGCTCGCTAGGGACTTTGCACTCGGAGCCAAGGCAACAGGGCGTGCTTGTCCGCAGAACTGAGAGCACGCTGTTGGGCAGAGCTGAAACTGACCGCTGCAGTTCAGCTCTCTCCGGACGGCAGACGCCGAAGAACGCAGCCGCTTGCGAGCGGCGCAGTGCAGCGAAGAGCACACGAGCAGCCAAAGAGCTCCTTCACAATCGCTTTCACTTCTCAGTGCTCTTGCTGCTTGGAAAAGCAGCACACAGCCGTTGCACGCCAGGGCAAAAGCTGGGGCAGTGCCCGTCTTCACTCCTTCGCTGTGCTGTACTCCATGCAGCTAGAGCGAAGCGAGAAGGACGCGAGGACGAAGAAGGCGTTCTTAAAGTAGCCCCTTGTCAGCAGCCCTGAAAGGGCGCATAACACACGGCGTCTCGCCGCCCTCCGTTCTACATACTCGCGGCTCCCTTTGCCGACTTGCAAAAGTTGCTACCAGAGCAGAGGCGGCCAGATTGAAGAGGCACTGCTTAGGTTCACCTTTTCCTTACTGCACGTAAGCCACGTCCAGCTCCTCGCTGCACTCTGGATTTCCCTTCTCCGCGACACTTAACGCGGTGCTGTGTGTGTGCAACTCGGCGCCTAGAAGTGACCGCCAATGCTTTCAGAGCGGGCTGCAAGGGAACCAAGGAGCAGCACAAGCAGCAGTGCTTCAGCTTGCTCCTTCCGACTGCTAAGGGCACTTGGGAAGGCAAGCGAGAGTCAACCACCTTCCTCTCCTAGTAGCCTCTAACGTGGTGCACACAAGCACGGCACATAGCCGCTTCGTTCACCGCCCTCGCCCACGCCTTGCTCCGCTTTCACTTGCCGGCGGCCAGAAGCCGCTGCAGGGGCGCCACATACCCAGCAGTGTGCGGGCAGCCAAGAGCTCGAGAACGCTTCTTCTGCCCAAGCCCGCCTAGGGCGTGCACCTTTGTTCTCAGAGCTCCGTGTAACAGTCTGCGTCTCTCGCAGTTCGAATGGAAAACGAAAGCTTTTCGCCTACGCCCTTCACGGAGATCCGTTGCTGCGACGAGAATGTCTTGTGGCCGGAGCTCGCCCCCGCCGCGAGGAAGCTGCTCTTAGCACCGCGTTGCAGGGACACGTCTCGCTTCTTGACTTCGTGCTTAGCGCTCTCCGAATTCGCTGCTAGCTCCGCGGTCCTTCTCAGCTGCAAGTAGCAGCGCTCGCAGTACATAGAGCTTCGCAAGGACCGAAGACCCGGAGGGACATATCGCACACGACAATGTGCCAGGACAGAGACGTGTTCTACATTGTCCCTTCTCGTCATCCAGTTTGTGCCTCTGCTGCTTCTGCTGTTAGGAATCGCTCCGTGAAAGACGAGCGAGAGCGTCTTTCTGGGTGCATTGCACTGAGTGAGTGCTCGCTAGGGACTTTGCACTCGGAGCCAAGGCAACAGGGCGTGCTTGTCCGCAGAACTGAGAGCACGCTGTTGGGCAGAGCTGAAACTGACCGCTGCAGTTCAGCTCTCTCCGGACGGCAGACGCCGAAGAACGCAGCCGCTTGCGAGCGGCGCAGTGCAGCGAAGAGCACACGAGCAGCCAAAGAGCTCCTTCACAATCGCTTTCACTTCTCAGTGCTCTTGCTGCTTGGAAAAGCAGCACACAGCCGTTGCACGCCAGGGCAAAAGCTGGGGCAGTGCCCGTCTTCACTCCTTCGCTGTGCTGTACTCCATGCAGCTAGAGCGAAGCGAGAAGGACGCGAGGACGAAGAAGGCGTTCTTAAAGTAGCCCCTTGTCAGCAGCCCTGAAAGGGCGCATAACACACGGCGTCTCGCCGCCCTCCGTTCTACATACTCGCGGCTCCCTTTGCCGACTTGCAAAAGTTGCTACCAGAGCAGAGGCGGCCAGATTGAAGAGGCACTGCTTAGGTTCACCTTTTCCTTACTGCACGTAAGCCACGTCCAGCTCCTCGCTGCACTCTGGATTTCCCTTCTCCGCGACACTTAACGCGGTGCTGTGTGTGTGCAACTCGGCGCCTAGAAGTGACCGCCAATGCTTTCAGAGCGGGCTGCAAGGGAACCAAGGAGCAGCACAAGCAGCAGTGCTTCAGCTTGCTCCTTCCGACTGCTAAGGGCACTTGGGAAGGCAAGCGAGAGTCAACCACCTTCCTCTCCTAGTAGCCTCTAACGTGGTGCACACAAGCACGGCACATAGCCGCTTCGTTCACCGCCCTCGCCCACGCCTTGCTCCGCTTTCACTTGCCGGCGGCCAGAAGCCGCTGCAGGGGCGCCACATACCCAGCAGTGTGCGGGCAGCCAAGAGCTCGAGAACGCTTCTTCTGCCCAAGCCCGCCTAGGGCGTGCACCTTTGTTCTCAGAGCTCCGTGTAACAGTCTGCGTCTCTCGCAGTTCGAATGGAAAACGAAAGCTTTTCGCCTACGCCCTTCACGGAGATCCGTTGCTGCGACGAGAATGTCTTGTGGCCGGAGCTCGCCCCCGCCGCGAGGAAGCTGCTCTTAGCACCGCGTTGCAGGGACACGTCTCGCTTCTTGACTTCGTGCTTAGCGCTCTCCGAATTCGCTGCTAGCTCCGCGGTCCTTCTCAGCTGCAAGTAGCAGCGCTCGCAGTACATAGAGCTTCGCAAGGACCGAAGACCCGGAGGGACATATCGCACACGACAATGTGCCAGGACAGAGACGTGTTCTACATTGTCCCTTCTCGTCATCCAGTTTGTGCCTCTGCTGCTTCTGCTGTTAGGAATCGCTCCGTGAAAGACGAGCGAGAGCGTCTTTCTGGGTGCATTGCACTGAGTGAGTGCTCGCTAGGGACTTTGCACTCGGAGCCAAGGCAACAGGGCGTGCTTGTCCGCAGAACTGAGAGCACGCTGTTGGGCAGAGCTGAAACTGACCGCTGCAGTTCAGCTCTCTCCGGACGGCAGACGCCGAAGAACGCAGCCGCTTGCGAGCGGCGCAGTGCAGCGAAGAGCACACGAGCAGCCAAAGAGCTCCTTCACAATCGCTTTCACTTCTCAGTGCTCTTGCTGCTTGGAAAAGCAGCACACAGCCGTTGCACGCCAGGGCAAAAGCTGGGGCAGTGCCCGTCTTCACTCCTTCGCTGTGCTGTACTCCATGCAGCTAGAACGAAGCGAGAAGGACGCGAGGACGAAGAAGGCGTTCTTAAAGTAGCCCCTTGTCAGCAGCCCTGAAAGGGCGCATAACACACGGCGTCTCGCTGCCCTCCGTTCTACATACTCGCGGCTCCCTTTGCCGACTTGCAAAAGTTGCTACCAGAGCAGAGGCGGCCAGATTGAAGAGGCACTGCTTAGGTTCACCTTTTCCTTACTGCACGTAAGCCACGTCCAGCTCCTCGCTGCACTCTGGATTTCCCTTCTCCGCGGCACTTAGCGTGGTGCTGCGTGTGTGCAACTCGGCGCCTAGAAGTGACCGCCAATGCTTTCAGAGCGGGCTGCAAGGGAACCAAGGAGCAGCACAAGCAGCAGTGCTTCAGCTTGCTCCTTCCGACTGCTAAGGGCACTTGGGAAGGCAAGCGAGAGTCAACCACCTTCCTCTCCTAGTAGCCTCTAACGTGGTGCACACAAGCACGGCACATAGCCGCTTCGTTCACCGCCCTCGCCCTCGCCCACGCCTTGCTCCGCTTTCACTTGCCGGCGGCCAGAAGCCGCTGCAGGGGCGCCACATACCCAGCAGTGTGCGGGCAGCCAAGAGCTCGAGAACGCTTCTTCTGCCCAAGCCAGCCTAGGGCGTGCACCTTTGTTCTCAGAGCTCCGTGTAACAGTCTGCCTCTCTCGCAGTTCGAATGGAAAACGAAAGCTTTTCGCCTACGCCCTTCACAGAGATCCGTTGCCAGGACGAGAATGTCTTGTGGCCGGAGCTCGCCCCCGCCGCGAGGAAGCTGCTCTTAGCACCGCGTTGCAGGGACACGTCTCGCTTCTTGACTTCGTGCTTAGCGCTCTCCGAATTCGCTGCTAGCTCCGCGGTCCTTCTCAGCTGCAAGTAGCAGCGCTCGCAGTACATAGAGCTTCGCAAGGACCGAAGACCCGGAGGGACATATCGCACACGACAATGTGCCAGGACAGAGACGTGTTCTACATTGTCCCTTCTCGTCATCCAGTTTGTGCCTCTGCTGCTTCTGCTGTTAGGAATCGCTCCGTGAAAGACGAGCGAGAGCGTCTTTCTGGGTGCATTGCACTGAGTGAGTGCTCGCTAGGGACTTTGCACTCGGAGCCAAGGCAACAGGGCGTGCTTGTCCGCAGAACTGAGAGCACGCTGTTGGGCAGAGCTGAAACTGACCGCTGCAGTTCAGCTCTCTCCGGACGGCAGACGCCGAAGAACGCAGCCGCTTGCGAGCGGCGCAGTGCAGCGAAGAGCACACGAGCAGCCAAAGAGCTCCTTCACAATCGCTTTCACTTCTCAGTGCTCTTGCTGCTTGGAAAAGCAGCACACAGCCGTTGCACGCCAGGGCAAAAGCTGGGGCAGTGCCCGTCTTCACTCCTTCGCTGTGCTGTACTCCATGCAGCTAGAACGAAGCGAGAAGGACGCGAGGACGAAGAAGGCGTTCTTAAAGTAGCCCCTTGTCAGCAGCCCTGAAAGGGCGCATAACACACGGCGTCTCGCTGCCCTCCGTTCTACATACTCGCGGCTCCCTTTGCCGACTTGCAAAAGTTGCTACCAGAGCAGAGGCGGCCAGATTGAAGAGGCACTGCTTAGGTTCACCTTTTCCTTACTGCACGTAAGCCACGTCCAGCTCCTCGCTGCACTCTGGATTTCCCTTCTCCGCGGCACTTAGCGTGGTGCTGCGTGTGTGCAACTCGGCGCCTAGAAGTGACCGCCAATGCTTTCAGAGCGGGCTGCAAGGGAACCAAGGAGCAGCACAAGCAGCAGTGCTTCAGCTTGCTCCTTCCGACTGCTAAGGGCACTTGGGAAGGCAAGCGAGAGTCAACCACCTTCCTCTCCTAGTAGCCTCTAACGTGGTGCACACAAGCACGGCGCTCTTGCCGCTTCGTTCACCGCCCTCGCCCACGCCTTGCTCCGCTTTCACTTGCCGGCGGCCAGAAGCCGCTGCAGGGGCGCCACATACCCAGCAGTGTGCGGGCAGCCAAGAGCTCGAGAACGCTTCTTCTGCCCAAGCCCGCCTAGGGCGTGCACCTTTGTTCTCAGAGCTCCGTGTAACAGTCTGCCTCTCTCGCAGTTCGAATGGAAAACGAAAGCTTTTCGCCTACGCCCTTCACGGAGATCCGTTGCTACGACGAGAATGTCTTGTGGCCGGAGCTCGCCCCCGCCGCGAGGAAGCTGCTCTTAGCACCGCGTTGCAGGGACACGTCTCGCTTCTTGACTTCGTGCTTAGCGCTCTCCGAATTCGCTGCTAGCTCCGCGGTCCTTCTCAGCTGCAAGTAGCAGCGCTCGCAGTACATAGAGCTTCGCAAGGACCGAAGACCCGGAGGGACATATCGCACACGACAATGTGCCAGGACAGAGACGTGTTCTACATTGTCCCTTCTCGTCATCCAGTTTGTGCCTCTGCTGCTTCTGCTGTTAGGAATCGCTGCTTGAAAGACGAGCGAGAGCGTCTTTCTGGGTGCATTGCACTGAGTGAGTGCTCGCTAGGGACTTTGCACTCGGAGCCAAGGCAACAGGGCGTGCTTGTCCGCAGAACTGAGAGCACGCTGTTGGGCAGAGCTGAAACTGACCGCTGCAGTTCAGCTCTCTCCGGACGGCAGACGCCGAAGAACGCAGCCGCTTGCGAGCGGCGCAGTGCAGCGAAGAGCACACGAGCAGCCAAAGAGCTCCTTCACAATCGCTTTCACTTCTCAGTGCTCTTGCTGCTTGGAAAAGCAGCACACAGCCGTTGCACGCCAGGGCAAAAGCTGGGGCAGTGCCCGTCTTCACTCCTTCGCTGTGCTGTACTCCATGCAGCTAGAACGAAGCGAGAAGGACGCGAGGACGAAGAAGGCGTTCTTAAAGTAGCCCCTTGTCAGCAGCCCTGAAAGGGCGCATAACACACGGCGTCTCGCCGCCCTCCGTTCTACATACTCGCGGCTCCCTTTGCCGACTTGCAAAAGTTGCTACCAGAGCAGAGGCGGCCAGATTGAAGAGGCACTGCTTAGGTTCACCTTTTCCTTACTGCACGTAAGCCACGTCCAGCTCTTCGCTGCACTCTGGATTTCCCTTCTCCGCGGCACTTAGCGTGGTGCTGCGTGTGTGCAACTCGGCGCCTAGAAGTGACCGCCAATGCTTTCAGAGCGGGCTGCAAGGGAACCAAGGAGCAGCACAAGCAGCAGTGCTTCAGCTTGCTCCTTCCGACTGCTAAGGGCACTTGGGAAGGCAAGCGAGAGTCAACCACCTTCCTCTCCTAGTAGCCTCTAACGTGGTGCACACAAGCACGGCACATAGCCGCTTCGTTCACCGCCCTCGCCCTCGCCCACGCCTTGCTCCGCTTTCACTTGCCGGCGGCCAGAAGCCGCTGCAGGGGCGCCACATACCCAGCAGTGTGCGGGCAGCCAAGAGCTCGAGAACGCTTCTTCTGCCCAAGCCAGCCTAGGGCGTGCACCTTTGTTCTCAGAGCTCCGTGTAACAGTCTGCGTCTCTCGCAGTTCGAATGGAAAACGAAAGCTTTTCGCCTACGCCCTTCACGGAGATCCGTTGCTACGACGAGAATGTCTTGTGGCCGGAGCTCGCCCCCGCCGCGAGGAAGCTGCTCTTAGCACCGCGTTGCAGGGACACGTCTCGCTTCTTGACTTCGTGCTTAGCGCTCTCCGAATTCGCTGCTAGCTCCGCGGTCCTTCTCAGCTGCAAGTAGCAGCGCTCGCAGTACATAGAGCTTCGCAAGGACCGAAGACCCGGAGGGACATATCGCACACGACAATGTGCCAGGACAGAGACGTGTTCTACATTGTCCCTTCTCGTCATCCAGTTTGTGCCTCTGCTGCTTCTGCTGTTAGGAATCGCTCCTTGAAAGACGAGCGAGAGCGTCTTTCTGGGTGCATTGCACTGAGTGAGTGCTCGCTAGGGACTTTGCACTCGGAGCCAAGGCAACAGGGCGTGCTTATCCGCAGAACTGAGAGCACGCTGTTGGGCAGAGCTGAAACTGACCGCTGCAGTTCAGCTCTCTCCGGACGGCAGACGCCGAAGAACGCAGCCGCTTGCGAGCGGCGCAGTGCAGCGAAGAGCACACGAGCAGCCAAAGAGCTCCTTCACAATCGCTTTCACTTCTCAGTGCTCTTGCTGCTTGGAAAAGCAGCACACAGCCGTTGCACGCCAGGGCAAAAGCTGGGGCAGTGCCCGTCTTCACTCCTTCGCTGTGCTGTACTCCATGCAGCTAGAACGAAGCGAGAAGGACGCGAGGACGAAGAAGGCGTTCTTAAAGTAGCCCCTTGTCAGCAGCCCTGAAAGGGCGCATAACACACGGCGTCTCGCCGCCCTCCGTTCTACATACTCGCGGCTCCCTTTGCCGACTTGCAAAAGTTGCTACCAGAGCAGAGGCGGCCAGATTGAAGAGGCACTGCTTAGGTTCACCTTTTCCTTACTGCACGTAAGCCACGTCCAGCTCCTCGCTGCACTCTGGATTTCCCTTCTCCGCGGCACTTAGCGTGGTGCTGCGTGTGTGCAACTCGGCGCCTAGAAGTGACCGCCAATGCTTTCAGAGCGGGCTGCAAGGGAACCAAGGAGCAGCACAAGCAGCAGTGCTTCAGCTTGCTCCTTCCGACTGCTAAGGGCACTTGGGAAGGCAAGCGAGAGTCAACCACCTTCCTCTCCTAGTAGCCTCTAACGTGGTGCACACAAGCACGGCGCTCTTGCCGCTTCGTTCACCGCCCTCGCCCACGCCTTGCTCCGCTTTCACTTGCCGGCGGCCAGAAGCCGCTGCAGGGGCGCCACATACCCAGCAGTGTGCGGGCAGCCAAGAGCTCGAGAACGCTTCTTCTGCCCAAGCCCGCCTAGGGCGTGCACCTTTGTTCTCAGAGCTCCGTGTAACAGTCTGCGTCTCTCGCAGTTCGAATGGAAAACGAAAGCTTTTCGCCTACGCCCTTCACGGAGATCCGTTGCTACGACGAGAATGTCTTGTGGCCGGAGCTCGCCCCCGCCGCGAGGAAGCTGCTCTTAGCACCGCGTTGCAGGGA
This sequence comes from Sturnus vulgaris, assembly GCF_052056855.1. Lineage (NCBI taxonomy): Eukaryota > Metazoa > Chordata > Aves > Passeriformes > Sturnidae > Sturnus > Sturnus vulgaris. The sequence goes on along the minus strand of NW_028275905.1, from coordinate 69,667 downwards.
CACGTCTCGCTTCTTGACTTCGTGCTTAGCGCTCTCCGAATTCGCTGCTAGCTCCGCGGTCCTTCTCAGCTGCAAGTAGCAGCGCTCGCAGTACATAGAGCTTCGCAAGGACCGAAGACCCGGAGGGACATATCGCACACGACAATGTGCCAGGACAGAGACGTGTTCTACATTGTCCCTTCTCGTCATCCAGTTTGTGCCTCTGCTGCTTCTGCTGTTAGGAATCGCTCCTTGAAAGACGAGCGAGAGCGTCTTTCTGGGTGCATTGCACTGAGTGAGTGCTCGCTAGGGACTTTGCACTCGGAGCCAAGGCAACAGGGCGTGCTTGTCCGCAGAACTGAGAGCACGCTGTTGGGCAGAGCTGAAACTGACCGCTGCAGTTCAGCTCTCTCCGGACGGCAGACGCCGAAGAACGCAGCCGCTTGCGAGCGGCGCAGTGCAGCGAAGAGCACACGAGCAGCCAAAGAGCTCCTTCACAATCGCTTTCACTTCTCAGTGCTCTTGCTGCTTGGAAAAGCAGCACACAGCCGTTGCACGCCAGGGCAAAAGCTGGGGCAGTGCCCGTCTTCACTCCTTCGCTGTGCTGTACTCCATGCAGCTAGAACGAAGCGAGAAGGACGCGAGGACGAAGAAGGCGTTCTTAAAGTAGCCCCTTGTCAGCAGCCCTGAAAGGGCGCATAACACACGGCGTCTCGCCGCCCTCCGTTCTACATACTCGCGGCTCCCTTTGCCGACTTGCAAAAGTTGCTACCAGAGCAGAGGCGGCCAGATTGAAGAGGCACTGCTTAGGTTCACCTTTTCCTTACTGCACGTAAGCCACGTCCAGCTCTTCGCTGCACTCTGGATTTCCCTTCTCCGCGGCACTTAGCGTGGTGCTGCGTGTGTGCAACTCGGCGCCTAGAAGTGACCGCCAATGCTTTCAGAGCGGGCTGCAAGGGAACCAAGGAGCAGCACAAGCAGCAGTGCTTCAGCTTGCTCCTTCCGACTGCTAAGGGCACTTGGGAAGGCAAGCGAGAGTCAACCACCTTCCTCTCCTAGTAGCCTCTAACGTGGTGCACACAAGCACGGCACATAGCCGCTTCGTTCACCGCCCTCGCCCTCGCCCACGCCTTGCTCCGCTTTCACTTGCCGGCGGCCAGAAGCCGCTGCAGGGGCGCCACATACCCAGCAGTGTGCGGGCAGCCAAGAGCTCGAGAACGCTTCTTCTGCCCAAGCCAGCCTAGGGCGTGCACCTTTGTTCTCAGAGCTCCGTGTAACAGTCTGCGTCTCTCGCAGTTCGAATGGAAAACGAAAGCTTTTCGCCTACGCCCTTCACGGAGATCCGTTGCTACGACGAGAATGTCTTGTGGCCGGAGCTCGCCCCCGCCGCGAGGAAGCTGCTCTTAGCACCGCGTTGCAGGGACACGTCTCGCTTCTTGACTTCGTGCTTAGCGCTCTCCGAATTCGCTGCTAGCTCCGCGGTCCTTCTCAGCTGCAAGTAGCAGCGCTCGCAGTACATAGAGCTTCGCAAGGACCGAAGACCCGGAGGGACATATCGCACACGACAATGTGCCAGGACAGAGACGTGTTCTACATTGTCCCTTCTCGTCATCCAGTTTGTGCCTCTGCTGCTTCTGCTGTTAGGAATCGCTGCTTGAAAGACGAGCGAGAGCGTCTTTCTGGGTGCATTGCACTGAGTGAGTGCTCGCTAGGGACTTTGCACTCGGAGCCAAGGCAACAGGGCGTGCTTGTCCGCAGAACTGAGAGCACGCTGTTGGGCAGAGCTGAAACTGACCGCTGCAGTTCAGCTCTCTCCGGACGGCAGACGCCGAAGAACGCAGCCGCTTGCGAGCGGCGCAGTGCAGCGAAGAGCACACGAGCAGCCAAAGAGCTCCTTCACAATCGCTTTCACTTCTCAGTGCTCTTGCTGCTTGGAAAAGCAGCACACAGCCGTTGCACGCCAGGGCAAAAGCTGGGGCAGTGCCCGTCTTCACTCCTTCGCTGTGCTGTACTCCATGCAGCTAGAGCGAAGCGAGAAGGACGCGAGGACGAAGAAGGCGTTCTTAAAGTAGCCCCTTGTCAGCAGCCCTGAAAGGGCGCATAACACACGGCGTCTCGCCGCCCTCCGTTCTACATACTCGCGGCTCCCTTTGCCGACTTGCAAAAGTTGCTACCAGAGCAGAGGCGGCCAGATTGAAGAGGCACTGCTTAGGTTCACCTTTTCCTTACTGCACGTAAGCCACGTCCAGCTCCTCGCTGCACTCTGGATTTCCCTTCTCCGCGACACTTAACGTGGTGCTGTGTGTGTGCAACTCGGCGCCTAGAAGTGACCGCCAATGCTTTCAGAGCGGGCTGCAAGGGAACCAAGGAGCAGCACAAGCAGCAGTGCTTCAGCTTGCTCCTTCCGACTGCTAAGGGCACTTGGGAAGGCAAGCGAGAGTCAACCACCTTCCTCTCCTAGTAGCCTCTAACGTGGTGCACACAAGCACGGCACATAGCCGCTTCGTTCACCGCCCTCGCCCACGCCTTGCTCCGCTTTCACTTGCCGGCGGCCAGAAGCCGCTGCAGGGGCGCCACATACCCAGCAGTGTGCGGGCAGCCAAGAGCTCGAGAACGCTTCTTCTGCCCAAGCCCGCCTAGGGCGTGCACCTTTGTTCTCAGAGCTCCGTGTAACAGTCTGCGTCTCTCGCAGTTCGAATGGAAAACGAAAGCTTTTCGCCTACGCCCTTCACGGAGATCCGTTGCTGCGACGAGAATGTCTTGTGGCCGGAGCTCGCCCCCGCCGCGAGGAAGCTGCTCTTAGCACCGCGTTGCAGGGACACGTCTCGCTTCTTGACTTCGTGCTTAGCGCTCTCCGAATTCGCTGCTAGCTCCGCGGTCCTTCTCAGCTGCAAGTAGCAGCGCTCGCAGTACATAGAGCTTCGCAAGGACCGAAGACCCGGAGGGACATATCGCACACGACAATGTGCCAGGACAGAGACGTGTTCTACATTGTCCCTTCTCGTCATCCAGTTTGTGCCTCTGCTGCTTCTGCTGTTAGGAATCGCTCCGTGAAAGACGAGCGAGAGCGTCTTTCTGGGTGCATTGCACTGAGTGAGTGCTCGCTAGGGACTTTGCACTCGGAGCCAAGGCAACAGGGCGTGCTTGTCCGCAGAACTGAGAGCACGCTGTTGGGCAGAGCTGAAACTGACCGCTGCAGTTCAGCTCTCTCCGGACGGCAGACGCCGAAGAACGCAGCCGCTTGCGAGCGGCGCAGTGCAGCGAAGAGCACACGAGCAGCCAAAGAGCTCCTTCACAATCGCTTTCACTTCTCAGTGCTCTTGCTGCTTGGAAAAGCAGCACACAGCCGTTGCACGCCAGGGCAAAAGCTGGGGCAGTGCCCGTCTTCACTCCTTCGCTGTGCTGTACTCCATGCAGCTAGAGCGAAGCGAGAAGGACGCGAGGACGAAGAAGGCGTTCTTAAAGTAGCCCCTTGTCAGCAGCCCTGAAAGGGCGCATAACACACGGCGTCTCGCCGCCCTCCGTTCTACATACTCGCGGCTCCCTTTGCCGACTTGCAAAAGTTGCTACCAGAGCAGAGGCGGCCAGATTGAAGAGGCACTGCTTAGGTTCACCTTTTCCTTACTGCACGTAAGCCACGTCCAGCTCCTCGCTGCACTCTGGATTTCCCTTCTCCGCGACACTTAACGTGGTGCTGCGTGTGTGCAACTCGGCGCCTAGAAGTGACCGCCAATGCTTTCAGAGCGGGCTGCAAGGGAACCAAGGAGCAGCACAAGCAGCAGTGCTTCAGCTTGCTCCTTCCGACTGCTAAGGGCACTTGGGAAGGCAAGCGAGAGTCAACCACCTTCCTCTCCTAGTAGCCTCTAACGTGGTGCACACAAGCACGGCACATAGCCGCTTCGTTCACCGCCCTCGCCCACGCCTTGCTCCGCTTTCACTTGCCGGCGGCCAGAAGCCGCTGCAGGGGCGCCACATACCCAGCAGTGTGCGGGCAGCCAAGAGCTCGAGAACGCTTCTTCTGCCCAAGCCCGCCTAGGGCGTGCACCTTTGTTCTCAGAGCTCCGTGTAACAGTCTGCGTCTCTCGCAGTTCGAATGGAAAACGAAAGCTTTTCGCCTACGCCCTTCACGGAGATCCGTTGTTACGACGAGAATGTCTTGTGGCCGGAGCTCGCCCCCGCCGCGAGGAAGCTGCTCTTAGCACCGCGTTGCAGGGACACGTCTCGCTTCTTGACTTCGTGCTTAGCGCTCTCCGAATTCGCTGCTAGCTCCGCGGTCCTTCTCAGCTGCAAGTAGCAGCGCTCGCAGTACATAGAGCTTCGCAAGGACCGAAGACCCGGAGGGACATATCGCACACGACAATGTGCCAGGACAGAGACGTGTTCTACATTGTCCCTTCTCGTCATCCAGTTTGTGCCTCTGCTGCTTCTGCTGTTAGGAATCGCTGCTTGAAAGACGAGCGAGAGCGTCTTTCTGGGTGCATTGCACTGAGTGAGTGCTCGCTAGGGACTTTGCACTCGGAGCCAAGGCAACAGGGCGTGCTTGTCCGCAGAACTGAGAGCACGCTGTTGGGCAGAGCTGAAACTGACCGCTGCAGTTCAGCTCTCTCCGGACGGCAGACGCCGAAGAACGCAGCCGCTTGCGAGCGGCGCAGTGCAGCGAAGAGCACACGAGCAGCCAAAGAGCTCCTTCACAATCGCTTTCACTTCTCAGTGCTCTTGCTGCTTGGAAAAGCAGCACACAGCCGTTGCACGCCAGGGCAAAAGCTGGGGCAGTGCCCGTCTTCACTCCTTCGCTGTGCTGTACTCCATGCAGCTAGAACGAAGCGAGAAGGACGCGAGGACGAAGAAGGCGTTCTTAAAGTAGCCCCTTGTCAGCAGCCCTGAAAGGGCGCATAACACACGGCGTCTCGCTGCCCTCCGTTCTACATACTCGCGGCTCCCTTTGCCGACTTGCAAAAGTTGCTACCAGAGCAGAGGCGGCCAGATTGAAGAGGCACTGCTTAGGTTCACCTTTTCCTTACTGCACGTAAGCCACGTCCAGCTCTTCGCTGCACTCTGGATTTCCCTTCTCCGCGGCACTTAGCGTGGTGCTGCGTGTGTGCAACTCGGCGCCTAGAAGTGACCGCCAATGCTTTCAGAGCGGGCTGCAAGGGAACCAAGGAGCAGCACAAGCAGCAGTGCTTCAGCTTGCTCCTTCCGACTGCTAAGGGCACTTGGGAAGGCAAGCGAGAGTCAACCACCTTCCTCTCCTAGTAGCCTCTAACGTGGTGCACACAAGCACGGCACATAGCCGCTTCGTTCACCGCCCTCGCCCTCGCCCACGCCTTGCTCCGCTTTCACTTGCCGGCGGCCAGAAGCCGCTGCAGGGGCGCCACATACCCAGCAGTGTGCGGGCAGCCAAGAGCTCGAGAACGCTTCTTCTGCCCAAGCCAGCCTAGGGCGTGCACCTTTGTTCTCAGAGCTCCGTGTAACAGTCTGCCTCTCTCGCAGTTCGAATGGAAAACGAAAGCTTTTCGCCTACGCCCTTCACAGAGATCCGTTGCTGCGACGAGAATGTCTTGTGGCCGGAGCTCGCCCCCGCCGCGAGGAAGCTGCTCTTAGCACCGCGTTGCAGGGACACGTCTCGCTTCTTGACTTCGTGCTTAGCGCTCTCCGAATTCGCTGCTAGCTCCGCGGTCCTTCTCAGCTGCAAGTAGCAGCGCTCGCAGTACATAGAGCTTCGCAAGGACCGAAGACCCGGAGGGACATATCGCACACGACAATGTGCCAGGACAGAGACGTGTTCTACATTGTCCCTTCTCGTCATCCAGTTTGTGCCTCTGCTGCTTCTGCTGTTAGGAATCGCTCCGTGAAAGACGAGCGAGAGCGTCTTTCTGGGTGCATTGCACTGAGTGAGTGCTCGCTAGGGACTTTGCACTCGGAGCCAAGGCAACAGGGCGTGCTTGTCCGCAGAACTGAGAGCACGCTGTTGGGCAGAGCTGAAACTGACCGCTGCAGTTCAGCTCTCTCCGGACGGCAGACGCCGAAGAACGCAGCCGCTTGCGAGCGGCGCAGTGCAGCGAAGAGCACACGAGCAGCCAAAGAGCTCCTTCACAATCGCTTTCACTTCTCAGTGCTCTTGCTGCTTGGAAAAGCAGCACACAGCCGTTGCACGCCAGGGCAAAAGCTGGGGCAGTGCCCGTCTTCACTCCTTCGCTGTGCTGTACTCCATGCAGCTAGAACGAAGCGAGAAGGACGCGAGGACGAAGAAGGCGTTCTTAAAGTAGCCCCTTGTCAGCAGCCCTGAAAGGGCGCATAACACACGGCGTCTCGCTGCCCTCCGTTCTACATACTCGCGGCTCCCTTTGCCGACTTGCAAAAGTTGCTACCAGAGCAGAGGCGGCCAGATTGAAGAGGCACTGCTTAGGTTCACCTTTTCCTTACTGCACGTAAGCCACGTCCAGCTCCTCGCTGCACTCTGGATTTCCCTTCTCCGCGGCACTTAGCGTGGTGCTGCGTGTGTGCAACTCGGCGCCTAGAAGTGACCGCCAATGCTTTCAGAGCGGGCTGCAAGGGAACCAAGGAGCAGCACAAGCAGCAGTGCTTCAGCTTGCTCCTTCCGACTGCTAAGGGCACTTGGGAAGGCAAGCGAGAGTCAACCACCTTCCTCTCCTAGTAGCCTCTAACGTGGTGCACACAAGCACGGCACATAGCCGCTTCGTTCACCGCCCTCGCCCTCGCCCACGCCTTGCTCCGCTTTCACTTGCCGGCGGCCAGAAGCCGCTGCAGGGGCGCCACATACCCAGCAGTGTGCGGGCAGCCAAGAGCTCGAGAACGCTTCTTCTGCCCAAGCCCGCCTAGGGCGTGCACCTTTGTTCTCAGAGCTCCGTGTAACAGTCTGCCTCTCTCGCAGTTCGAATGGAAAACGAAAGCTTTTCGCCTACGCCCTTCACGGAGATCCGTTGCTACGACGAGAATGTCTTGTGGCCGGAGCTCGCCCCCGCCGCGAGGAAGCTGCTCTTAGCACCGCGTTGCAGGGACACGTCTCGCTTCTTGACTTCGTGCTTAGCGCTCTCCGAATTCGCTGCTAGCTCCGCGGTCCTTCTCAGCTGCAAGTAGCAGCGCTCGCAGTACATAGAGCTTCGCAAGGACCGAAGACCCGGAGGGACATATCGCACACGACAATGTGCCAGGACAGAGACGTGTTCTACATTGTCCCTTCTCGTCATCCAGTTTGTGCCTCTGCTGCTTCTGCTGTTAGGAATCGCTGCTTGAAAGACGAGCGAGAGCGTCTTTCTGGGTGCATTGCACTGAGTGAGTGCTCGCTAGGGACTTTGCACTCGGAGCCAAGGCAACAGGGCGTGCTTGTCCGCAGAACTGAGAGCACGCTGTTGGGCAGAGCTGAAACTGACCGCTGCAGTTCAGCTCTCTCCGGACGGCAGACGCCGAAGAACGCAGCCGCTTGCGAGCGGCGCAGTGCAGCGAAGAGCACACGAGCAGCCAAAGAGCTCCTTCACAATCGCTTTCACTTCTCAGTGCTCTTGCTGCTTGGAAAAGCAGCACACAGCCGTTGCACGCCAGGGCAAAAGCTGGGGCAGTGCCCGTCTTCACTCCTTCGCTGTGCTGTACTCCATGCAGCTAGAACGAAGCGAGAAGGACGCGAGGACGAAGAAGGCGTTCTTAAAGTAGCCCCTTGTCAGCAGCCCTGAAAGGGCGCATAACACACGGCGTCTCGCCGCCCTCCGTTCTACATACTCGCGGCTCCCTTTGCCGACTTGCAAAAGTTGCTACCAGAGCAGAGGCGGCCAGATTGAAGAGGCACTGCTTAGGTTCACCTTTTCCTTACTGCACGTAAGCCACGTCCAGCTCCTCGCTGCACTCTGGATTTCCCTTCTCCGCGGCACTTAGCGTGGTGCTGCGTGTGTGCAACTCGGCGCCTAGAAGTGACCGCCAATGCTTTCAGAGCGGGCTGCAAGGGAACCAAGGAGCAGCACAAGCAGCAGTGCTTCAGCTTGCTCCTTCCGACTGCTAAGGGCACTTGGGAAGGCAAGCGAGAGTCAACCACCTTCCTCTCCTAGTAGCCTCTAACGTGGTGCACACAAGCACGGCGCTCTTGCCGCTTCGTTCACCGCCCTCGCCCACGCCTTGCTCCGCTTTCACTTGCCGGCGGCCAGAAGCCGCTGCAGGGGCGCCACATACCCAGCAGTGTGCGGGCAGCCAAGAGCTCGAGAACGCTTCTTCTGCCCAAGCCCGCCTAGGGCGTGCACCTTTGTTCTCAGAGCTCCGTGTAACAGTCTGCGTCTCTCGCAGTTCGAATGGAAAACGAAAGCTTTTCGCCTACGCCCTTCACGGAGATCCGTTGCTACGACGAGAATGTCTTGTGGCCGGAGCTCGCCCCCGCCGCGAGGAAGCTGCTCTTAGCACCGCGTTGCAGGGACACGTCTCGCTTCTTGACTTCGTGCTTAGCGCTCTCCGAATTCGCTGCTAGCTCCGCGGTCCTTCTCAGCTGCAAGTAGCAGCGCTCGCAGTACATAGAGCTTCGCAAGGACCGAAGACCCGGAGGGACATATCGCACACGACAATGTGCCAGGACAGAGACGTGTTCTACATTGTCCCTTCTCGTCATCCAGTTTGTGCCTCTGCTGCTTCTGCTGTTAGGAATCGCTCCTTGAAAGACGAGCGAGAGCGTCTTTCTGGGTGCATTGCACTGAGTGAGTGCTCGCTAGGGACTTTGCACTCGGAGCCAAGGCAACAGGGCGTGCTTGTCCGCAGAACTGAGAGCACGCTGTTGGGCAGAGCTGAAACTGACCGCTGCAGTTCAGCTCTCTCCGGACGGCAGACGCCGAAGAACGCAGCCGCTTGCGAGCGGCGCAGTGCAGCGAAGAGCACACGAGCAGCCAAAGAGCTCCTTCACAATCGCTTTCACTTCTCAGTGCTCTTGCTGCTTGGAAAAGCAGCACACAGCCGTTGCACGCCAGGGCAAAAGCTGGGGCAGTGCCCGTCTTCACTCCTTCGCTGTGCTGTACTCCATGCAGCTAGAACGAAGCGAGAAGGACGCGAGGACGAAGAAGGCGTTCTTAAAGTAGCCCCTTGTCAGCAGCCCTGAAAGGGCGCATAACACACGGCGTCTCGCCGCCCTCCGTTCTACATACTCGCGGCTCCCTTTGCCGACTTGCAAAAGTTGCTACCAGAGCAGAGGCGGCCAGATTGAAGAGGCACTGCTTAGGTTCACCTTTTCCTTACTGCACGTAAGCCACGTCCAGCTCCTCGCTGCACTCTGGATTTCCCTTCTCCGCGGCACTTAGCGTGGTGCTGCGTGTGTGCAACTCGGCGCCTAGAAGTGACCGCCAATGCTTTCAGAGCGGGCTGCAAGGGAACCAAGGAGCAGCACAAGCAGCAGTGCTTCAGCTTGCTCCTTCCGACTGCTAAGGGCACTTGGGAAGGCAAGCGAGAGTCAACCACCTTCCTCTCCTAGTAGCCTCTAACGTGGTGCACACAAGCACGGCGCTCTTGCCGCTTCGTTCACCGCCCTCGCCCACGCCTTGCTCCGCTTTCACTTGCCGGCGGCCAGAAGCCGCTGCAGGGGCGCCACATACCCAGCAGTGTGCGGGCAGCCAAGAGCTCGAGAACGCTTCTTCTGCCCAAGCCCGCCTAGGGCGTGCACCTTTGTTCTCAGAGCTCCGTGTAACAGTCTGCCTCTCTCGCAGTTCGAATGGAAAACGAAAGCTTTTCGCCTACGCCCTTCACGGAGATCCGTTGCTACGACGAGAATATCTTGTGGCCGGAGCTCGCCCCCGCCGCGAGGAAGCTGCTCTTAGCACCGCGTTGCAGGGACACGTCTCGCTTCTTGACTTCGTGCTTAGCGCTCTCCGAATTCGCTGCTAGCTCCGCGGTCCTTCTCAGCTGCAAGTAGCAGCGCTCGCAGTACATAGAGCTTCGCAAGGACCGAAGACCCGGAGGGACATATCGCACACGACAATGTGCCAGGACAGAGACGTGTTCTACATTGTCCCTTCTCGTCATCCAGTTTGTGCCTCTGCTGCTTCTGCTGTTAGGAATCGCTGCTTGAAAGACGAGCGAGAGCGTCTTTCTGGGTGCATTGCACTGAGTGAGTGCTCGCTAGGGACTTTGCACTCGGAGCCAAGGCAACAGGGCGTGCTTGTCCGCAGAACTGAGAGCACGCTGTTGGGCAGAGCTGAAACTGACCGCTGCAGTTCAGCTCTCTCCGGACGGCAGACGCCGAAGAACGCAGCCGCTTGCGAGCGGCGCAGTGCAGCGAAGAGCACACGAGCAGCCAAAGAGCTCCTTCACAATCGCTTTCACTTCTCAGTGCTCTTGCTGCTTGGAAAAGCAGCACACAGCCGTTGCACGCCAGGGCAAAAGCTGGGGCAGTGCCCGTCTTCACTCCTTCGCTGTGCTGTACTCCATGCAGCTAGAGCGAAGCGAGAAGGACGCGAGGACGAAGAAGGCCTTCTTAAAGTAGCCCCTTGTCAGCAGCCCTGAAAGGGCGCATAACACACGGCGTCTCGCCGCCCTCCGTTCTACATACTCGCGGCTCCCTTTGCCGACTTGCAAAAGTTGCTACCAGAGCAGAGGCGGCCAGATTGAAGAGGCACTGCTTAGGTTCACCTTTTCCTTACTGCACGTAAGCCACGTCCAGCTCCTCGCTGCACTCTGGATTTCCCTTCTCCGCGACACTTAACGTGGTGCTGCGTGTGTGCAACTCGGCGCCTAGAAGTGACCGCCAATGCTTTCAGAGCGGGCTGCAAGGGAACCAAGGAGCAGCACAAGCAGCAGTGCTTCAGCTTGCTCCTTCCGACTGCTAAGGGCACTTGGGAAGGCAAGCGAGAGTCAACCACCTTCCTCTCCTAGTAGCCTCTAACGTGGTGCACACAAGCACGGCGCTCTTGCCGCTTCGTTCACCGCCCTCGCCCACGCCTTGCTCCGCTTTCACTTGCCGGCGGCCAGAAGCCGCTGCAGGGGCGCCACATACCCAGCAGTGTGCGGGCAGCCAAGAGCTCGAGAACGCTTCTTCTGCCCAAGCCCGCCTAGGGCGTGCACCTTTGTTCTCAGAGCTCCGTGTAACAGTCTGCGTCTCTCGCAGTTCGAATGGAAAACGAAAGCTTTTCGCCTACGCCCTTCACGGAGATCCGTTGCTGCGACGAGAATGTCTTGTGGCCGGAGCTCGCCCCCGCCGCGAGGAAGCTGCTCTTAGCACCGCGTTGCAGGGACACGTCTCGCTTCTTGACTTCGTGCTTAGCGCTCTCCGAATTCGCTGCTAGCTCCGCGGTCCTTCTCAGCTGCAAGTAGCAGCGCTCGCAGGACATAGAGCTTCGCAAGGACCGAAGACCCGGAGGGACATATCGCACACGACAATGTGCCAGGACAGAGACGTGTTCTACATTGTCCCTTCTCGTCATCCAGTTTGTGCCTCTGCTGCTTCTGCTGTTAGGAATCGCTGCTTGAAAGACGAGCGAGAGCGTCTTTCTGGGTGCATTGCACTGAGTGAGTGCTCGCTAGGGACTTTGCACTCGGAGCCAAGGCAACAGGGCGTGCTTGTCCGCAGAACTGAGAGCACGCTGTTGGGCAGAGCTGAAACTGACCGCTGCAGTTCAGCTCTCTCCGGACGGCAGACGCCGAAGAACGCAGCCGCTTGCGAGCGGCGCAGTGCAGCGAAGAGCACACGAGCAGCCAAAGAGCTCCTTCACAATCGCTTTCACTTCTCAGTGCTCTTGCTGCTTGGAAAAGCAGCACACAGCCGTTGCACGCCAGGGCAAAAGCTGGGGCAGTGCCCGTCTTCACTCCTTCGCTGTGCTGTACTCCATGCAGCTAGAGCGAAGCGAGAAGGACGCGAGGACGAAGAAGGCCTTCTTAAAGTAGCCCCTTGTCAGCAGCCCTGAAAGGGCGCATAACACACGGCGTCTCGCCGCCCTCCGTTCTACATACTCGCGGCTCCCTTTGCCGACTTGCAAAAGTTGCTACCAGAGCAGAGGCGGCCAGATTGAAGAGGCACTGCTTAGGTTCACCTTTTCCTTACTGCACGTAAGCCACGTCCAGCTCCTCGCTGCACTCTGGATTTCCCTTCTCCGCGACACTTAACGTGGTGCTGTGTGTGTGCAACTCGGCGCCTAGAAGTGACCGCCAATGCTTTCAGAGCGGGCTGCAAGGGAACCAAGGAGCAGCACAAGCAGCAGTGCTTCAGCTTGCTCCTTCCGACTGCTAAGGGCACTTGGGAAGGCAAGCGAGAGTCAACCACCTTCCTCTCCTAGTAGCCTCTAACGTGGTGCACACAAGCACGGCGCTTTTGCCGCTTCGTTCACCGCCCTCGCCCACGCCTGGCGCCGCTTTCACTTGCCGGCGGCCAGAAGCCGCTGCAGAGGCGCCACATACCCAGCAGTGTGCGGGCAGCCAAGAGCTCGAGAACGCTGCTTCAACCCAAGCCCGCCTAGGGCGTGCACCTTTGTTCTCAGAGCCCCGTTCAACAGTCTGCCTCTCTCGCAGTTCGAATGGAAAACGAAAGCTTTTCGCCTACGCCCTTCACAGAGATCCGTTGCCAGGACGAGAATGTCTTGTGGCCGGAGCTCGCCCCCGCCGCGAGGAAGCTGCTCTTAGCACCGCGTTGCAGGGACACGTCTCGCTTCTTGACTTCGTGCTTAGCGCTCTCCGAATTCGCTGCTAGCTCCGCGGTCCTTCTCAGCTGCAAGTAGCAGCGCTCGCAGTACATAGAGCTTCGCAAGGACCGAAGACCCGGAGGGACATATCGCACACGACAATGTGCCAGGACAGAGACGTGTTCTACATTGTCCCTTCTCGTCATCCAGTTTGTGCCTCTGCTGCTTCTGCTGTTAGGAATCGCTCCTTGAAAGACGAGCGAGAGCGTCTTTCTGGGTGCATTGCACTGAGTGAGTGCTCGCTAGGGACTTTGCACTCGGAGCCAAGGCAACAGGGCGTGCTTGTCCGCAGAACTGAGAGCACGCTGTTGGGCAGAGCTGAAACTGACCGCTGCAGTTCAGCTCTCTCCGGACGGCAGACGCCGAAGAACGCAGCCGCTTGCGAGCGGCGCAGTGCAGCGAAGAGCACACGAGCAGCCAAAGAGCTCCTTCACAATCGCTTTCACTTCTCAGTGCTCTTGCTGCTTGGAAAAGCAGCACACAGCCGTTGCACGCCAGGGCAAAAGCTGGGGCAGTGCCCGTCTTCACTCCTTCGCTGTGCTGTACTCCATGCAGCTAGAGCGAAGCGAGAAGGACGCGAGGACGAAGAAGGCCTTCTTAAAGTAGCCCCTTGTCAGCAGCCCTGAAAGGGCGCATAACACACGGCGTCTCGCCGCCCTCCGTTCTACATACTCGCGGCTCCCTTTGCCGACTTGCAAAAGTTGCTACCAGAGCAGAGGCGGCCAGATTGAAGAGGCACTGCTTAGGTTCACCTTTTCCTTACTGCACGTAAGCCACGTCCAGCTCCTCGCTGCACTCTGGATTTCCCTTCTCCGCGACACTTAACGCGGTGCTGTGTGTGTGCAACTCGGCGCCTAGAAGTGACCGCCAATGCTTTCAGAGCGGGCTGCAAGGGAACCAAGGAGCAGCACAAGCAGCAGTGCTTCAGCTTGCTCCTTCCGACTGCTAAGGGCACTTGGGAAGGCAAGCGAGAGTCAACCACCTTCCTCTCCTAGTAGCCTCTAACGTGGTGCACACAAGCACGGCGCTCTTGCCGCTTCGTTCACCGCCCTCGCCCTCGCCCACGCCTTGCTCCGCTTTCACTTGCCGGCGGCCAGAAGCCGCTGCAGGGGCGCCACATACCCAGCAGTGTGCGGGCAGCCAAGAGCTCGAGAACGCTTCTTCTGCCCAAGCCCGCCTAGGGCGTGCACCTTTGTTCTCAGAGCTCCGTGTAACAGTCTGCGTCTCTCGCAGTTCGAATGGAAAACGCAAGCTTTTCGCCTACGCCCTTCACGGAGATCCGTTGTTACGACGAGAATGTCTTGTGGCCGGAGCTCGCCCCCGCCGCGAGGAAGCTGCTCTTAGCACCGCGTTGCAGGGACACGTCTCGCTTCTTGACTTCGTGCTTAGCGCTCTCCGAATTCGCTGCTAGCTCCGCGGTCCTTCTCAGCTGCAAGTAGCAGCGCTCGCAGTACATAGAGCTTCGCAAGGACCGAAGACCCGGAGGGACATATCGCACACGACAATGTGCCAGGACAGAGACGTGTTCTACATTGTCCCTTCTCGTCATCCAGTTTGTGCCTCTGCTGCTTCTGCTGTTAGGAATCGCTCCTTGAAAGACGAGCGAGAGCGTCTTTCTGGGTGCATTGCACTGAGTGAGTGCTCGCTAGGGACTTTGCACTCGGAGCCAAGGCAACAGGGCGTGCTTGTCCGCAGAACTGAGAGCACGCTGTTGGGCAGAGCTGAAACTGACCGCTGCAGTTCAGCTCTCTCCGGACGGCAGACGCCGAAGAACGCAGCCGCTTGCGAGCGGCGCAGTGCAGCGAAGAGCACACGAGCAGCCAAAGAGCTCCTTCACAATCGCTTTCACTTCTCAGTGCTCTTGCTGCTTGGAAAAGCAGCACACAGCCGTTGCACGCCAGGGCAAAAGCTGGGGCAGTGCCCGTCTTCACTCCTTCGCTGTGCTGTACTCCATGCAGCTAGAACGAAGCGAGAAGGACGCGAGGACGAAGAAGGCGTTCTTAAAGTAGCCCCTTGTCAGCAGCCCTGAAAGGGCGCATAACACACGGCGTCTCGCTGCCCTCCGTTCTACATACTCGCGGCTCCCTTTGCCGACTTGCAAAAGTTGCTACCAGAGCAGAGGCGGCCAGATTGAAGAGGCACTGCTTAGGTTCACCTTTTCCTTACTGCACGTAAGCCACGTCCAGCTCCTCGCTGCACTCTGGATTTCCCTTCTCCGCGGCACTTAGCGTGGTGCTGCGTGTGTGCAACTCGGCGCCTAGAAGTGACCGCCAATGCTTTCAGAGCGGGCTGCAAGGGAACCAAGGAGCAGCACAAGCAGCAGTGCTTCAGCTTGCTCCTTCCGACTGCTAAGGGCACTTGGGAAGGCAAGCGAGAGTCAACCACCTTCCTCTCCTAGTAGCCTCTAACGTGGTGCACACAAGCACGGCGCTCTTGCCGCTTCGTTCACCGCCCTCGCCCTCGCCCACGCCTTGCTCCGCTTTCACTTGCCGGCGGCCAGAAGCCGCTGCAGGGGCGCCACATACCCAGCAGTGTGCGGGCAGCCAAGAGCTCGAGAACGCTTCTTCTGCCCAAGCCCGCCTAGGGCGTGCACCTTTGTTCTCAGAGCTCCGTGTAACAGTCTGCGTCTCTCGCAGTTCGAATGGAAAACGAAAGCTTTTCGCCTACGCCCTTCACGGAGATCCGTTGCTACGACGAGAATGTCTTGTGGCCGGAGCTCGCCCCCGCCGCGAGGAAGCTGCTCTTAGCACCGCGTTGCAGGGACACGTCTCGCTTCTTGACTTCGTGCTTAGCGCTCTCCGAATTCGCTGCTAGCTCCGCGGTCCTTCTCAGCTGCAAGTAGCAGCGCTCGCAGTACATAGAGCTTCGCAAGGACCGAAGACCCGGAGGGACATATCGCACACGACAATGTGCCAGGACAGAGACGTGTTCTACATTGTCCCTTCTCGTCATCCAGTTTGTGCCTCTGCTGCTTCTGCTGTTAGGAATCGCTGCTTGAAAGACGAGCGAGAGCGTCTTTCTGGGTGCATTGCACTGAGTGAGTGCTCGCTAGGGACTTTGCACTCGGAGCCAAGGCAACAGGGCGTGCTTGTCCGCAGAACTGAGAGCACGCTGTTGGGCAGAGCTGAAACTGACCGCTGCAGTTCAGCTCTCTCCGGACGGCAGACGCCGAAGAACGCAGCCGCTTGCGAGCGGCGCAGTGCAGCGAAGAGCACACGAGCAGCCAAAGAGCTCCTTCACAATCGCTTTCACTTCTCAGTGCTCTTGCTGCTTGGAAAAGCAGCACACAGCCGTTGCACGCCAGGGCAAAAGCTGGGGCAGTGCCCGTCTTCACTCCTTCGCTGTGCTGTACTCCATGCAGCTAGAGCGAAGCGAGAAGGACGCGAGGACGAAGAAGGCCTTCTTAAAGTAGCCCCTTGTCAGCAGCCCTGAAAGGGCGCATAACACACGGCGTCTCGCCGCCCTCCGTTCTACATACTCGCGGCTCCCTTTGCCGACTTGCAAAAGTTGCTACCAGAGCAGAGGCGGCCAGATTGAAGAGGCACTGCTTAGGTTCACCTTTTCCTTACTGCACGTAAGCCACGTCCAGCTCCTCGCTGCACTCTGGATTTCCCTTCTCCGCGACACTTAACGTGGTGCTGTGTGTGTGCAACTCGGCGCCTAGAAGTGACCGCCAATGCTTTCAGAGCGGGCTGCAAGGGAACCAAGGAGCAGCACAAGCAGCAGTGCTTCAGCTTGCTCCTTCCGACTGCTAAGGGCACTTGGGAAGGCAAGCGAGAGTCAACCACCTTCCTCTCCTAGTAGCCTCTAACGTGGTGCACACAAGCACGGCGCTTTTGCCGCTTCGTTCACCGCCCTCGCCCACGCCTGGCGCCGCTTTCACTTGCCGGCGGCCAGAAGCCGCTGCAGAGGCGCCACATACCCAGCAGTGTGCGGGCAGCCAAGAGCTCGAGAACGCTGCTTCAACCCAAGCCCGCCTAGGGCGTGCACCTTTGTTCTCAGAGCCCCGTTCAACAGTCTGCCTCTCTCGCAGTTCGAATGGAAAACGAAAGCTTTTCGCCTACGCCCTTCACAGAGATCCGTTGCCAGGACGAGAATGTCTTGTGGCCGGAGCTCGCCCCCGCCGCGAGGAAGCTGCTCTTAGCACCGCGTTGCAGGGACACGTCTCGCTTCTTGACTTCGTGCTTAGCGCTCTCCGAATTCGCTGCTAGCTCCGCGGTCCTTCTCAGCTGCAAGTAGCAGCGCTCGCAGTACATAGAGCTTCGCAAGGACCGAAGACCCGGAGGGACATATCGCACACGACAATGTGCCAGGACAGAGACGTGTTCTACATTGTCCCTTCTCGTCATCCAGTTTGTGCCTCTGCTGCTTCTGCTGTTAGGAATCGCTCCTTGAAAGACGAGCGAGAGCGTCTTTCTGGGTGCATTGCACTGAGTGAGTGCTCGCTAGGGACTTTGCACTCGGAGCCAAGGCAACAGGGCGTGCTTGTCCGCAGAACTGAGAGCACGCTGTTGGGCAGAGCTGAAACTGACCGCTGCAGTTCAGCTCTCTCCGGACGGCAGACGCCGAAGAACGCAGCCGCTTGCGAGCGGCGCAGTGCAGCGAAGAGCACACGAGCAGCCAAAGAGCTCCTTCACAATCGCTTTCACTTCTCAGTGCTCTTGCTGCTTGGAAAAGCAGCACACAGCCGTTGCACGCCAGGGCAAAAGCTGGGGCAGTGCCCGTCTTCACTCCTTCGCTGTGCTGTACTCCATGCAGCTAGAGCGAAGCGAGAAGGACGCGAGGACGAAGAAGGCCTTCTTAAAGTAGCCCCTTGTCAGCAGCCCTGAAAGGGCGCATAACACACGGCGTCTCGCCGCCCTCCGTTCTACATACTCGCGGCTCCCTTTGCCGACTTGCAAAAGTTGCTACCAGAGCAGAGGCGGCCAGATTGAAGAGGCACTGCTTAGGTTCACCTTTTCCTTACTGCACGTAAGCCACGTCCAGCTCCTCGCTGCACTCTGGATTTCCCTTCTCCGCGACACTTAACGCGGTGCTGTGTGTGTGCAACTCGGCGCCTAGAAGTGACCGCCAATGCTTTCAGAGCGGGCTGCAAGGGAACCAAGGAGCAGCACAAGCAGCAGTGCTTCAGCTTGCTCCTTCCGACTGCTAAGGGCACTTGGGAAGGCAAGCGAGAGTCAACCACCTTCCTCTCCTAGTAGCCTCTAACGTGGTGCACACAAGCACGGCGCTCTTGCCGCTTCGTTCACCGCCCTCGCCCTCGCCCACGCCTTGCTCCGCTTTCACTTGCCGGCGGCCAGAAGCCGCTGCAGGGGCGCCACATACCCAGCAGTGTGCGGGCAGCCAAGAGCTCGAGAACGCTTCTTCTGCCCAAGCCCGCCTAGGGCGTGCACCTTTGTTCTCAGAGCTCCGTGTAACAGTCTGCGTCTCTCGCAGTTCGAATGGAAAACGCAAGCTTTTCGCCTACGCCCTTCACGGAGATCCGTTGTTACGACGAGAATGTCTTGTGGCCGGAGCTCGCCCCCGCCGCGAGGAAGCTGCTCTTAGCACCGCGTTGCAGGGACACGTCTCGCTTCTTGACTTCGTGCTTAGCGCTCTCCGAATTCGCTGCTAGCTCCGCGGTCCTTCTCAGCTGCAAGTAGCAGCGCTCGCAGTACATAGAGCTTCGCAAGGACCGAAGACCCGGAGGGACATATCGCACACGACAATGTGCCAGGACAGAGACGTGTTCTACATTGTCCCTTCTCGTCATCCAGTTTGTGCCTCTGCTGCTTCTGCTGTTAGGAATCGCTCCTTGAAAGACGAGCGAGAGCGTCTTTCTGGGTGCATTGCACTGAGTGAGTGCTCGCTAGGGACTTTGCACTCGGAGCCAAGGCAACAGGGCGTGCTTGTCCGCAGAACTGAGAGCACGCTGTTGGGCAGAGCTGAAACTGACCGCTGCAGTTCAGCTCTCTCCGGACGGCAGACGCCGAAGAACGCAGCCGCTTGCGAGCGGCGCAGTGCAGCGAAGAGCACACGAGCAGCCAAAGAGCTCCTTCACAATCGCTTTCACTTCTCAGTGCTCTTGCTGCTTGGAAAAGCAGCACACAGCCGTTGCACGCCAGGGCAAAAGCTGGGGCAGTGCCCGTCTTCACTCCTTCGCTGTGCTGTACTCCATGCAGCTAGAACGAAGCGAGAAGGACGCGAGGACGAAGAAGGCGTTCTTAAAGTAGCCCCTTGTCAGCAGCCCTGAAAGGGCGCATAACACACGGCGTCTCGCTGCCCTCCGTTCTACATACTCGCGGCTCCCTTTGCCGACTTGCAAAAGTTGCTACCAGAGCAGAGGCGGCCAGATTGAAGAGGCACTGCTTAGGTTCACCTTTTCCTTACTGCACGTAAGCCACGTCCAGCTCCTCGCTGCACTCTGGATTTCCCTTCTCCGCGGCACTTAGCGTGGTGCTGCGTGTGTGCAACTCGGCGCCTAGAAGTGACCGCCAATGCTTTCAGAGCGGGCTGCAAGGGAACCAAGGAGCAGCACAAGCAGCAGTGCTTCAGCTTGCTCCTTCCGACTGCTAAGGGCACTTGGGAAGGCAAGCGAGAGTCAACCACCTTCCTCTCCTAGTAGCCTCTAACGTGGTGCACACAAGCACGGCGCTCTTGCCGCTTCGTTCACCGCCCTCGCCCTCGCCCACGCCTTGCTCCGCTTTCACTTGCCGGCGGCCAGAAGCCGCTGCAGGGGCGCCACATACCCAGCAGTGTGCGGGCAGCCAAGAGCTCGAGAACGCTTCTTCTGCCCAAGCCCGCCTAGGGCGTGCACCTTTGTTCTCAGAGCTCCGTGTAACAGTCTGCGTCTCTCGCAGTTCGAATGGAAAACGAAAGCTTTTCGCCTACGCCCTTCACGGAGATCCGTTGCTACGACGAGAATGTCTTGTGGCCGGAGCTCGCCCCCGCCGCGAGGAAGCTGCTCTTAGCACCGCGTTGCAGGGACACGTCTCGCTTCTTGACTTCGTGCTTAGCGCTCTCCGAATTCGCTGCTAGCTCCGCGGTCCTTCTCAGCTGCAAGTAGCAGCGCTCGCAGTACATAGAGCTTCGCAAGGACCGAAGACCCGGAGGGACATATCGCACACGACAATGTGCCAGGACAGAGACGTGTTCTACATTGTCCCTTCTCGTCATCCAGTTTGTGCCTCTGCTGCTTCTGCTGTTAGGAATCGCTGCTTGAAAGACGAGCGAGAGCGTCTTTCTGGGTGCATTGCACTGAGTGAGTGCTCGCTAGGGACTTTGCACTCGGAGCCAAGGCAACAGGGCGTGCTTGTCCGCAGAACTGAGAGCACGCTGTTGGGCAGAGCTGAAACTGACCGCTGCAGTTCAGCTCTCTCCGGACGGCAGACGCCGAAGAACGCAGCCGCTTGCGAGCGGCGCAGTGCAGCGAAGAGCACACGAGCAGCCAAAGAGCTCCTTCACAATCGCTTTCACTTCTCAGTGCTCTTGCTGCTTGGAAAAGCAGCACACAGCCGTTGCACGCCAGGGCAAAAGCTGGGGCAGTGCCCGTCTTCACTCCTTCGCTGTGCTGTACTCCATGCAGCTAGAGCGAAGCGAGAAGGACGCGAGGACGAAGAAGGCGTTCTTAAAGTAGCCCCTTGTCAGCAGCCCTGAAAGGGCGCATAACACACGGCGTCTCGCTTCCCTCCGTTCTACATACTCGCGGCTCCCTTTGCCGACTTGCAAAAGTTGCTACCAGAGCAGAGGCGGCCAGATTGAAGAGGCACTGCTTAGGTTCACCTTTTCCTTACTGCACGTAAGCCACGTCCAGCTCTTCGCTGCACTCTGGATTTCCCTTCTCCGCGGCACTTAGCGTGGTGCTGCGTGTGTGCAACTCGGCGCCTAGAAGTGACCGCCAATGCTTTCAGAGCGGGCTGCAAGGGAACCAAGGAGCAGCACAAGCAGCAGTGCTTCAGCTTGCTCCTTCCGACTGCTAAGGGCACTTGGGAAGGCAAGCGAGAGTCAACCACCTTCCTCTCCTAGTAGCCTCTAACGTGGTGCACACAAGCACGGCACATAGCCGCTTCGTTCACCGCCCTCGCCCTCGCCCACGCCTTGCTCCGCTTTCACTTGCCGGCGGCCAGAAGCCGCTGCAGGGGCGCCACATACCCAGCAGTGTGCGGGCAGCCAAGAGCTCGAGAACGCTTCTTCTGCCCAAGCCAGCCTAGGGCGTGCACCTTTGTTCTCAGAGCTCCGTGTAACAGTCTGCGTCTCTCGCAGTTCGAATGGAAAACGAAAGCTTTTCGCCTACGCCCTTCACGGAGATCCGTTGTTACGACGAGAATGTCTTGTGGCCGGAGCTCGCCCCCGCCGCGAGGAAGCTGCTCTTAGCACCGCGTTGCAGGGACACGTCTCGCTTCTTGACTTCGTGCTTAGCGCTCTCCGAATTCGCTGCTAGCTCCGCGGTCCTTCTCAGCTGCAAGTAGCAGCGCTCGCAGTACATAGAGCTTCGCAAGGACCGAAGACCCGGAGGGACATATCGCACACGACAATGTGCCAGGACAGAGACGTGTTCTACATTGTCCCTTCTCGTCATCCAGTTTGTGCCTCTGCTGCTTCTGCTGTTAGGAATCGCTGCTTGAAAGACGAGCGAGAGCGTCTTTCTGGGTGCATTGCACTGAGTGAGTGCTCGCTAGGGACTTTGCACTCGGAGCCAAGGCAACAGGGCGTGCTTGTCCGCAGAACTGAGAGCACGCTGTTGGGCAGAGCTGAAACTGACCGCTGCAGTTCAGCTCTCTCCGGACGGCAGACGCCGAAGAACGCAGCCGCTTGCGAGCGGCGCAGTGCAGCGAAGAGCACACGAGCAGCCAAAGAGCTCCTTCACAATCGCTTTCACTTCTCAGTGCTCTTGCTGCTTGGAAAAGCAGCACACAGCCGTTGCACGCCAGGGCAAAAGCTGGGGCAGTGCCCGTCTTCACTCCTTCGCTGTGCTGTACTCCATGCAGCTAGAACGAAGCGAGAAGGACGCGAGGACGAAGAAGGCGTTCTTAAAGTAGCCCCTTGTCAGCAGCCCTGAAAGGGCGCATAACACACGGCGTCTCGCCGCCCTCCGTTCTACATACTCGCGGCTCCCTTTGCCGACTTGCAAAAGTTGCTACCAGAGCAGAGGCGGCCAGATTGAAGAGGCACTGCTTAGGTTCACCTTTTCCTTACTGCACGTAAGCCACGTCCAGCTCCTCGCTGCACTCTGGATTTCCCTTCTCCGCGGCACTTAGCGTGGTGCTGCGTGTGTGCAACTCGGCGCCTAGAAGTGACCGCC
Source organism: Sturnus vulgaris (assembly GCF_052056855.1). Classification (NCBI taxonomy): domain Eukaryota; kingdom Metazoa; phylum Chordata; class Aves; order Passeriformes; family Sturnidae; genus Sturnus; species Sturnus vulgaris. Next base: position 47,758 of record NW_028275905.1, on the reverse strand, counting down.
AATGCTTTCAGAGCGGGCTGCAAGGGAACCAAGGAGCAGCACAAGCAGCAGTGCTTCAGCTTACTCCATCCGACTGCTAAGGGCACTTGGGAAGGCAAGCGAGAGTCAACCACCTTCCTCTCCTAGTAGCCTCTAACGTGGTGCACACAAGCACGGCACATAGCCGCTTCGTTCACCGCCCTCGCCCTCGCCCACGCCTTGCTCCGCTTTCACTTGCCGGCGGCCAGAAGCCGCTGCAGGGGCGCCACATACCCAGCAGTGTGCGGGCAGCCAAGAGCTCGAGAACGCTTCTTCTGCCCAAGCCCGCCTAGGGCGTGCACCTTTGTTCTCAGAGCTCCGTGTAACAGTCTGCGTCTCTCGCAGTTCGAATGGAAAACGAAAGCTTTTCGCCTACGCCCTTCACGGAGATCCGTTGCTACGACGAGAATGTCTTGTGGCCGGAGCTCGCCCCCGCCGCGAGGAAGCTGCTCTTAGCACCGCGTTGCAGGGACACGTCTCGCTTCTTGACTTCGTGCTTAGCGCTCTCCGAATTCGCTGCTAGCTCCGCGGTCCTTCTCAGCTGCAAGTAGCAGCGCTCGCAGTACATAGAGCTTCGCAAGGACCGAAGACCCGGAGGGACATATCGCACACGACAATGTGCCAGGACAGAGACGTGTTCTACATTGTCCCTTCTCGTCATCCAGTTTGTGCCTCTGCTGCTTCTGCTGTTAGGAATCGCTCCTTGAAAGACGAGCGAGAGCGTCTTTCTGGGTGCATTGCACTGAGTGAGTGCTCGCTAGGGACTTTGCACTCGGAGCCAAGGCAACAGGGCGTGCTTGTCCGCAGAACTGAGAGCACGCTGTTGGGCAGAGCTGAAACTGACCGCTGCAGTTCAGCTCTCTCCGGACGGCAGACGCCGAAGAACGCAGCCGCTTGCGAGCGGCGCAGTGCAGCGAAGAGCACACGAGCAGCCAAAGAGCTCCTTCACAATCGCTTTCACTTCTCAGTGCTCTTGCTGCTTGGAAAAGCAGCACACAGCCGTTGCACGCCAGGGCAAAAGCTGGGGCAGTGCCCGTCTTCACTCCTTCGCTGTGCTGTACTCCATGCAGCTAGAGCGAAGCGAGAAGGACGCGAGGACGAAGAAGGCGTTCTTAAAGTAGCCCCTTGTCAGCAGCCCTGAAAGGGCGCATAACACACGGCGTCTCGCTGCCCTCCGTTCTACATACTCGCGGCTCCCTTTGCCGACTTGCAAAAGTTGCTACCAGAGCAGAGGCGGCCAGATTGAAGAGGCACTGCTTAGGTTCACCTTTTCCTTACTGCACGTAAGCCACGTCCAGCTCTTCGCTGCACTCTGGATTTCCCTTCTCCGCGGCACTTAGCGTGGTGCTGCGTGTGTGCAACTCGGCGCCTAGAAGTGACCGCCAATGCTTTCAGAGCGGGCTGCAAGGGAACCAAGGAGCAGCACAAGCAGCAGTGCTTCAGCTTGCTCCTTCCGACTGCTAAGGGCACTTGGGAAGGCAAGCGAGAGTCAACCACCTTCCTCTCCTAGTAGCCTCTAACGTGGTGCACACAAGCACGGCACATAGCCGCTTCGTTCACCGCCCTCGCCCTCGCCCACGCCTTGCTCCGCTTTCACTTGCCGGCGGCCAGAAGCCGCTGCAGGGGCGCCACATACCCAGCAGTGTGCGGGCAGCCAAGAGCTCGAGAACGCTTCTTCTGCCCAAGCCAGCCTAGGGCGTGCACCTTTGTTCTCAGAGCTCCGTGTAACAGTCTGCCTCTCTCGCAGTTCGAATGGAAAACGAAAGCTTTTCGCCTACGCCCTTCACAGAGATCCGTTGCCAGGACGAGAATGTCTTGTGGCCGGAGCTCGCCCCCGCCGCGAGGAAGCTGCTCTTAGCACCGCGTTGCAGGGACACGTCTCGCTTCTTGACTTCGTGCTTAGCGCTCTCCGAATTCGCTGCTAGCTCCGCGGTCCTTCTCAGCTGCAAGTAGCAGCGCTCGCAGTACATAGAGCTTCGCAAGGACCGAAGACCCGGAGGGACATATCGCACACGACAATGTGCCAGGACAGAGACGTGTTCTACATTGTCCCTTCTCGTCATCCAGTTTGTGCCTCTGCTGCTTCTGCTGTTAGGAATCGCTGCTTGAAAGACGAGCGAGAGCGTCTTTCTGGGTGCATTGCACTGAGTGAGTGCTCGCTAGGGACTTTGCACTCGGAGCCAAGGCAACAGGGCGTGCTTGTCCGCAGAACTGAGAGCACGCTGTTGGGCAGAGCTGAAACTGACCGCTGCAGTTCAGCTCTCTCCGGACGGCAGACGCCGAAGAACGCAGCCGCTTGCGAGCGGCGCAGTGCAGCGAAGAGCACACGAGCAGCCAAAGAGCTCCTTCACAATCGCTTTCACTTCTCAGTGCTCTTGCTGCTTGGAAAAGCAGCACACAGCCGTTGCACGCCAGGGCAAAAGCTGGGGCAGTGCCCGTCTTCACTCCTTCGCTGTGCTGTACTCCATGCAGCTAGAACGAAGCGAGAAGGACGCGAGGACGAAGAAGGCGTTCTTAAAGTAGCCCCTTGTCAGCAGCCCTGAAAGGGCGCATAACACACGGCGTCTCGCCGCCCTCCGTTCTACATACTCGCGGCTCCCTTTGCCGACTTGCAAAAGTTGCTACCAGAGCAGAGGCGGCCAGATTGAAGAGGCACTGCTTAGGTTCACCTTTTCCTTACTGCACGTAAGCCACGTCCAGCTCCTCGCTGCACTCTGGATTTCCCTTCTCCGCGGCACTTAGCGTGGTGCTGTGTGTGTGCAACTCGGCGCCTAGAAGTGACCGCCAATGCTTTCAGAGCGGGCTGCAAGGGAACCAAGGAGCAGCACAAGCAGCAGTGCTTCAGCTTGCTCCTTCCGACTGCTAAGGGCACTTGGGAAGGCAAGCGAGAGTCAACCACCTTCCTCTCCTAGTAGCCTCTAACGTGGTGCACACAAGCACGGCGCTTTTGCCGCTTCGTTCACCGCCCTCGCCCACGCCTGGCGCCGCTTTCACTTGCCGGCGGCCAGAAGCCGCTGCAGAGGCGCCACATAGCCAGCAGTGGGCCGGCAGCCAAGAGCTCGAGAACGCTGCTTCAACCCAAGCCCGCCTAGGGCGTGCACCTTTGTTCTCAGAGCCCCGTTCAACAGTCTGCCTCTCTCGCAGTTCGAATGGAAAACGAAAGCTTTTCGCCTACGCCCTTCACAGAGATCCGTTGCCAGGACGAGAACGTCTTGTGGCCGGAGCTCGCCCCCGCCGGGAGGAAGCTGCTATTAGCAGCGCATTGCAGGGACACGTCTCGCTTCTTGACTTCGTGCTTAGCGCTCTCCGAATTCGCTGCTAGCTCCGCGGTCCTTCTCAGCTGCAAGTAGCAGCGCTCGCAGTACATAGAGCTTCGCAAGGACCGAAGACCCGGAGGGACATATCGCACACGACAATGTGCCAGGACAGAGACGTGTTCTACATTGTCCCTTCTCGTCATCCAGTTTGTGCCTCTGCTGCTTCTGCTGTTAGGAATCGCTGCTTGAAAGACGAGCGAGAGCGTCTTTCTGGGTGCATTGCACTGAGTGAGTGCTCGCTAGGGACTTTGCACTCGGAGCCAAGGCAACAGGGCGTGCTTGTCCGCAGAACTGAGAGCACGCTGTTGGGCAGAGGTGAAACTGACCGCTGCAGTTCAGCTCTCTCCGGACGGCAGACGCCGAAGAACGCAGCCGCTTGCGAGCGGCGCAGTGCAGCGAAGAGCACACGAGCAGCCAAAGAGCTCCTTCACAATCGCTTTCACTTCTCAGTGCTCTTGCTGCTTGGAAAAGCAGCACACAGCCGTTGCACGCCAGGGCAAAAGCTGGGGCAGTGCCCGTCTTCACTCCTTCGCTGTGCTGTACTCCATGCAGCTAGAGCGAAGCGAGAAGGACGCGAGGACGAAGAAGGCGTTCTTAAAGTAGCCCCTTGTCAGAAGCCCTGAAAGGGCGCATAACACACGGCGTCTCGCTGCCCTCCGTTCTACATACTCGCGGCTCCCTTTGCCGACTTGCAAAAGTTGCTACCAGAGCAGAGGCGGCCAGATTGAAGAGGCACTGCTTAGGTTCACCTTTTCCTTACTGCACGTAAGCCACGTCCAGCTCCTCGCTGCACTCTGGATTTCCCTTCTCCGCGGCACTTAGCGTGGTGCTGCGTGTGTGCAACTCGGCGCCTAGAAGTGACCGCCAATGCTTTCAGAGCGGGCTGCAAGGGAACCAAGGAGCAGCACAAGCAGCAGTGCTTCAGCTTACTCCATCCGACTGCTAAGGGCACTTGGGAAGGCAAGCGAGAGTCAACCACCTTCCTCTCCTAGTAGCCTCTAACGTGGTGCACACAAGCACGGCGCTCTTGCCGCTTCGTTCACCGCCCTCGCCCTCGCACACGCCTTGCTCCGCTTTCACTTGCCGGCGGCCAGGAGCCGCTGCAGGGGCGCCACATACCCAGCAGTGTGCGGGCAGCCAAGAGCTCGAGAACGCTTCTTCTGCCCAAGCCCGCCTAGGGCGTGCACCTTTGTTCTCAGAGCTCCGTGTAACAGTCTGCCTCTCTCGCAGTTCGAATGGAAAACGAAAGCTTTTCGCCTACGCCCTTCACGGAGATCCGTTGCTGCGACGAGAATGTCTTGTGGCCGGAGCTCGCCCCCGCCGCGAGGAAGCTGCTCTTAGCACCGCGTTGCAGGGATACGTCTCGCTTCTTGACTTCGTGCTTAGCGCTCTCCGAATTCGCTGCTAGCTCCGCGGTCCTTCTCAGCTGCAAGTAGCAGCGCTCGCAGTACATAGAGCTTCGCAAGGACCGAAGACCCGGAGGGACATATCGCACACGACAATGTGCCAGGACAGAGACGTGTTCTACATTGTCCCTTCTCGTCATCCAGTTTGTGCCTCTGCTGCTTCTGCTGTTAGGAATCGCTGCTTGAAAGACGAGCGAGAGCGTCTTTCTGGGTGCATTGCACTGAGTGAGTGCTCGCTAGGGACTTTGCACTCGGAGCCAAGGCAACAGGGCGTGCTTGTCCGCAGAACTGAGAGCACGCTGTTGGGCAGAGCTGAAACTGACCGCTGCAGTTCAGCTCTCTCCGGACGGCAGACGCCGAAGAACGCAGCCGCTTGCGAGCGGCGCAGTGCAGCGAAGAGCACACGAGCAGCCAAAGAGCTCCTTCACAATCGCTTTCACTTCTCAGTGCTCTTGCTGCTTGGAAAAGCAGCACACAGCCGTTGCACGCCAGGGCAAAAGCTGGGGCAGTGCCCGTCTTCACTCCTTCGCTGTGCTGTACTCCATGCAGCTAGAGCGAAGCGAGAAGGACGCGAGGACGAAGAAGGCGTTCTTAAAGTAGCCCCTTGTCAGCAGCCCTGAAAGGGCGCATAACACACGGCGTCTCGCCGCCCTCCGTTCTACATACTCGCGGCTCCCTTTGCCGACTTGCAAAAGTTGCTACCAGAGCAGAGGCGGCCAGATTGAAGAGGCACTGCTTAGGTTCACCTTTTCCTTACTGCACGTAAGCCACGTCCAGCTCCTCGCTGCACTCTGGATTTCCCTTCTCCGCGACACTTAACGTGGTGCTGTGTGTGTGCAACTCGGCGCCTAGAAGTGACCGCCAATGCTTTCAGAGCGGGCTGCAAGGGAACCAAGGAGCAGCACAAGCAGCAGTGCTTCAGCTTGCTCCTTCCGACTGCTAAGGGCACTTGGGAAGGCAAGCGAGAGTCAACCACCTTCCTCTCCTAGTAGCCTCTAACGTGGTGCACACAAGCACGGCACATAGCCGCTTCGTTCACCGCCCTCGCCCACGCCTTGCTCCGCTTTCACTTGCCGGCGGCCAGAAGCCGCTGCAGGGGCGCCACATACCCAGCAGTGTGCGGGCAGCCAAGAGCTCGAGAACGCTTCTTCTGCCCAAGCCCGCCTAGGGCGTGCACCTTTGTTCTCAGAGCTCCGTGTAACAGTCTGCGTCTCTCGCAGTTCGAATGGAAAACGAAAGCTTTTCGCCTACGCCCTTCACGGAGATCCGTTGCTGCGACGAGAATGTCTTGTGGCCGGAGCTCGCCCCCGCCGCGAGGAAGCTGCTCTTAGCACCGCGTTGCAGGGACACGTCTCGCTTCTTGACTTCGTGCTTAGCGCTCTCCGAATTCGCTGCTAGCTCCGCGGTCCTTCTCAGCTGCAAGTAGCAGCGCTCGCAGTACATAGAGCTTCGCAAGGACCGAAGACCCGGAGGGACATATCGCACACGACAATGTGCCAGGACAGAGACGTGTTCTACATTGTCCCTTCTCGTCATCCAGTTTGTGCCTCTGCTGCTTCTGCTGTTAGGAATCGCTGCTTGAAAGACGAGCGAGAGCGTCTTTCTGGGTGCATTGCACTGAGTGAGTGCTCGCTAGGGACTTTGCACTCGGAGCCAAGGCAACAGGGCGTGCTTGTCCGCAGAACTGAGAGCACGCTGTTGGGCAGAGGTGAAACTGACCGCTGCAGTTCAGCTCTCTCCGGACGGCAGACGCCGAAGAACGCAGCCGCTTGCGAGCGGCGCAGTGCAGCGAAGAGCACACGAGCAGCCAAAGAGCTCCTTCACAATCGCTTTCACTTCTCAGTGCTCTTGCTGCTTGGAAAAGCAGCACACAGCCGTTGCACGCCAGGGCAAAAGCTGGGGCAGTGCCCGTCTTCACTCCTTCGCTGTGCTGTACTCCATGCAGCTAGAGCGAAGCGAGAAGGACGCGAGGACGAAGAAGGCCTTCTTAAAGTAGCCCCTTGTCAGCAGCCCTGAAAGGGCGCATAACACACGGCGTCTCGCCGCCCTCCGTTCTACATACTCGCGGCTCCCTTTGCCGACTTGCAAAAGTTGCTACCAGAGCAGAGGCGGCCAGATTGAAGAGGCACTGCTTAGGTTCACCTTTTCCTTACTGCACGTAAGCCACGTCCAGCTCCTCGCTGCACTCTGGATTTCCCTTCTCCGCGGCACTTAACGTGGTGCTGTGTGTGTGCAACTCGGCGCCTAGAAGTGACCGCCAATGCTTTCAGAGCGGGCTGCAAGGGAACCAAGGAGCAGCACAAGCAGCAGTGCTTCAGCTTGCTCCTTCCGACTGCTAAGGGCACTTGGGAAGGCAAGCGAGAGTCAACCACCTTCCTCTCCTAGTAGCCTCTAACGTGGTGCACACAAGCACGGCGCTTTTGCCGCTTCGTTCACCGCCCTCGCCCACGCCTGGCGCCGCTTTCACTTGCCGGCGGCCAGAAGCCGCTGCAGAGGCGCCACATACCCAGCAGTGTGCGGGCAGCCAAGAGCTCGAGAACGCTGCTTCAACCCAAGCCCGCCTAGGGCGTGCACCTTTGTTCTCAGAGCCCCGTTCAACAGTCTGCCTCTCTCGCAGTTCGAATGGAAAACGAAAGCTTTTCGCCTACGCCCTTCACAGAGATCCGTTGCCAGGACGAGAATGTCTTGTGGCCGGAGCTCGCCCCCGCCGCGAGGAAGCTGCTCTTAGCACCGCGTTGCAGGGACACGTCTCGCTTCTTGACTTCGTGCTTAGCGCTCTCCGAATTCGCTGCTAGCTCCGCGGTCCTTCTCAGCTGCAAGTAGCAGCGCTCGCAGTACATAGAGCTTCGCAAGGACCGAAGACCCGGAGGGACATATCGCACACGACAATGTGCCAGGACAGAGACGTGTTCTACATTGTCCCTTCTCGTCATTCAGTTTGTGCCTCTGCTGCTTCTGCTGTTAGGAATCGCTCCTTGAAAGACGAGCGAGAGCGTCTTTCTGGGTGCATTGCACTGAGTGAGTGCTCGCTAGGGACTTTGCACTCGGAGCCAAGGCAACAGGGCGTGCTTGTCCGCAGAACTGAGAGCACGCTGTTGGGCAGAGCTGAAACTGACCGCTGCAGTTCAGCTCTCTCCGGACGGCAGACGCCGAAGAACGCAGCCGCTTGCGAGCGGCGCAGTGCAGCGAAGAGCACACGAGCAGCCAAAGAGCTCCTTCACAATCGCTTTCACTTCTCAGTGCTCTTGCTGCTTGGAAAAGCAGCACACAGCCGTTGCACGCCAGGGCAAAAGCTGGGGCAGTGCCCGTCTTCACTCCTTCGCTGTGCTGTACTCCATGCAGCTAGAGCGAAGCGAGAAGGACGCGAGGACGAAGAAGGCCTTCTTAAAGTAGCCCCTTGTCAGCAGCCCTGAAAGGGCGCATAACACACGGCGTCTCGCCGCCCTCCGTTCTACATACTCGCGGCTCCCTTTGCCGACTTGCAAAAGTTGCTACCAGAGCAGAGGCGGCCAGATTGAAGAGGCACTGCTTAGGTTCACCTTTTCCTTACTGCACGTAAGCCACGTCCAGCTCTTCGCTGCACTCTGGATTTCCCTTCTCCGCGGCACTTAGCGTGGTGCTGCGTGTGTGCAACTCGGCGCCTAGAAGTGACCGCCAATGCTTTCAGAGCGGGCTGCAAGGGAACCAAGGAGCAGCACAAGCAGCAGTGCTTCAGCTTGCTCCTTCCGACTGCTAAGGGCACTTGGGAAGGCAAGCGAGAGTCAACCACCTTCCTCTCCTAGTAGCCTCTAACGTGGTGCACACAAGCACGGCACATAGCCGCTTCGTTCACCGCCCTCGCCCTCGCCCACGCCTTGCTCCGCTTTCACTTGCCGGCGGCCAGAAGCCGCTGCAGGGGCGCCACATACCCAGCAGTGTGCGGGCAGCCAAGAGCTCGAGAACGCTTCTTCTGCCCAAGCCAGCCTAGGGCGTGCACCTTTGTTCTCAGAGCTCCGTGTAACAGTCTGCGTCTCTCGCAGTTCGAATGGAAAACGAAAGCTTTTCGCCTACGCCCTTCACAGAGATCCGTTGCCAGGACGAGAACGTCTTGTGGCCGGAGCTCGCCCCCGCCGGGAGGAAGCTGCTATTAGCAGCGCATTGCAGGGACACGTCTCGCTTCTTGACTTCGTGCTTAGCGCTCTCCGAATTCGCTGCTAGCTCCGCGGTCCTTCTCAGCTGCAAGTAGCAGCGCTCGCAGTACATAGAGCTTCGCAAGGACCGAAGACCCGGAGGGACATATCGCACACGACAATGTGCCAGGACAGAGACGTGTTCTACATTGTCCCTTCTCGTCATCCAGTTTGTGCCTCTGCTGCTTCTGCTGTTAGGAATCGCTGCTTGAAAGACGAGCGAGAGCGTCTTTCTGGGTGCATTGCACTGAGTGAGTGCTCGCTAGGGACTTTGCACTCGGAGCCAAGGCAACAGGGCGTGCTTGTCCGCAGAACTGAGAGCACGCTGTTGGGCAGAGGTGAAACTGACCGCTGCAGTTCAGCTCTCTCCGGACGGCAGACGCCGAAGAACGCAGCCGCTTGCGAGCGGCGCAGTGCAGCGAAGAGCACACGAGCAGCCAAAGAGCTCCTTCACAATCGCTTTCACTTCTCAGTGCTCTTGCTGCTTGGAAAAGCAGCACACAGCCGTTGCACGCCAGGGCAAAAGCTGGGGCAGTGCCCGTCTTCACTCCTTCGCTGTGCTGTACTCCATGCAGCTAGAGCGAAGCGAGAAGGACGCGAGGACGAAGAAGGCGTTCTTAAAGTAGCCCCTTGTCAGAAGCCCTGAAAGGGCGCATAACACACGGCGTCTCGCTGCCCTCCGTTCTACATACTCGCGGCTCCCTTTGCCGACTTGCAAAAGTTGCTACCAGAGCAGAGGCGGCCAGATTGAAGAGGCACTGCTTAGGTTCACCTTTTCCTTACTGCACGTAAGCCACGTCCAGCTCCTCGCTGCACTCTGGATTTCCCTTCTCCGCGGCACTTAGCGTGGTGCTGCGTGTGTGCAACTCGGCGCCTAGAAGTGACCGCCAATGCTTTCAGAGCGGGCTGCAAGGGAACCAAGGAGCAGCACAAGCAGCAGTGCTTCAGCTTACTCCATCCGACTGCTAAGGGCACTTGGGAAGGCAAGCGAGAGTCAACCACCTTCCTCTCCTAGTAGCCTCTAACGTGGTGCACACAAGCACGGCGCTCTTGCCGCTTCGTTCACCGCCCTCGCCCACGCCTTGCTCCGCTTTCACTTGCCGGCGGCCAGAAGCCGCTGCAGGGGCGCCACATACCCAGCAGTGTGCGGGCAGCCAAGAGCTCGAGAACGCTTCTTCTGCCCAAGCCCGCCTAGGGCGTGCACCTTTGTTCTCAGAGCTCCGTGTAACAGTCTGCGTCTCTCGCAGTTCGAATGGAAAACGAAAGCTTTTCGCCTACGCCCTTCACGGAGATCCGTTGCTGCGACGAGAATGTCTTGTGGCCGGAGCTCGCCCCCGCCGCGAGGAAGCTGCTCTTAGCACCGCGTTGCAGGGACACGTCTCGCTTCTTGACTTCGTGCTTAGCGCTCTCCGAATTCGCTGCTAGCTCCGCGGTCCTTCTCAGCTGCAAGTAGCAGCGCTCGCAGTACATAGAGCTTCGCAAGGACCGAAGACCCGGAGGGACATATCGCACACGACAATGTGCCAGGACAGAGACGTGTTCTACATTGTCCCTTCTCGTCATCCAGTTTGTGCCTCTGCTGCTTCTGCTGTTAGGAATCGCTGCTTGAAAGACGAGCGAGAGCGTCTTTCTGGGTGCATTGCACTGAGTGAGTGCTCGCTAGGGACTTTGCACTCGGAGCCAAGGCAACAGGGCGTGCTTGTCCGCAGAACTGAGAGCACGCTGTTGGGCAGAGCTGAAACTGACCGCTGCAGTTCAGCTCTCTCCGGACGGCAGACGCCGAAGAACGCAGCCGCTTGCGAGCGGCGCAGTGCAGCGAAGAGCACACGAGCAGCCAAAGAGCTCCTTCACAATCGCTTTCACTTCTCAGTGCTCTTGCTGCTTGGAAAAGCAGCACACAGCCGTTGCACGCCAGGGCAAAAGCTGGGGCAGTGCCCGTCTTCACTCCTTCGCTGTGCTGTACTCCATGCAGCTAGAGCGAAGCGAGAAGGACGCGAGGACGAAGAAGGCCTTCTTAAAGTAGCCCCTTGTCAGCAGCCCTGAAAGGGCGCATAACACACGGCGTCTCGCTGCCCTCCGTTCTACATACTCGCGGCTCCCTTTGCCGACTTGCAAAAGTTGCTACCAGAGCAGAGGCGGCCAGATTGAAGAGGCACTGCTTAGGTTCACCTTTTCCTTACTGCACGTAAGCCACGTCCAGCTCCTCGCTGCACTCTGGATTTCCCTTCTCCGCGGCACTTAGCGTGGTGCTGCGTGTGTGCAACTCGGCGCCTAGAAGTGACCGCCAATGCTTTCAGAGCGGGCTGCAAGGGAACCAAGGAGCAGCACAAGCAGCAGTGCTTCAGCTTGCTCCTTCCGACTGCTAAGGGCACTTGGGAAGGCAAGCGAGAGTCAACCACCTTCCTCTCCTAGTAGCCTCTAACGTGGTGCACACAAGCACGGCACATAGCCGCTTCGTTCACCGCCCTCGCCCTCGCCCACGCCTTGCTCCGCTTTCACTTGCCGGCGGCCAGAAGCCGCTGCAGGGGCGCCACATACCCAGCAGTGTGCGGGCAGCCAAGAGCTCGAGAACGCTTCTTCTGCCCAAGCCCGCCTAGGGCGTGCACCTTTGTTCTCAGAGCTCCGTGTAACAGTCTGCCTCTCTCGCAGTTCGAATGGAAAACGAAAGCTTTTCGCCTACGCCCTTCACGGAGATCCGTTGCTACGACGAGAATGTCTTGTGGCCGGAGCTCGCCCCCGCCGCGAGGAAGCTGCTCTTAGCACCGCGTTGCAGGGACACGTCTCGCTTCTTGACTTCGTGCTTAGCGCTCTCCGAATTCGCTGCTAGCTCCGCGGTCCTTCTCAGCTGCAAGTAGCAGCGCTCGCAGTACATAGAGCTTCGCAAGGACCGAAGACCCGGAGGGACATATCGCACACGACAATGTGCCAGGACAGAGACGTGTTCTACATTGTCCCTTCTCGTCATCCAGTTTGTGCCTCTGCTGCTTCTGCTGTTAGGAATCGCTGCTTGAAAGACGAGCGAGAGCGTCTTTCTGGGTGCATTGCACTGAGTGAGTGCTCGCTAGGGACTTTGCACTCGGAGCCAAGGCAACAGGGCGTGCTTGTCCGCAGAACTGAGAGCACGCTGTTGGGCAGAGCTGAAACTGACCGCTGCAGTTCAGCTCTCTCCGGACGGCAGACGCCGACGAACGCAGCCGCTTGCGAGCGGCGCAGTGCAGCGAAGAGCACACGAGCAGCCAAAGAGCTCCTTCACAATCGCTTTCACTTCTCAGTGCTCTTGCTGCTTGGAAAAGCAGCACACAGCCGTTGCACGCCAGGGCAAAAGCTGGGGCAGTGCCCGTCTTCACTCCTTCGCTGTGCTGTACTCCATGCAGCTAGAGCGAAGCGAGAAGGACGCGAGGACGAAGAAGGCGTTCTTAAAGTAGCCCCTTGTCAGCAGCCCTGAAAGGGCGCATAACACACGGCGTCTCGCCGCCCTCCGTTCTACATACTCGCGGCTCCCTTTGCCGACTTGCAAAAGTTGCTACCAGAGCAGAGGCGGCCAGATTGAAGAGGCACTGCTTAGGTTCACCTTTTCCTTACTGCACGTAAGCCACGTCCAGCTCCTCGCTGCACTCTGGATTTCCCTTCTCCGCGACACTTAACGCGGTGCTGTGTGTGTGCAACTCGGCGCCTAGAAGTGACCGCCAATGCTTTCAGAGCGGGCTGCAAGGGAACCAAGGAGCAGCACAAGCAGCAGTGCTTCAGCTTGCTCCTTCCGACTGCTAAGGGCACTTGGGAAGGCAAGCGAGAGTCAACCACCTTCCTCTCCTAGTAGCCTCTAACGTGGTGCACACAAGCACGGCACATAGCCGCTTCGTTCACCGCCCTCGCCCACGCCTTGCTCCGCTTTCACTTGCCGGCGGCCAGAAGCCGCTGCAGGGGCGCCACATACCCAGCAGTGTGCGGGCAGCCAAGAGCTCGAGAACGCTTCTTCTGCCCAAGCCCGCCTAGGGCGTGCACCTTTGTTCTCAGAGCTCCGTGTAACAGTCTGCGTCTCTCGCAGTTCGAATGGAAAACGAAAGCTTTTCGCCTACGCCCTTCACGGAGATCCGTTGTTACGACGAGAATGTCTTGTGGCCGGAGCTCGCCCCCGCCGCGAGGAAGCTGCTCTTAGCACCGCGTTGCAGGGACACGTCTCGCTTCTTGACTTCGTGCTTAGCGCTCTCCGAATTCGCTGCTAGCTCCGCGGTCCTTCTCAGCTGCAAGTAGCAGCGCTCGCAGTACATAGAGCTTCGCAAGGACCGAAGACCCGGAGGGACATATCGCACACGACAATGTGCCAGGACAGAGACGTGTTCTACATTGTCCCTTCTCGTCATCCAGTTTGTGCCTCTGCTGCTTCTGCTGTTAGGAATCGCTGCTTGAAAGACGAGCGAGAGCGTCTTTCTGGGTGCATTGCACTGAGTGAGTGCTCGCTAGGGACTTTGCACTCGGAGCCAAGGCAACAGGGCGTGCTTGTCCGCAGAACTGAGAGCACGCTGTTGGGCAGAGCTGAAACTGACCGCTGCAGTTCAGCTCTCTCCGGACGGCAGACGCCGAAGAACGCAGCCGCTTGCGAGCGGCGCAGTGCAGCGAAGAGCACACGAGCAGCCAAAGAGCTCCTTCACAATCGCTTTCACTTCTCAGTGCTCTTGCTGCTTGGAAAAGCAGCACACAGCCGTTGCACGCCAGGGCAAAAGCTGGGGCAGTGCCCGTCTTCACTCCTTCGCTGTGCTGTACTCCATGCAGCTAGAGCGAAGCGAGAAGGACGCGAGGACGAAGAAGGCCTTCTTAAAGTAGCCCCTTGTCAGCAGCCCTGAAAGGGCGCATAACACACGGCGTCTCGCTGCCCTCCGTTCTACATACTCGCGGCTCCCTTTGCCGACTTGCAAAAGTTGCTACCAGAGCAGAGGCGGCCAGATTGAAGAGGCACTGCTTAGGTTCACCTTTTCCTTACTGCACGTAAGCCACGTCCAGCTCCTCGCTGCACTCTGGATTTCCCTTCTCCGCGGCACTTAGCGTGGTGCTGCGTGTGTGCAACTCGGCGCCTAGAAGTGACCGCCAATGCTTTCAGAGCGGGCTGCAAGGGAACCAAGGAGCAGCACAAGCAGCAGTGCTTCAGCTTGCTCCTTCCGACTGCTAAGGGCACTTGGGAAGGCAAGCGAGAGTCAACCACCTTCCTCTCCTAGTAGCCTCTAACGTGGTGCACACAAGCACGGCACATAGCCGCTTCGTTCACCGCCCTCGCCCTCGCCCACGCCTTGCTCCGCTTTCACTTGCCGGCGGCCAGAAGCCGCTGCAGGGGCGCCACATACCCAGCAGTGTGCGGGCAGCCAAGAGCTCGAGAACGCTTCTTCTGCCCAAGCCCGCCTAGGGCGTGCACCTTTGTTCTCAGAGCTCCGTGTAACAGTCTGCCTCTCTCGCAGTTCGAATGGAAAACGAAAGCTTTTCGCCTACGCCCTTCACGGAGATCCGTTGCTACGACGAGAATATCTTGTGGCCGGAGCTCGCCCCCGCCGCGAGGAAGCTGCTCTTAGCACCGCGTTGCAGGGACACGTCTCGCTTCTTGACTTCGTGCTTAGCGCTCTCCGAATTCGCTGCTAGCTCCGCGGTCCTTCTCAGCTGCAAGTAGCAGCGCTCGCAGTACATAGAGCTTCGCAAGGACCGAAGACCCGGAGGGACATATCGCACACGACAATGTGCCAGGACAGAGACGTGTTCTACATTGTCCCTTCTCGTCATCCAGTTTGTGCCTCTGCTGCTTCTGCTGTTAGGAATCGCTGCTTGAAAGACGAGCGAGAGCGTCTTTCTGGGTGCATTGCACTGAGTGAGTGCTCGCTAGGGACTTTGCACTCGGAGCCAAGGCAACAGGGCGTGCTTGTCCGCAGAACTGAGAGCACGCTGTTGGGCAGAGCTGAAACTGACCGCTGCAGTTCAGCTCTCTCCGGACGGCAGACGCCGACGAACGCAGCCGCTTGCGAGCGGCGCAGTGCAGCGAAGAGCACACGAGCAGCCAAAGAGCTCCTTCACAATCGCTTTCACTTCTCAGTGCTCTTGCTGCTTGGAAAAGCAGCACACAGCCGTTGCACGCCAGGGCAAAAGCTGGGGCAGTGCCCGTCTTCACTCCTTCGCTGTGCTGTACTCCATGCAGCTAGAGCGAAGCGAGAAGGACGCGAGGACGAAGAAGGCGTTCTTAAAGTAGCCCCTTGTCAGCAGCCCTGAAAGGGCGCATAACACACGGCGTCTCGCCGCCCTCCGTTCTACATACTCGCGGCTCCCTTTGCCGACTTGCAAAAGTTGCTACCAGAGCAGAGGCGGCCAGATTGAAGAGGCACTGCTTAGGTTCACCTTTTCCTTACTGCACGTAAGCCACGTCCAGCTCCTCGCTGCACTCTGGATTTCCCTTCTCCGCGACACTTAACGCGGTGCTGTGTGTGTGCAACTCGGCGCCTAGAAGTGACCGCCAATGCTTTCAGAGCGGGCTGCAAGGGAACCAAGGAGCAGCACAAGCAGCAGTGCTTCAGCTTGCTCCTTCCGACTGCTAAGGGCACTTGGGAAGGCAAGCGAGAGTCAACCACCTTCCTCTCCTAGTAGCCTCTAACGTGGTGCACACAAGCACGGCACATAGCCGCTTCGTTCACCGCCCTCGCCCACGCCTTGCTCCGCTTTCACTTGCCGGCGGCCAGAAGCCGCTGCAGGGGCGCCACATACCCAGCAGTGTGCGGGCAGCCAAGAGCTCGAGAACGCTTCTTCTGCCCAAGCCCGCCTAGGGCGTGCACCTTTGTTCTCAGAGCTCCGTGTAACAGTCTGCGTCTCTCGCAGTTCGAATGGAAAACGAAAGCTTTTCGCCTACGCCCTTCACGGAGATCCGTTGCTGCGACGAGAATGTCTTGTGGCCGGAGCTCGCCCCCGCCGCGAGGAAGCTGCTCTTAGCACCGCGTTGCAGGGACACGTCTCGCTTCTTGACTTCGTGCTTAGCGCTCTCCGAATTCGCTGCTAGCTCCGCGGTCCTTCTCAGCTGCAAGTAGCAGCGCTCGCAGTACATAGAGCTTCGCAAGGACCGAAGACCCGGAGGGACATATCGCACACGACAATGTGCCAGGACAGAGACGTGTTCTACATTGTCCCTTCTCGTCATCCAGTTTGTGCCTCTGCTGCTTCTGCTGTTAGGAATCGCTGCTTGAAAGACGAGCGAGAGCGTCTTTCTGGGTGCATTGCACTGAGTGAGTGCTCGCTAGGGACTTTGCACTCGGAGCCAAGGCAACAGGGCGTGCTTGTCCGCAGAACTGAGAGCACGCTGTTGGGCAGAGCTGAAACTGACCGCTGCAGTTCAGCTCTCTCCGGACGGCAGACGCCGAAGAACGCAGCCGCTTGCGAGCGGCGCAGTGCAGCGAAGAGCACACGAGCAGCCAAAGAGCTCCTTCACAATCGCTTTCACTTCTCAGTGCTCTTGCTGCTTGGAAAAGCAGCACACAGCCGTTGCACGCCAGGGCAAAAGCTGGGGCAGTGCCCGTCTTCACTCCTTCGCTGTGCTGTACTCCATGCAGCTAGAGCGAAGCGAGAAGGACGCGAGGACGAAGAAGGCGTTCTTAAAGTAGCCCCTTGTCAGCAGCCCTGAAAGGGCGCATAACACACGGCGTCTCGCCGCCCTCCGTTCTACATACTCGCGGCTCCCTTTGCCGACTTGCAAAAGTTGCTACCAGAGCAGAGGCGGCCAGATTGAAGAGGCACTGCTTAGGTTCACCTTTTCCTTACTGCACGTAAGCCACGTCCAGCTCCTCGCTGCACTCTGGATTTCCCTTCTCCGCGGCACTTAGCGTGGTGCTGCGTGTGTGCAACTCGGCGCCTAGAAGTGACCGCCAATGCTTTCAGAGCGGGCTGCAAGGGAACCAAGGAGCAGCACAAGCAGCAGTGCTTCAGCTTGCTCCTTCCGACTGCTAAGGGCACTTGGGAAGGCAAGCGAGAGTCAACCACCTTCCTCTCCTAGTAGCCTCTAACGTGGTGCACACAAGCACGGCACATAGCCGCTTCGTTCACCGCCCTCGCCCTCGCCCACGCCTTGCTCCGCTTTCACTTGCCGGCGGCCAGAAGCCGCTGCAGGGGCGCCACATACCCAGCAGTGTGCGGGCAGCCAAGAGCTCGAGAACGCTTCTTCTGCCCAAGCCAGCCTAGGGCGTGCACCTTTGTTCTCAGAGCTCCGTGTAACAGTCTGCGTCTCTCGCAGTTCGAATGGAAAACGAAAGCTTTTCGCCTACGCCCTTCACGGAGATCCGTTGTTACGACGAGAATGTCTTGTGGCCGGAGCTCGCCCCCGCCGCGAGGAAGCTGCTCTTAGCACCGCGTTGCAGGGACACGTCTCGCTTCTTGACTTCGTGCTTAGCGCTCTCCGAATTCGCTGCTAGCTCCGCGGTCCTTCTCAGCTGCAAGTAGCAGCGCTCGCAGTACATAGAGCTTCGCAAGGACCGAAGACCCGGAGGGACATATCGCACACGACAATGTGCCAGGACAGAGACGTGTTCTACATTGTCCCTTCTCGTCATCCAGTTTGTGCCTCTGCTGCTTCTGCTGTTAGGAATCGCTCCTTGAAAGACGAGCGAGAGCGTCTTTCTGGGTGCATTGCACTGAGTGAGTGCTCGCTAGGGACTTTGCACTCGGAGCCAAGGCAACAGGGCGTGCTTGTCCGCAGAACTGAGAGCACGCTGTTGGGCAGAGCTGAAACTGACCGCTGCAGTTCAGCTCTCTCCGGACGGCAGACGCCGAAGAACGCAGCCGCTTGCGAGCGGCGCAGTGCAGCGAAGAGCACACGAGCAGCCAAAGAGCTCCTTCACAATCGCTTTCACTTCTCAGTGCTCTTGCTGCTTGGAAAAGCAGCACACAGCCGTTGCACGCCAGGGCAAAAGCTGGGGCAGTGCCCGTCTTCACTCCTTCGCTGTGCTGTACTCCATGCAGCTAGAACGAAGCGAGAAGGACGCGAGGACGAAGAAGGCGTTCTTAAAGTAGCCCCTTGTCAGCAGCCCTGAAAGGGCGCATAACACACGGCGTCTCGCTGCCCTCCGTTCTACATACTCGCGGCTCCCTTTGCCGACTTGCAAAAGTTGCTACCAGAGCAGAGGCGGCCAGATTGAAGAGGCACTGCTTAGGTTCACCTTTTCCTTACTGCACGTAAGCCACGTCCAGCTCCTCGCTGCACTCTGGATTTCCCTTCTCCGCGGCACTTAGCGTGGTGCTGCGTGTGTGCAACTCGGCGCCTAGAAGTGACCGCCAATGCTTTCAGAGCGGGCTGCAAGGGAACCAAGGAGCAGCACAAGCAGCAGTGCTTCAGCTTGCTCCTTCCGACTGCTAAGGGCACTTGGGAAGGCAAGCGAGAGTCAACCACCTTCCTCTCCTAGTAGCCTCTAACGTGGTGCACACAAGCACGGCGCTCTTGCCGCTTCGTTCACCGCCCTCGCCCACGCCTTGCTCCGCTTTCACTTGCCGGCGGCCAGAAGCCGCTGCAGGGGCGCCACATACCCAGCAGTGTGCGGGCAGCCAAGAGCTCGAGAACGCTTCTTCTGCCCAAGCCCGCCTAGGGCGTGCACCTTTGTTCTCAGAGCTCCGTGTAACAGTCTGCCTCTCTCGCAGTTCGAATGGAAAACGAAAGCTTTTCGCCTACGCCCTTCACGGAGATCCGTTGCTACGACGAGAATATCTTGTGGCCGGAGCTCGCCCCCGCCGCGAGGAAGCTGCTCTTAGCACCGCGTTGCAGGGACACGTCTCGCTTCTTGACTTCGTGCTTAGCGCTCTCCGAATTCGCTGCTAGCTCCGCGGTCCTTCTCAGCTGCAAGTAGCAGCGCTCGCAGTACATAGAGCTTCGCAAGGACCGAAGACCCGGAGGGACATATCGCACACGACAATGTGCCAGGACAGAGACGTGTTCTACATTGTCCCTTCTCGTCATCCAGTTTGTGCCTCTGCTGCTTCTGCTGTTAGGAATCGCTGCTTGAAAGACGAGCGAGAGCGTCTTTCTGGGTGCATTGCACTGAGTGAGTGCTCGCTAGGGACTTTGCACTCGGAGCCAAGGCAACAGGGCGTGCTTGTCCGCAGAACTGAGAGCACGCTGTTGGGCAGAGCTGAAACTGACCGCTGCAGTTCAGCTCTCTCCGGACGGCAGACGCCGAAGAACGCAGCCGCTTGCGAGCGGCGCAGTGCAGCGAAGAGCACACGAGCAGCCAAAGAGCTCCTTCACAATCGCTTTCACTTCTCAGTGCTCTTGCTGCTTGGAAAAGCAGCACACAGCCGTTGCACGCCAGGGCAAAAGCTGGGGCAGTGCCCGTCTTCACTCCTTCGCTGTGCTGTACTCCATGCAGCTAGAGCGAAGCGAGAAGGACGCGAGGACGAAGAAGGCGTTCTTAAAGTAGCCCCTTGTCAGCAGCCCTGAAAGGGCGCATAACACACGGCGTCTCGCCGCCCTCCGTTCTACATACTCGCGGCTCCCTTTGCCGACTTGCAAAAGTTGCTACCAGAGCAGAGGCGGCCAGATTGAAGAGGCACTGCTTAGGTTCACCTTTTCCTTACTGCACGTAAGCCACGTCCAGCTCCTCGCTGCACTCTGGATTTCCCTTCTCCGCGGCACTTAGCGTGGTGCTGCGTGTGTGCAACTCGGCGCCTAGAAGTGACCGCCAATGCTTTCAGAGCGGGCTGCAAGGGAACCAAGGAGCAGCACAAGCAGCAGTGCTTCAGCTTGCTCCTTCCGACTGCTAAGGGCACTTGGGAAGGCAAGCGAGAGTCAACCACCTTCCTCTCCTAGTAGCCTCTAACGTGGTGCACACAAGCACGGCACATAGCCGCTTCGTTCACCGCCCTCGCCCTCGCCCTCGCCCACGCCTTGCTCCGCTTTCACTTGCCGGCGGCCAGAAGCCGCTGCAGGGGCGCCACATACCCAGCAGTGTGCGGGCAGCCAAGAGCTCGAGAACGCTTCTTCTGCCCAAGCCAGCCTAGGGCGTGCACCTTTGTTCTCAGAGCTCCGTGTAACAGTCTGCGTCTCTCGCAGTTCGAATGGAAAACGAAAGCTTTTCGCCTACGCCCTTCACGGAGATCCGTTGCTACGACGAGAATGTCTTGTGGCCGGAGCTCGCCCCCGCCGCGAGGAAGCTGCTCTTAGCACCGCGTTGCAGGGACACGTCTCGCTTCTTGACTTCGTGCTTAGCGCTCTCCGAATTCGCTGCTAGCTCCGCGGTCCTTCTCAGCTGCAAGTAGCAGCGCTCGCAGTACATAGAGCTTCGCAAGGACCGAAGACCCGGAGGGACATATCGCACACGACAATGTGCCAGGACAGAGACGTGTTCTACATTGTCCCTTCTCGTCATCCAGTTTGTGCCTCTGCTGCTTCTGCTGTTAGGAATCGCTGCTTGAAAGACGAGCGAGAGCGTCTTTCTGGGTGCATTGCACTGAGTGAGTGCTCGCTAGGGACTTTGCACTCGGAGCCAAGGCAACAGGGCGTGCTTGTCCGCAGAACTGAGAGCACGCTGTTGGGCAGAGCTGAAACTGACCGCTGCAGTTCAGCTCTCTCCGGACGGCAGACGCCGAAGAACGCAGCCGCTTGCGAGCGGCGCAGTGCAGCGAAGAGCACACGAGCAGCCAAAGAGCTCCTTCACAATCGCTTTCACTTCTCAGTGCTCTTGCTGCTTGGAAAAGCAGCACACAGCCGTTGCACGCCAGGGCAAAAGCTGGGGCAGTGCCCGTCTTCACTCCTTCGCTGTGCTGTACTCCATGCAGCTAGAGCGAAGCGAGAAGGACGCGAGGACGAAGAAGGCGTTCTTAAAGTAGCCCCTTGTCAGCAGCCCTGAAAGGGCGCATAACACACGGCGTCTCGCCGCCCTCCGTTCTACATACTCGCGGCTCCCTTTGCCGACTTGCAAAAGTTGCTACCAGAGCAGAGGCGGCCAGATTGAAGAGGCACTGCTTAGGTTCACCTTTTCCTTACTGCACGTAAGCCACGTCCAGCTCCTCGCTGCACTCTGGATTTCCCTTCTCCGCGGCACTTAGCGTGGTGCTGCGTGTGTGCAACTCGGCGCCTAGAAGTGACCGCCAATGCTTTCAGAGCGGGCTGCAAGGGAACCAAGGAGCAGCACAAGCAGCAGTGCTTCAGCTTGCTCCTTCCGACTGCTAAGGGCACTTGGGAAGGCAAGCGAGAGTCAACCACCTTCCTCTCCTAGTAGCCTCTAACGTGGTGCACACAAGCACGGCACATAGCCGCTTCGTTCACCGCCCTCGCCCTCGCCCACGCCTTGCTCCGCTTTCACTTGCCGGCGGCCAGAAGCCGCTGCAGGGGCGCCACATACCCAGCAGTGTGCGGGCAGCCAAGAGCTCGAGAACGCTTCTTCTGCCCAAGCCAGCCTAGGGCGTGCACCTTTGTTCTCAGAGCTCCGTGTAACAGTCTGCGTCTCTCGCAGTTCGAATGGAAAACGAAAGCTTTTCGCCTACGCCCTTCACGGAGATCCGTTGCTACGACGAGAATGTCTTGTGGCCGGAGCTCGCCCCCGCCGCGAGGAAGCTGCTCTTAGCACCGCGTTGCAGGGACACGTCTCGCTTCTTGACTTCGTGCTTAGCGCTCTCCGAATTCGCTGCTAGCTCCGCGGTCCTTCTCAGCTGCAAGTAGCAGCGCTCGCAGTACATAGAGCTTCGCAAGGACCGAAGACCCGGAGGGACATATCGCACACGACAATGTGCCAGGACAGAGACGTGTTCTACATTGTCCCTTCTCGTCATCCAGTTTGTGCCTCTGCTGCTTCTGCTGTTAGGAATCGCTGCTTGAAAGACGAGCGAGAGCGTCTTTCTGGGTGCATTGCACTGAGTGAGTGCTCGCTAGGGACTTTGCACTCGGAGCCAAGGCAACAGGGCGTGCTTGTCCGCAGAACTGAGAGCACGCTGTTGGGCAGAGCTGAAACTGACCGCTGCAGTTCAGCTCTCTCCGGACGGCAGACGCCGAAGAACGCAGCCGCTTGCGAGCGGCGCAGTGCAGCGAAGAGCACACGAGCAGCCAAAGAGCTCCTTCACAATCGCTTTCACTTCTCAGTGCTCTTGCTGCTTGGAAAAGCAGCACACAGCCGTTGCACGCCAGGGCAAAAGCTGGGGCAGTGCCCGTCTTCACTCCTTCGCTGTGCTGTACTCCATG
Source organism: Sturnus vulgaris (assembly GCF_052056855.1). NCBI lineage: Eukaryota > Metazoa > Chordata > Aves > Passeriformes > Sturnidae > Sturnus > Sturnus vulgaris. The sequence goes on along the minus strand of NW_028275905.1, from coordinate 25,674 downwards.
CAGCTAGAGCGAAGCGAGAAGGACGCGAGGACGAAGAAGGCGTTCTTAAAGTAGCCCCTTGTCAGCAGCCCTGAAAGGGCGCATAACACACGGCGTCTCGCTGCCCTCCGTTCTACATACTCGCGGCTCCCTTTGCCGACTTGCAAAAGTTGCTACCAGAGCAGAGGCGGCCAGATTGAAGAGGCACTGCTTAGGTTCACCTTTTCCTTACTGCACGTAAGCCACGTCCAGCTCTTCGCTGCACTCTGGATTTCCCTTCTCCGCGGCACTTAGCGTGGTGCTGCGTGTGTGCAACTCGGCGCCTAGAAGTGACCGCCAATGCTTTCAGAGCGGGCTGCAAGGGAACCAAGGAGCAGCACAAGCAGCAGTGCTTCAGCTTGCTCCTTCCGACTGCTAAGGGCACTTGGGAAGGCAAGCGAGAGTCAACCACCTTCCTCTCCTAGTAGCCTCTAACGTGGTGCACACAAGCACGGCACATAGCCGCTTCGTTCACCGCCCTCGCCCTCGCCCACGCCTTGCTCCGCTTTCACTTGCCGGCGGCCAGAAGCCGCTGCAGGGGCGCCACATACCCAGCAGTGTGCGGGCAGCCAAGAGCTCGAGAACGCTTCTTCTGCCCAAGCCAGCCTAGGGCGTGCACCTTTGTTCTCAGAGCTCCGTGTAACAGTCTGCGTCTCTCGCAGTTCGAATGGAAAACGAAAGCTTTTCGCCTACGCCCTTCACGGAGATCCGTTGTTACGACGAGAATGTCTTGTGGCCGGAGCTCGCCCCCGCCGCGAGGAAGCTGCTCTTAGCACCGCGTTGCAGGGACACGTCTCGCTTCTTGACTTCGTGCTTAGCGCTCTCCGAATTCGCTGCTAGCTCCGCGGTCCTTCTCAGCTGCAAGTAGCAGCGCTCGCAGTACATAGAGCTTCGCAAGGACCGAAGACCCGGAGGGACATATCGCACACGACAATGTGCCAGGACAGAGACGTGTTCTACATTGTCCCTTCTCGTCATCCAGTTTGTGCCTCTGCTGCTTCTGCTCTTAGGAATCGCTCCTTGAAAGACGAGCGAGAGCGTCTTTCTGGGTGCATTGCACTGAGTGAGTGCTCGCTCGGGACTTTGCACTCGGAGCCAAGGCAACAGGGCGTGCTTGTCCGCAGAACTGAGAGCACGCTGTTGGGCAGAGCTGAAACTGACCGCTGCAGTTCAGCTCTCTCCGGACGGCAGACGCCGAAGAACGCAGCCGCTTGCGAGCGGCGCAGTGCAGCGAAGAGCACACGAGCAGCCAAAGAGCTCCTTCACAATCGCTTTCACTTCTCAGTGCTCTTGCTGCTTGGAAAAGCAGCACACAGCCGTTGCACGCCAGGGCAAAAGCTGGGGCAGTGCCCGTCTTCACTCCTTCGCTGTGCTGTACTCCATGCAGCTAGAACGAAGCGAGAAGGACGCGAGGACGAAGAAGGCGTTCTTAAAGTAGCCCCTTGTCAGCAGCCCTGAAAGGGCGCATAACACACGGCGTCTCGCTGCCCTCCGTTCTACATACTCGCGGCTCCCTTTGCCGACTTGCAAAAGTTGCTACCAGAGCAGAGGCGGCCAGATTGAAGAGGCACTGCTTAGGTTCACCTTTTCCTTACTGCACGTAAGCCACGTCCAGCTCCTCGCTGCACTCTGGATTTCCCTTCTCCGCGGCACTTAGCGTGGTGCTGCGTGTGTGCAACTCGGCGCCTAGAAGTGACCGCCAATGCTTTCAGAGCGGGCTGCAAGGGAACCAAGGAGCAGCACAAGCAGCAGTGCTTCAGCTTGCTCCTTCCGACTGCTAAGGGCACTTGGGAAGGCAAGCGAGAGTCAACCACCTTCCTCTCCTAGTAGCCTCTAACGTGGTGCACACAAGCACGGCGCTCTTGCCGCTTCGTTCACCGCCCTCGCCCACGCCTTGCTCCGCTTTCACTTGCCGGCGGCCAGAAGCCGCTGCAGGGGCGCCACATACCCAGCAGTGTGCGGGCAGCCAAGAGCTCGAGAACGCTTCTTCTGCCCAAGCCCGCCTAGGGCGTGCACCTTTGTTCTCAGAGCTCCGTGTAACAGTCTGCCTCTCTCGCAGTTCGAATGGAAAACGAAAGCTTTTCGCCTACGCCCTTCACGGAGATCCGTTGCTACGACGAGAATATCTTGTGGCCGGAGCTCGCCCCCGCCGCGAGGAAGCTGCTCTTAGCACCGCGTTGCAGGGACACGTCTCGCTTCTTGACTTCGTGCTTAGCGCTCTCCGAATTCGCTGCTAGCTCCGCGGTCCTTCTCAGCTGCAAGTAGCAGCGCTCGCAGTACATAGAGCTTCGCAAGGACCGAAGACCCGGAGGGACATATCGCACACGACAATGTGCCAGGACAGAGACGTGTTCTACATTGTCCCTTCTCGTCATCCAGTTTGTGCCTCTGCTGCTTCTGCTGTTAGGAATCGCTGCTTGAAAGACGAGCGAGAGCGTCTTTCTGGGTGCATTGCACTGAGTGAGTGCTCGCTAGGGACTTTGCACTCGGAGCCAAGGCAACAGGGCGTGCTTGTCCGCAGAACTGAGAGCACGCTGTTGGGCAGAGCTGAAACTGACCGCTGCAGTTCAGCTCTCTCCGGACGGCAGACGCCGAAGAACGCAGCCGCTTGCGAGCGGCGCAGTGCAGCGAAGAGCACACGAGCAGCCAAAGAGCTCCTTCACAATCGCTTTCACTTCTCAGTGCTCTTGCTGCTTGGAAAAGCAGCACACAGCCGTTGCACGCCAGGGCAAAAGCTGGGGCAGTGCCCGTCTTCACTCCTTCGCTGTGCTGTACTCCATGCAGCTAGAACGAAGCGAGAAGGACGCGAGGACGAAGAAGGCGTTCTTAAAGTAGCCCCTTGTCAGCAGCCCTGAAAGGGCGCATAACACACGGCGTCTCGCTGCCCTCCGTTCTACATACTCGCGGCTCCCTTTGCCGACTTGCAAAAGTTGCTACCAGAGCAGAGGCGGCCAGATTGAAGAGGCACTGCTTAGGTTCACCTTTTCCTTACTGCACGTAAGCCACGTCCAGCTCTTCGCTGCACTCTGGATTTCCCTTCTCCGCGGCACTTAGCGTGGTGCTGCGTGTGTGCAACTCGGCGCCTAGAAGTGACCGCCAATGCTTTCAGAGCGGGCTGCAAGGGAACCAAGGAGCAGCACAAGCAGCAGTGCTTCAGCTTGCTCCTTCCGACTGCTAAGGGCACTTGGGAAGGCAAGCGAGAGTCAACCACCTTCCTCTCCTAGTAGCCTCTAACGTGGTGCACACAAGCACGGCACATAGCCGCTTCGTTCACCGCCCTCGCCCTCGCCCACGCCTTGCTCCGCTTTCACTTGCCGGCGGCCAGAAGCCGCTGCAGGGGCGCCACATACCCAGCAGTGTGCGGGCAGCCAAGAGCTCGAGAACGCTTCTTCTGCCCAAGCCCGCCTAGGGCGTGCACCTTTGTTCTCAGAGCTCCGTGTAACAGTCTGCGTCTCTCGCAGTTCGAATGGAAAACGAAAGCTTTTCGCCTACGCCCTTCACGGAGATCCGTTGTTACGACGAGAATGTCTTGTGGCCGGAGCTCGCCCCCGCCGCGAGGAAGCTGCTCTTAGCACCGCGTTGCAGGGACACGTCTCGCTTCTTGACTTCGTGCTTAGCGCTCTCCGAATTCGCTGCTAGCTCCGCGGTCCTTCTCAGCTGCAAGTAGCAGCGCTCGCAGTACATAGAGCTTCGCAAGGACCGAAGACCCGGAGGGACATATCGCACACGACAATGTGCCAGGACAGAGACGTGTTCTACATTGTCCCTTCTCGTCATCCAGTTTGTGCCTCTGCTGCTTCTGCTGTTAGGAATCGCTGCTTGAAAGACGAGCGAGAGCGTCTTTCTGGGTGCATTGCACTGAGTGAGTGCTCGCTAGGGACTTTGCACTCGGAGCCAAGGCAACAGGGCGTGCTTGTCCGCAGAACTGAGAGCACGCTGTTGGGCAGAGCTGAAACTGACCGCTGCAGTTCAGCTCTCTCCGGACGGCAGACGCCGAAGAACGCAGCCGCTTGCGAGCGGCGCAGTGCAGCGAAGAGCACACGAGCAGCCAAAGAGCTCCTTCACAATCGCTTTCACTTCTCAGTGCTCTTGCTGCTTGGAAAAGCAGCACACAGCCGTTGCACGCCAGGGCAAAAGCTGGGGCAGTGCCCGTCTTCACTCCTTCGCTGTGCTGTACTCCATGCAGCTAGAACGAAGCGAGAAGGACGCGAGGACGAAGAAGGCGTTCTTAAAGTAGCCCCTTGTCAGCAGCCCTGAAAGGGCGCATAACACACGGCGTCTCGCTGCCCTCCGTTCTACATACTCGCGGCTCCCTTTGCCGACTTGCAAAAGTTGCTACCAGAGCAGAGGCGGCCAGATTGAAGAGGCACTGCTTAGGTTCACCTTTTCCTTACTGCACGTAAGCCACGTCCAGCTCCTCGCTGCACTCTGGATTTCCCTTCTCCGCGGCACTTAGCGTGGTGCTGCGTGTGTGCAACTCGGCGCCTAGAAGTGACCGCCAATGCTTTCAGAGCGGGCTGCAAGGGAACCAAGGAGCAGCACAAGCAGCAGTGCTTCAGCTTGCTCCTTCCGACTGCTAAGGGCACTTGGGAAGGCAAGCGAGAGTCAACCACCTTCCTCTCCTAGTAGCCTCTAACGTGGTGCACACAAGCACGGCGCTCTTGCCGCTTCGTTCACCGCCCTCGCCCACGCCTTGCTCCGCTTTCACTTGCCGGCGGCCAGAAGCCGCTGCAGGGGCGCCACATACCCAGCAGTGTGCGGGCAGCCAAGAGCTCGAGAACGCTTCTTCTGCCCAAGCCCGCCTAGGGCGTGCACCTTTGTTCTCAGAGCTCCGTGTAACAGTCTGCCTCTCTCGCAGTTCGAATGGAAAACGAAAGCTTTTCGCCTACGCCCTTCACGGAGATCCGTTGCTACGACGAGAATGTCTTGTGGCCGGAGCTCGCCCCCGCCGCGAGGAAGCTGCTCTTAGCACCGCGTTGCAGGGACACGTCTCGCTTCTTGACTTCGTGCTTAGCGCTCTCCGAATTCGCTGCTAGCTCCGCGGTCCTTCTCAGCTGCAAGTAGCAGCGCTCGCAGTACATAGAGCTTCGCAAGGACCGAAGACCCGGAGGGACATATCGCACACGACAATGTGCCAGGACAGAGACGTGTTCTACATTGTCCCTTCTCGTCATCCAGTTTGTGCCTCTGCTGCTTCTGCTGTTAGGAATCGCTGCTTGAAAGACGAGCGAGAGCGTCTTTCTGGGTGCATTGCACTGAGTGAGTGCTCGCTAGGGACTTTGCACTCGGAGCCAAGGCAACAGGGCGTGCTTGTCCGCAGAACTGAGAGCACGCTGTTGGGCAGAGCTGAAACTGACCGCTGCAGTTCAGCTCTCTCCGGACGGCAGACGCCGAAGAACGCAGCCGCTTGCGAGCGGCGCAGTGCAGCGAAGAGCACACGAGCAGCCAAAGAGCTCCTTCACAATCGCTTTCACTTCTCAGTGCTCTTGCTGCTTGGAAAAGCAGCACACAGCCGTTGCACGCCAGGGCAAAAGCTGGGGCAGTGCCCGTCTTCACTCCTTCGCTGTGCTGTACTCCATGCAGCTAGAACGAAGCGAGAAGGACGCGAGGACGAAGAAGGCGTTCTTAAAGTAGCCCCTTGTCAGCAGCCCTGAAAGGGCGCATAACACACGGCGTCTCGCCGCCCTCCGTTCTACATACTCGCGGCTCCCTTTGCCGACTTGCAAAAGTTGCTACCAGAGCAGAGGCGGCCAGATTGAAGAGGCACTGCTTAGGTTCACCTTTTCCTTACTGCACGTAAGCCACGTCCAGCTCCTCGCTGCACTCTGGATTTCCCTTCTCCGCGGCACTTAGCGTGGTGCTGCGTGTGTGCAACTCGGCGCCTAGAAGTGACCGCCAATGCTTTCAGAGCGGGCTGCAAGGGAACCAAGGAGCAGCACAAGCAGCAGTGCTTCAGCTTACTCCATCCGACTGCTAAGGGCACTTGGGAAGGCAAGCGAGAGTCAACCACCTTCCTCTCCTAGTAGCCTCTAACGTGGTGCACACAAGCACGGCACATAGCCGCTTCGTTCACCGCCCTCGCCCTCGCCCACGCCTTGCTCCGCTTTCACTTGCCGGCGGCCAGAAGCCGCTGCAGGGGCGCCACATACCCAGCAGTGTGCGGGCAGCCAAGAGCTCGAGAACGCTTCTTCTGCCCAAGCCAGCCTAGGGCGTGCACCTTTGTTCTCAGAGCTCCGTGTAACAGTCTGCGTCTCTCGCAGTTCGAATGGAAAACGAAAGCTTTTCGCCTACGCCCTTCACGGAGATCCGTTGTTACGACGAGAATGTCTTGTGGCCGGAGCTCGCCCCCGCCGCGAGGAAGCTGCTCTTAGCACCGCGTTGCAGGGACACGTCTCGCTTCTTGACTTCGTGCTTAGCGCTCTCCGAATTCGCTGCTAGCTCCGCGGTCCTTCTCAGCTGCAAGTAGCAGCGCTCGCAGTACATAGAGCTTCGCAAGGACCGAAGACCCGGAGGGACATATCGCACACGACAATGTGCCAGGACAGAGACGTGTTCTACATTGTCCCTTCTCGTCATCCAGTTTGTGCCTCTGCTGCTTCTGCTGTTAGGAATCGCTGCTTGAAAGACGAGCGAGAGCGTCTTTCTGGGTGCATTGCACTGAGTGAGTGCTCGCTAGGGACTTTGCACTCGGAGCCAAGGCAACAGGGCGTGCTTGTCCGCAGAACTGAGAGCACGCTGTTGGGCAGAGCTGAAACTGACCGCTGCAGTTCAGCTCTCTCCGGACGGCAGACGCCGAAGAACGCAGCCGCTTGCGAGCGGCGCAGTGCAGCGAAGAGCACACGAGCAGCCAAAGAGCTCCTTCACAATCGCTTTCACTTCTCAGTGCTCTTGCTGCTTGGAAAAGCAGCACACAGCCGTTGCACGCCAGGGCAAAAGCTGGGGCAGTGCCCGTCTTCACTCCTTCGCTGTGCTGTACTCCATGCAGCTAGAGCGAAGCGAGAAGGACGCGAGGACGAAGAAGGCGTTCTTAAAGTAGCCCCTTGTCAGCAGCCCTGAAAGGGCGCATAACACACGGCGTCTCGCTGCCCTCCGTTCTACATACTCGCGGCTCCCTTTGCCGACTTGCAAAAGTTGCTACCAGAGCAGAGGCGGCCAGATTGAAGAGGCACTGCTTAGGTTCACCTTTTCCTTACTGCACGTAAGCCACGTCCAGCTCTTCGCTGCACTCTGGATTTCCCTTCTCCGCGGCACTTAGCGTGGTGCTGCGTGTGTGCAACTCGGCGCCTAGAAGTGACCGCCAATGCTTTCAGAGCGGGCTGCAAGGGAACCAAGGAGCAGCACAAGCAGCAGTGCTTCAGCTTGCTCCTTCCGACTGCTAAGGGCACTTGGGAAGGCAAGCGAGAGTCAACCACCTTCCTCTCCTAGTAGCCTCTAACGTGGTGCACACAAGCACGGCACATAGCCGCTTCGTTCACCGCCCTCGCCCTCGCCCACGCCTTGCTCCGCTTTCACTTGCCGGCGGCCAGAAGCCGCTGCAGGGGCGCCACATACCCAGCAGTGTGCGGGCAGCCAAGAGCTCGAGAACGCTTCTTCTGCCCAAGCCAGCCTAGGGCGTGCACCTTTGTTCTCAGAGCTCCGTGTAACAGTCTGCGTCTCTCGCAGTTCGAATGGAAAACGAAAGCTTTTCGCCTACGCCCTTCACGGAGATCCGTTGTTACGACGAGAATGTCTTGTGGCCGGAGCTCGCCCCCGCCGCGAGGAAGCTGCTCTTAGCACCGCGTTGCAGGGACACGTCTCGCTTCTTGACTTCGTGCTTAGCGCTCTCCGAATTCGCTGCTAGCTCCGCGGTCCTTCTCAGCTGCAAGTAGCAGCGCTCGCAGTACATAGAGCTTCGCAAGGACCGAAGACCCGGAGGGACATATCGCACACGACAATGTGCCAGGACAGAGACGTGTTCTACATTGTCCCTTCTCGTCATCCAGTTTGTGCCTCTGCTGCTTCTGCTGTTAGGAATCGCTCCTTGAAAGACGAGCGAGAGCGTCTTTCTGGGTGCATTGCACTGAGTGAGTGCTCGCTAGGGACTTTGCACTCGGAGCCAAGGCAACAGGGCGTGCTTGTCCGCAGAACTGAGAGCACGCTGTTGGGCAGAGCTGAAACTGACCGCTGCAGTTCAGCTCTCTCCGGACGGCAGACGCCGAAGAACGCAGCCGCTTGCGAGCGGCGCAGTGCAGCGAAGAGCACACGAGCAGCCAAAGAGCTCCTTCACAATCGCTTTCACTTCTCAGTGCTCTTGCTGCTTGGAAAAGCAGCACACAGCCGTTGCACGCCAGGGCAAAAGCTGGGGCAGTGCCCGTCTTCACTCCTTCGCTGTGCTGTACTCCATGCAGCTAGAACGAAGCGAGAAGGACGCGAGGACGAAGAAGGCGTTCTTAAAGTAGCCCCTTGTCAGCAGCCCTGAAAGGGCGCATAACACACGGCGTCTCGCTGCCCTCCGTTCTACATACTCGCGGCTCCCTTTGCCGACTTGCAAAAGTTGCTACCAGAGCAGAGGCGGCCAGATTGAAGAGGCACTGCTTAGGTTCACCTTTTCCTTACTGCACGTAAGCCACGTCCAGCTCCTCGCTGCACTCTGGATTTCCCTTCTCCGCGGCACTTAGCGTGGTGCTGCGTGTGTGCAACTCGGCGCCTAGAAGTGACCGCCAATGCTTTCAGAGCGGGCTGCAAGGGAACCAAGGAGCAGCACAAGCAGCAGTGCTTCAGCTTGCTCCTTCCGACTGCTAAGGGCACTTGGGAAGGCAAGCGAGAGTCAACCACCTTCCTCTCCTAGTAGCCTCTAACGTGGTGCACACAAGCACGGCGCTCTTGCCGCTTCGTTCACCGCCCTCGCCCACGCCTTGCTCCGCTTTCACTTGCCGGCGGCCAGAAGCCGCTGCAGGGGCGCCACATACCCAGCAGTGTGCGGGCAGCCAAGAGCTCGAGAACGCTTCTTCTGCCCAAGCCCGCCTAGGGCGTGCACCTTTGTTCTCAGAGCTCCGTGTAACAGTCTGCCTCTCTCGCAGTTCGAATGGAAAACGAAAGCTTTTCGCCTACGCCCTTCACGGAGATCCGTTGCTACGACGAGAATGTCTTGTGGCCGGAGCTCGCCCCCGCCGCGAGGAAGCTGCTCTTAGCACCGCGTTGCAGGGACACGTCTCGCTTCTTGACTTCGTGCTTAGCGCTCTCCGAATTCGCTGCTAGCTCCGCGGTCCTTCTCAGCTGCAAGTAGCAGCGCTCGCAGTACATAGAGCTTCGCAAGGACCGAAGACCCGGAGGGACATATCGCACACGACAATGTGCCAGGACAGAGACGTGTTCTACATTGTCCCTTCTCGTCATCCAGTTTGTGCCTCTGCTGCTTCTGCTGTTAGGAATCGCTGCTTGAAAGACGAGCGAGAGCGTCTTTCTGGGTGCATTGCACTGAGTGAGTGCTCGCTAGGGACTTTGCACTCGGAGCCAAGGCAACAGGGCGTGCTTGTCCGCAGAACTGAGAGCACGCTGTTGGGCAGAGCTGAAACTGACCGCTGCAGTTCAGCTCTCTCCGGACGGCAGACGCCGAAGAACGCAGCCGCTTGCGAGCGGCGCAGTGCAGCGAAGAGCACACGAGCAGCCAAAGAGCTCCTTCACAATCGCTTTCACTTCTCAGTGCTCTTGCTGCTTGGAAAAGCAGCACACAGCCGTTGCACGCCAGGGCAAAAGCTGGGGCAGTGCCCGTCTTCACTCCTTCGCTGTGCTGTACTCCATGCAGCTAGAACGAAGCGAGAAGGACGCGAGGACGAAGAAGGCGTTCTTAAAGTAGCCCCTTGTCAGCAGCCCTGAAAGGGCGCATAACACACGGCGTCTCGCCGCCCTCCGTTCTACATACTCGCGGCTCCCTTTGCCGACTTGCAAAAGTTGCTACCAGAGCAGAGGCGGCCAGATTGAAGAGGCACTGCTTAGGTTCACCTTTTCCTTACTGCACGTAAGCCACGTCCAGCTCCTCGCTGCACTCTGGATTTCCCTTCTCCGCGGCACTTAGCGTGGTGCTGCGTGTGTGCAACTCGGCGCCTAGAAGTGACCGCCAATGCTTTCAGAGCGGGCTGCAAGGGAACCAAGGAGCAGCACAAGCAGCAGTGCTTCAGCTTACTCCATCCGACTGCTAAGGGCACTTGGGAAGGCAAGCGAGAGTCAACCACCTTCCTCTCCTAGTAGCCTCTAACGTGGTGCACACAAGCACGGCACATAGCCGCTTCGTTCACCGCCCTCGCCCTCGCCCACGCCTTGCTCCGCTTTCACTTGCCGGCGGCCAGAAGCCGCTGCAGGGGCGCCACATACCCAGCAGTGTGCGGGCAGCCAAGAGCTCGAGAACGCTTCTTCTGCCCAAGCCCGCCTAGGGCGTGCACCTTTGTTCTCAGAGCTCCGTGTAACAGTCTGCGTCTCTCGCAGTTCGAATGGAAAACGAAAGCTTTTCGCCTACGCCCTTCACGGAGATCCGTTGCTACGACGAGAATGTCTTGTGGCCGGAGCTCGCCCCCGCCGCGAGGAAGCTGCTCTTAGCACCGCGTTGCAGGGACACGTCTCGCTTCTTGACTTCGTGCTTAGCGCTCTCCGAATTCGCTGCTAGCTCCGCGGTCCTTCTCAGCTGCAAGTAGCAGCGCTCGCAGTACATAGAGCTTCGCAAGGACCGAAGACCCGGAGGGACATATCGCACACGACAATGTGCCAGGACAGAGACGTGTTCTACATTGTCCCTTCTCGTCATCCAGTTTGTGCCTCTGCTGCTTCTGCTGTTAGGAATCGCTCCTTGAAAGACGAGCGAGAGCGTCTTTCTGGGTGCATTGCACTGAGTGAGTGCTCGCTAGGGACTTTGCACTCGGAGCCAAGGCAACAGGGCGTGCTTGTCCGCAGAACTGAGAGCACGCTGTTGGGCAGAGCTGAAACTGACCGCTGCAGTTCAGCTCTCTCCGGACGGCAGACGCCGAAGAACGCAGCCGCTTGCGAGCGGCGCAGTGCAGCGAAGAGCACACGAGCAGCCAAAGAGCTCCTTCACAATCGCTTTCACTTCTCAGTGCTCTTGCTGCTTGGAAAAGCAGCACACAGCCGTTGCACGCCAGGGCAAAAGCTGGGGCAGTGCCCGTCTTCACTCCTTCGCTGTGCTGTACTCCATGCAGCTAGAGCGAAGCGAGAAGGACGCGAGGACGAAGAAGGCGTTCTTAAAGTAGCCCCTTGTCAGCAGCCCTGAAAGGGCGCATAACACACGGCGTCTCGCTGCCCTCCGTTCTACATACTCGCGGCTCCCTTTGCCGACTTGCAAAAGTTGCTACCAGAGCAGAGGCGGCCAGATTGAAGAGGCACTGCTTAGGTTCACCTTTTCCTTACTGCACGTAAGCCACGTCCAGCTCTTCGCTGCACTCTGGATTTCCCTTCTCCGCGGCACTTAGCGTGGTGCTGCGTGTGTGCAACTCGGCGCCTAGAAGTGACCGCCAATGCTTTCAGAGCGGGCTGCAAGGGAACCAAGGAGCAGCACAAGCAGCAGTGCTTCAGCTTGCTCCTTCCGACTGCTAAGGGCACTTGGGAAGGCAAGCGAGAGTCAACCACCTTCCTCTCCTAGTAGCCTCTAACGTGGTGCACACAAGCACGGCACATAGCCGCTTCGTTCACCGCCCTCGCCCTCGCCCACGCCTTGCTCCGCTTTCACTTGCCGGCGGCCAGAAGCCGCTGCAGGGGCGCCACATACCCAGCAGTGTGCGGGCAGCCAAGAGCTCGAGAACGCTTCTTCTGCCCAAGCCAGCCTAGGGCGTGCACCTTTGTTCTCAGAGCTCCGTGTAACAGTCTGCGTCTCTCGCAGTTCGAATGGAAAACGAAAGCTTTTCGCCTACGCCCTTCACGGAGATCCGTTGTTACGACGAGAATGTCTTGTGGCCGGAGCTCGCCCCCGCCGCGAGGAAGCTGCTCTTAGCACCGCGTTGCAGGGACACGTCTCGCTTCTTGACTTCGTGCTTAGCGCTCTCCGAATTCGCTGCTAGCTCCGCGGTCCTTCTCAGCTGCAAGTAGCAGCGCTCGCAGTACATAGAGCTTCGCAAGGACCGAAGACCCGGAGGGACATATCGCACACGACAATGTGCCAGGACAGAGACGTGTTCTACATTGTCCCTTCTCGTCATCCAGTTTGTGCCTCTGCTGCTTCTGCTGTTAGGAATCGCTCCTTGAAAGACGAGCGAGAGCGTCTTTCTGGGTGCATTGCACTGAGTGAGTGCTCGCTAGGGACTTTGCACTCGGAGCCAAGGCAACAGGGCGTGCTTGTCCGCAGAACTGAGAGCACGCTGTTGGGCAGAGCTGAAACTGACCGCTGCAGTTCAGCTCTCTCCGGACGGCAGACGCCGAAGAACGCAGCCGCTTGCGAGCGGCGCAGTGCAGCGAAGAGCACACGAGCAGCCAAAGAGCTCCTTCACAATCGCTTTCACTTCTCAGTGCTCTTGCTGCTTGGAAAAGCAGCACACAGCCGTTGCACGCCAGGGCAAAAGCTGGGGCAGTGCCCGTCTTCACTCCTTCGCTGTGCTGTACTCCATGCAGCTAGAACGAAGCGAGAAGGACGCGAGGACGAAGAAGGCGTTCTTAAAGTAGCCCCTTGTCAGCAGCCCTGAAAGGGCGCATAACACACGGCGTCTCGCCGCCCTCCGTTCTACATACTCGCGGCTCCCTTTGCCGACTTGCAAAAGTTGCTACCAGAGCAGAGGCGGCCAGATTGAAGAGGCACTGCTTAGGTTCACCTTTTCCTTACTGCACGTAAGCCACGTCCAGCTCTTCGCTGCACTCTGGATTTCCCTTCTCCGCGGCACTTAGCGTGGTGCTGCGTGTGTGCAACTCGGCGCCTAGAAGTGACCGCCAATGCTTTCAGAGCGGGCTGCAAGGGAACCAAGGAGCAGCACAAGCAGCAGTGCTTCAGCTTGCTCCTTCCGACTGCTAAGGGCACTTGGGAAGGCAAGCGAGAGTCAACCACCTTCCTCTCCTAGTAGCCTCTAACGTGGTGCACACAAGCACGGCAAATAGCCGCTTCGTTCACCGCCCTCGCCCTCGCCCACGCCTTGCTCCGCTTTCACTTGCCGGCGGCCAGAAGCCGCTGCAGGGGCGCCACATACCCAGCAGTGTGCGGGCAGCCAAGAGCTCGAGAACGCTTCTTCTGCCCAAGCCAGCCTAGGGCGTGCACCTTTGTTCTCAGAGCTCCGTGTAACAGTCTGCCTCTCTCGCAGTTCGAATGGAAAACGAAAGCTTTTCGCCTACGCCCTTCACAGAGATCCGTTGCCAGGACGAGAATGTCTTGTGGCCGGAGCTCGCCCCCGCCGCGAGGAAGCTGCTCTTAGCACCGCGTTGCAGGGACACGTCTCGCTTCTTGACTTCGTGCTTAGCGCTCTCCGAATTCGCTGCTAGCTCCGCGGTCCTTCTCAGCTGCAAGTAGCAGCGCTCGCAGTACATAGAGCTTCGCAAGGACCGAAGACCCGGAGGGACATATCGCACACGACAATGTGCCAGGACAGAGACGTGTTCTACATTGTCCCTTCTCGTCATCCAGTTTGTGCCTCTGCTGCTTCTGCTGTTAGGAATCGCTCCGTGAAAGACGAGCGAGAGCGTCTTTCTGGGTGCATTGCACTGAGTGAGTGCTCGCTAGGGACTTTGCACTCGGAGCCAAGGCAACAGGGCGTGCTTGTCCGCAGAACTGAGAGCACGCTGTTGGGCAGAGCTGAAACTGACCGCTGCAGTTCAGCTCTCTCCGGACGGCAGACGCCGAAGAACGCAGCCGCTTGCGAGCGGCGCAGTGCAGCGAAGAGCACACGAGCAGCCAAAGAGCTCCTTCACAATCGCTTTCACTTCTCAGTGCTCTTGCTGCTTGGAAAAGCAGCACACAGCCGTTGCACGCCAGGGCAAAAGCTGGGGCAGTGCCCGTCTTCACTCCTTCGCTGTGCTGTACTCCATGCAGCTAGAACGAAGCGAGAAGGACGCGAGGACGAAGAAGGCGTTCTTAAAGTAGCCCCTTGTCAGCAGCCCTGAAAGGGCGCATAACACACGGCGTCTCGCTGCCCTCCGTTCTACATACTCGCGGCTCCCTTTGCCGACTTGCAAAAGTTGCTACCAGAGCAGAGGCGGCCAGATTGAAGAGGCACTGCTTAGGTTCACCTTTTCCTTACTGCACGTAAGCCACGTCCAGCTCCTCGCTGCACTCTGGATTTCCCTTCTCCGCGGCACTTAGCGTGGTGCTGCGTGTGTGCAACTCGGCGCCTAGAAGTGACCGCCAATGCTTTCAGAGCGGGCTGCAAGGGAACCAAGGAGCAGCACAAGCAGCAGTGCTTCAGCTTGCTCCTTCCGACTGCTAAGGGCACTTGGGAAGGCAAGCGAGAGTCAACCACCTTCCTCTCCTAGTAGCCTCTAACGTGGTGCACACAAGCACGGCGCTCTTGCCGCTTCGTTCACCGCCCTCGCCCACGCCTTGCTCCGCTTTCACTTGCCGGCGGCCAGAAGCCGCTGCAGGGGCGCCACATACCCAGCAGTGTGCGGGCAGCCAAGAGCTCGAGAACGCTTCTTCTGCCCAAGCCAGCCTAGGGCGTGCACCTTTGTTCTCAGAGCTCCGTGTAACAGTCTGCCTCTCTCGCAGTTCGAATGGAAAACGAAAGCTTTTCGCCTACGCCCTTCACGGAGATCCGTTGCTACGACGAGAATGTCTTGTGGCCGGAGCTCGCCCCCGCCGCGAGGAAGCTGCTCTTAGCACCGCGTTGCAGGGACACGTCTCGCTTCTTGACTTCGTGCTTAGCGCTCTCCGAATTCGCTGCTAGCTCCGCGGTCCTTCTCAGCTGCAAGTAGCAGCGCTCGCAGTACATAGAGCTTCGCAAGGACCGAAGACCCGGAGGGACATATCGCACACGACAATGTGCCAGGACAGAGACGTGTTCTACATTGTCCCTTCTCGTCATCCAGTTTGTGCCTCTGCTGCTTCTGCTGTTAGGAATCGCTGCTTGAAAGACGAGCGAGAGCGTCTTTCTGGGTGCATTGCACTGAGTGAGTGCTCGCTAGGGACTTTGCACTCGGAGCCAAGGCAACAGGGCGTGCTTGTCCGCAGAACTGAGAGCACGCTGTTGGGCAGAGCTGAAACTGACCGCTGCAGTTCAGCTCTCTCCGGACGGCAGACGCCGAAGAACGCAGCCGCTTGCGAGCGGCGCAGTGCAGCGAAGAGCACACGAGCAGCCAAAGAGCTCCTTCACAATCGCTTTCACTTCTCAGTGCTCTTGCTGCTTGGAAAAGCAGCACACAGCCGTTGCACGCCAGGGCAAAAGCTGGGGCAGTGCCCGTCTTCACTCCTTCGCTGTGCTGTACTCCATGCAGCTAGAGCGAAGCGAGAAGGACGCGAGGACGAAGAAGGCGTTCTTAAAGCAGCCCCTTGTCAGCAGCCCTGAAAGGGCGCATAACACACGGCGTCTCGCTGCCCTCCGTTCTACATACTCGCGGCTCCCTTTGCCGACTTGCAAAAGTTGCTACCAGAGCAGAGGCGGCCAGATTGAAGAGGCACTGCTTAGGTTCACCTTTTCCTTACTGCACGTAAGCCACGTCCAGCTCTTCGCTGCACTCTGGATTTCCCTTCTCCGCGGCACTTAGCGTGGTGCTGCGTGTGTGCAACTCGGCGCCTAGAAGTGACCGCCAATGCTTTCAGAGCGGGCTGCAAGGGAACCAAGGAGCAGCACAAGCAGCAGTGCTTCAGCTTGCTCCTTCCGACTGCTAAGGGCACTTGGGAAGGCAAGCGAGAGTCAACCACCTTCCTCTCCTAGTAGCCTCTAACGTGGTGCACACAAGCACGGCACATAGCCGCTTCGTTCACCGCCCTCGCCCTCGCCCACGCCTTGCTCCGCTTTCACTTGCCGGCGGCCAGAAGCCGCTGCAGGGGCGCCACATACCCAGCAGTGTGCGGGCAGCCAAGAGCTCGAGAACGCTTCTTCTGCCCAAGCCAGCCTAGGGCGTGCACCTTTGTTCTCAGAGCTCCGTGTAACAGTCTGCCTCTCTCGCAGTTCGAATGGAAAACGAAAGCTTTTCGCCTACGCCCTTCACAGAGATCCGTTGCCAGGACGAGAATGTCTTGTGGCCGGAGCTCGCCCCCGCCGCGAGGAAGCTGCTCTTAGCACCGCGTTGCAGGGACACGTCTCGCTTCTTGACTTCGTGCTTAGCGCTCTCCGAATTCGCTGCTAGCTCCGCGGTCCTTCTCAGCTGCAAGTAGCAGCGCTCGCAGTACATAGAGCTTCGCAAGGACCGAAGACCCGGAGGGACATATCGCACACGACAATGTGCCAGGACAGAGACGTGTTCTACATTGTCCCTTCTCGTCATCCAGTTTGTGCCTCTGCTGCTTCTGCTGTTAGGAATCGCTCCGTGAAAGACGAGCGAGAGCGTCTTTCTGGGTGCATTGCACTGAGTGAGTGCTCGCTAGGGACTTTGCACTCGGAGCCAAGGCAACAGGGCGTGCTTGTCCGCAGAACTGAGAGCACGCTGTTGGGCAGAGCTGAAACTGACCGCTGCAGTTCAGCTCTCTCCGGACGGCAGACGCCGAAGAACGCAGCCGCTTGCGAGCGGCGCAGTGCAGCGAAGAGCACACGAGCAGCCAAAGAGCTCCTTCACAATCGCTTTCACTTCTCAGTGCTCTTGCTGCTTGGAAAAGCAGCACACAGCCGTTGCACGCCAGGGCAAAAGCTGGGGCAGTGCCCGTCTTCACTCCTTCGCTGTGCTGTACTCCATGCAGCTAGAACGAAGCGAGAAGGACGCGAGGACGAAGAAGGCGTTCTTAAAGTAGCCCCTTGTCAGCAGCCCTGAAAGGGCGCATAACACACGGCGTCTCGCTGCCCTCCGTTCTACATACTCGCGGCTCCCTTTGCCGACTTGCAAAAGTTGCTACCAGAGCAGAGGCGGCCAGATTGAAGAGGCACTGCTTAGGTTCACCTTTTCCTTACTGCACGTAAGCCACGTCCAGCTCCTCGCTGCACTCTGGATTTCCCTTCTCCGCGGCACTTAGCGTGGTGCTGCGTGTGTGCAACTCGGCGCCTAGAAGTGACCGCCAATGCTTTCAGAGCGGGCTGCAAGGGAACCAAGGAGCAGCACAAGCAGCAGTGCTTCAGCTTGCTCCTTCCGACTGCTAAGGGCACTTGGGAAGGCAAGCGAGAGTCAACCACCTTCCTCTCCTAGTAGCCTCTAACGTGGTGCACACAAGCACGGCGCTCTTGCCGCTTCGTTCACCGCCCTCGCCCACGCCTTGCTCCGCTTTCACTTGCCGGCGGCCAGAAGCCGCTGCAGGGGCGCCACATACCCAGCAGTGTGCGGGCAGCCAAGAGCTCGAGAACGCTTCTTCTGCCCAAGCCAGCCTAGGGCGTGCACCTTTGTTCTCAGAGCTCCGTGTAACAGTCTGCCTCTCTCGCAGTTCGAATGGAAAACGAAAGCTTTTCGCCTACGCCCTTCACGGAGATCCGTTGCTACGACGAGAATGTCTTGTGGCCGGAGCTCGCCCCCGCCGCGAGGAAGCTGCTCTTAGCACCGCGTTGCAGGGACACGTCTCGCTTCTTGACTTCGTGCTTAGCGCTCTCCGAATTCGCTGCTAGCTCCGCGGTCCTTCTCAGCTGCAAGTAGCAGCGCTCGCAGTACATAGAGCTTCGCAAGGACCGAAGACCCGGAGGGACATATCGCACACGACAATGTGCCAGGACAGAGACGTGTTCTACATTGTCCCTTCTCGTCATCCAGTTTGTGCCTCTGCTGCTTCTGCTGTTAGGAATCGCTGCTTGAAAGACGAGCGAGAGCGTCTTTCTGGGTGCATTGCACTGAGTGAGTGCTCGCTAGGGACTTTGCACTCGGAGCCAAGGCAACAGGGCGTGCTTGTCCGCAGAACTGAGAGCACGCTGTTGGGCAGAGCTGAAACTGACCGCTGCAGTTCAGCTCTCTCCGGACGGCAGACGCCGAAGAACGCAGCCGCTTGCGAGCGGCGCAGTGCAGCGAAGAGCACACGAGCAGCCAAAGAGCTCCTTCACAATCGCTTTCACTTCTCAGTGCTCTTGCTGCTTGGAAAAGCAGCACACAGCCGTTGCACGCCAGGGCAAAAGCTGGGGCAGTGCCCGTCTTCACTCCTTCGCTGTGCTGTACTCCATGCAGCTAGAACGAAGCGAGAAGGACGCGAGGACGAAGAAGGCGTTCTTAAAGTAGCCCCTTGTCAGCAGCCCTGAAAGGGCGCATAACACACGGCGTCTCGCCGCCCTCCGTTCTACATACTCGCGGCTCCCTTTGCCGACTTGCAAAAGTTGCTACCAGAGCAGAGGCGGCCAGATTGAAGAGGCACTGCTTAGGTTCACCTTTTCCTTACTGCACGTAAGCCACGTCCAGCTCTTCGCTGCACTCTGGATTTCCCTTCTCCGCGGCACTTAGCGTGGTGCTGCGTGTGTGCAACTCGGCGCCTAGAAGTGACCGCCAATGCTTTCAGAGCGGGCTGCAAGGGAACCAAGGAGCAGCACAAGCAGCAGTGCTTCAGCTTGCTCCTTCCGACTGCTAAGGGCACTTGGGAAGGCAAGCGAGAGTCAACCACCTTCCTCTCCTAGTAGCCTCTAACGTGGTGCACACAAGCACGGCACATAGCCGCTTCGTTCACCGCCCTCGCCCTCGCCCACGCCTTGCTCCGCTTTCACTTGCCGGCGGCCAGAAGCCGCTGCAGGGGCGCCACATACCCAGCAGTGTGCGGGCAGCCAAGAGCTCGAGAACGCTTCTTCTGCCCAAGCCAGCCTAGGGCGTGCACCTTTGTTCTCAGAGCTCCGTGTAACAGTCTGCGTCTCTCGCAGTTCGAATGGAAAACGAAAGCTTTTCGCCTACGCCCTTCACGGAGATCCGTTGCTACGACGAGAATGTCTTGTGGCCGGAGCTCGCCCCCGCCGCGAGGAAGCTGCTCTTAGCACCGCGTTGCAGGGACACGTCTCGCTTCTTGACTTCGTGCTTAGCGCTCTCCGAATTCGCTGCTAGCTCCGCGGTCCTTCTCAGCTGCAAGTAGCAGCGCTCGCAGTACATAGAGCTTCGCAAGGACCGAAGACCCGGAGGGACATATCGCACACGACAATGTGCCAGGACAGAGACGTGTTCTACATTGTCCCTTCTCGTCATCCAGTTTGTGCCTCTGCTGCTTCTGCTGTTAGGAATCGCTCCTTGAAAGACGAGCGAGAGCGTCTTTCTGGGTGCATTGCACTGAGTGAGTGCTCGCTAGGGACTTTGCACTCGGAGCCAAGGCAACAGGGCGTGCTTGTCCGCAGAACTGAGAGCACGCTGTTGGGCAGAGCTGAAACTGACCGCTGCAGTTCAGCTCTCTCCGGACGGCAGACGCCGAAGAACGCAGCCGCTTGCGAGCGGCGCAGTGCAGCGAAGAGCACACGAGCAGCCAAAGAGCTCCTTCACAATCGCTTTCACTTCTCAGTGCTCTTGCTGCTTGGAAAAGCAGCACACAGCCGTTGCACGCCAGGGCAAAAGCTGGGGCAGTGCCCGTCTTCACTCCTTCGCTGTGCTGTACTCCATGCAGCTAGAACGAAGCGAGAAGGACGCGAGGACGAAGAAGGCGTTCTTAAAGTAGCCCCTTGTCAGCAGCCCTGAAAGGGCGCATAACACACGGCGTCTCGCCGCCCTCCGTTCTACATACTCGCGGCTCCCTTTGCCGACTTGCAAAAGTTGCTACCAGAGCAGAGGCGGCCAGATTGAAGAGGCACTGCTTAGGTTCACCTTTTCCTTACTGCACGTAAGCCACGTCCAGTACTGCACGTAAGCCACGTCCAGCTCCTCGCTGCACTCTGGATTTCCCTTCTCCGCGGCACTTAGCGTGGTGCTGCGTGTGTGCAACTCGGCGCCTAGAAGTGACCGCCAATGCTTTCAGAGCGGGCTGCAAGGGAACCAGGAGCAGCACAAGCAGCAGTGCTTCAGCTTGCTCCTTCCGACTGCTAAGGGCACTTGGGAAGGCAAGCGAGAGTCAACCACCTTCCTCTCCTAGTAGCCTCTAACGTGGTGCACACAAGCACGGCGCTCTTGCCGCTTCGTTCACCGCCCTCGCCCACAGCCTTGCTCCGCTTTCACTTGCCGGCGGCCAGAAGCCGCTGCAGGGGCGCCACATACCCCAGCAGTGTGCGGGCAGCCAAGAGCTCGAGAACGCTTCTTCTGCCCAAGCCCGCCTAGGGCGTGCACCTTTGTTCTCAGAGCTCCGTGTAACAGTCTGCCCTCTCTCGCAGTTCGAATGGAAAACGAAAGCTTTTCGCCTACGCCCTTCACGGAGATCCGTTGCTACGACGAGAATATCTTGTGGCCGGAGCTCGCCCCCGCCGCGAGGAAGCTGCTCTTAGCACCGCGTTGCAGGGACACGTCTCGCTTCTTGACTTCGTGCTTAGCGCTCTCCGAATTCGCTGCTAGCTCCGCGGTCCTTCTCAGCTGCAAGTAGCAGCGCTCGCAGTACATAGAGCTTCGCAAGGGACCGAAGACCCGGAGGGACATATCGCACACGACAATGTGCCAGGACAGAGACGTGTTCTACATTGTCCCTTCTCGTCATCCAGTTTGTGCCTCTGCTGCTTCTGCTGTTAGGAATCGCTGCTTGAAAGACGAGCGAGAGCGTCTTTCTGGGTGCATTGCACTGAGTGAGTGCTCGCTAGGGACTTTGCACTCGGAGCCAAGGCAACAGGGCGTGCTTGTCCGCAGAACTGAGAGCACGCTGTTGGGCAGAGCTGAAACTGACCGCTGCAGTTCAGCTCTCTCCCGGACGGCAGACGCCGAAGAACGCAGCCGCTTGCGAGCGGCGCAGTGCAGCGAAGAGCACACGAGCAGCCAAAGAGCTCCTTCACAATCGCTTTCACTTCTCAGTGCTCTTGCTGCTTGAAAAGCAGCACACACAGCCGTTGCACGCCAGGGCAAAAGCTGGGGCAGTGCCCGTCTTCACTCCTTCGCTGTGCTGTACTCCATGCAGCTAGAACGAAGCGAGAAGGACGCGAGGACGAAGAAGGCGTTCTTAAAGTAGCCCCTTGTCAGCAGCCCTGAAAGGGCGCATAACACACGGCGTCTCGCCGCCCTCCGTTCTACATACTCGCGGCTCCCTTTGCCGACTTGCAAAAGTTGCTACCAGAGCAGAGGCGGCCAGATTGAAGAGGCACTGCTTAGGTTCACCTTTTCCTTACTGCACGTAAGCCACGTCCAGCTCTTCGCTGCACTCTGGATTTCCCTTCTCCGCGGCACTTAGCGTGGTGCTGCGTGTGTGCAACTCGGCGCCTAGAAGTGACCGCCAATGCTTTCAGAGCGGGCTGCAAGGGAACCAAGGAGCAGCACAAGCAGCAGTGCTTCAGCTTGCTCCTTCCGACTGCTAAGGGCACTTGGGAAGGCAAGCGAGAGTCAACCACCTTCCTCTCCTAGTAGCCTCTAACGTGGTGCACACAAGCACGGCACATAGCCGCTTCGTTCACCGCCCTCGCCCTCGCCCACGCCTTGCTCCGCTTTCACTTGCCGGCGGCCAGAAGCCGCTGCAGGGGCGCCACATACCCAGCAGTGTGCGGGCAGCCAAGAGCTCGAGAACGCTTCTTCTGCCCAAGCCAGCCTAGGGCGTGCACCTTTGTTCTCAGAGCTCCGTGTAACAGTCTGCGTCTCTCGCAGTTCGAATGGAAAACGAAAGCTTTTCGCCTACGCCCTTCACGGAGATCCGTTGCTACGACGAGAATGTCTTGTGGCCGGAGCTCGCCCCCGCCGCGAGGAAGCTGCTCTTAGCACCGCGTTGCAGGGACACGTCTCGCTTCTTGACTTCGTGCTTAGCGCTCTCCGAATTCGCTGCTAGCTCCGCGGTCCTTCTCAGCTGCAAGTAGCAGCGCTCGCAGTACATAGAGCTTCGCAAGGACCGAAGACCCGGAGGGACATATCGCACACGACAATGTGCCAGGACAGAGACGTGTTCTACATTGTCCCTTCTCGTCATCCAGTTTGTGCCTCTGCTGCTTCTGCTGTTAGGAATCGCTCCTTGAAAGACGAGCGAGAGCGTCTTTCTGGGTGCATTGCACTGAGTGAGTGCTCGCTAGGGACTTTGCACTCGGAGCCAAGGCAACAGGGCGTGCTTGTCCGCAGAACTGAGAGCACGCTGTTGGGCAGAGCTGAAACTGACCGCTGCAGTTCAGCTCTCTCCGGACGGCAGACGCCGAAGAACGCAGCCGCTTGCGAGCGGCGCAGTGCAGCGAAGAGCACACGAGCAGCCAAAGAGCTCCTTCACAATCGCTTTCACTTCTCAGTGCTCTTGCTGCTTGGAAAAGCAGCACACAGCCGTTGCACGCCAGGGCAAAAGCTGGGGCAGTGCCCGTCTTCACTCCTTCGCTGTGCTGTACTCCATGCAGCTAGAACGAAGCGAGAAGGACGCGAGGACGAAGAAGGCGTTCTTAAAGTAGCCCCTTGTCAGCAGCCCTGAAAGGGCGCATAACACACACGGCGTCTCGCTGCCCTCCGTTCTACATACTCGCGGCTCCTTTGCCGACTTGCAAAAGTTGCTACCAGAGCAGAGGCGGCCAGATTGAAGAGGCACTGCTTAGGTTCACCTTTTCCTTACTGCACGTAAGCCACGTCCAGCTCCTCGCTGCACTCTGGATTTCCCTTCTCCGCGGCACTTAGCGTGGTGCTGCGTGTGTGCAACTCGGCGCCTAGAAGTGACCGCCCAATGCTTTCAGAGCGGGCTGCAAGGGAACCAAGGAGCAGCACAAGCAGCAGTGCTTCAGCTTGCTCCTTCCGACTGCTAAGGGCACTTGGGAAGGCAAGCGAGAGTCAACCACCTTCCTCTCCTAGTAGGCCTCTAACGTGGTGCACACAAGCACGGCGCTCTTGCCGCTTCGTTCACCGCCCTCGCCCCACGCCTTGCTCCGCTTTCACTTGCCGGCGGCCAGAAGCCGCTGCAGGGGCGCCACATACCCAGCAGTGTGCGGGCAGCCAAGAGCTCGAGAACGCTTCTTCTGCCCAAGCCCGCCTAGGGCGTGCACCTTTGTTCTCAGAGCTCCGTGTAACAGTCTGCCTCTCTCGCAGTTCGAATGGAAAACGAAAGCTTTTCGCCTACGCCCTTCACGGAGATCCGTTGCTACGACGAGAATGTCTTGTGGCCGGAGCTCGCCCCCCCGCCGCGAGGAAGCTGCTCTTAGCACCAGCGTTGCAGGGACACGTCTCGCTTCTTGACTTCGTGCTTAGCGCTCTCCGAATTCGCTGCTAGCTCCGCGGTCCTTCTCAGCTGCAAGTAGCAGCGCTCGCAGTACATAGAGCTTCGCAAGGACCGAAGACCCGGAGGGACATATCGCACACGACAATGTGCCAGGACAGAGACGTGTTCTACATTGTCCCTTCTCGTCATCCAGTTTGTGCCTCTGCTGCTTCTGCTGTTAGGAATCGCTGCTTGAAAGACGAGCGAGAGCGTCTTTCTGGGTGCATTGCACTGAGTGAGTGCTCGCTAGGGACTTTGCACTCGGAGCCAAGGCAACAGGGCGTGCTTGTCCGCAGAACTGAGAGCACGCTGTTGGGCAGAGCTGAAACTGACCGCTGCAGTTCAGCTCTCTCCGGACGGCAGACGCCGAAGAACGCAGCCGCTTGCGAGCGGCGCAGTGCAGCGAAGAGCACACGAGCAGCCAAAGAGCTCCTTCACAATCGCTTTCACTTCTCAGTGCTCTTGCTGCTTGGAAAAGCAGCACACAGCCGTTGCACGCCAGGGCAAAAGCTGGGGCAGTGCCCGTCTTCACTCCTTCGCTGTGCTGTACTCCATGCAGCTAGAACGAAGCGAGAAGGACGCGAGGACGAAGAAGGCGTTCTTAAAGTAGCCCCTTGTCAGCAGCCCTGAAAGGGCGCATAACACACGGCGTCTCGCCGCCCCTCCGTTCTACATACTCGCGGCTCCCTTTGCCGACTTGCAAAAGTTGCTACCAGAGCAGAGGCGGCCAGATTGAAGAGGCACTGCTTAGGTTCACCTTTTCCTTACTGCACGTAAGCCACGTCCAGCTCCTCGCTGCACTCTGGATTTCCCTTCTCCGCGGCACTTAGCGTGGTGCTGCGTGTGTGCAACTCGGCGCCTAGAAGTGACCGCCAATGCTTTCAGAGCGGGCTGCAAGGGAACCAAGGAGCAGCACAAGCAGCAGTGCTTCAGCTTACTCCATCCGACTGCTAAGGGCACTTGGGAAGGCAAGCGAGAGTCAACCACCTTCCTCTCCTAGTAGCCTCTAACGTGGTGCACACAAGCACGGCACATAGCCGCTTCGTTCACCGCCCTCGCCCTCGCCCACAGCCTTGCTCCGCTTTCACTTGCCGGCGGCCAGAAGCCGCTGCAGGGGCGCCACATACCCAGCAGTGTGCGGGCAGCCAAGAGCTCGAGAACGCTTCTTCTGCCCAAGCCCGCCTAGGGCGTGCACCTTTGTTCTCAGAGCTCCGTGTAACAGTCTGCGTCTCTCGCAGTTCGAATGGAAAACGAAAGCTTTTCGCCTACGCCCTTCACGGAGATCCGTTGCTACGACGAGAATGTCTTGTGGCCGGAGCTCGCCCCCGCCGCGAGGAAGCTGCTCTTAGCACCCGCGTTGCAGGGACACGTCTCGCTTCTTGACTTCGTGCTTAGCGCTCTCCGAATTCGCTGCTAGCTCCGCGGTCCTTCTCAGCTGCAAGTAGCAGCGCTCGCAGTACATAGAGCTTCGCAAGGACCGAAGACCCGGAGGGACATATCGCACACGACAATGTGCCAGGACAGAGACGTGTTCTACATTGTCCCTTCTCGTCATCCAGTTTGTGGCCTCTGCTGCTTCTGCTGTTAGGAATCGCTCCTTGAAAGACGAGCGAGAGCGTCTTTCTGGGTGCATTGCACTGAGTGAGTGCTCGCTAGGGACTTTGCACTCGGAGCCAAGGCAACAGGGCGTGCTTGTCCGCAGAACTGAGAGCACGCTGTTGGGCAGAGCTGAAACTGACCGCTGCAGTTCAGCTCTCTCCGGACGGCAGACGCCGAAGAACGCAGCCGCTTGCGAGCGGCGCAGTGCAGCGAAGAGCACACGAGCAGCCAAAGAGCTCCTTCACAATCGCTTTCACTTCTCAGTGCTCTTGCTGCTTGGAAAAGCAGCACACAGCCGTTGCACGCCAGGGCAAAAGCTGGGGCAGTGCCCGTCTTCACTCCTTCGCTGTGCTGTACTCCATGCAGCTAGAGCGAAGCGAGAAGGACGCGAGGACGAAGAAGGCGTTCTTAAAGTAGCCCCTTGTCAGCAGCCCTGAAAGGGCGCATAAACACACGGCGTCTCGCTGCCCTCCGTTCTACATACTCGCGGCTCCCTTTGCCGACTTGCAAAAGTTGCTACCAGAGCAGAGGCGGCCAGATTGAAGAGGCACTGCTTAGGTTCACCTTTTCCTTACTGCACGTAAGCCACGTCCAGCTCTTCGCTGCACTCTGATTTCCCTTCTCCGCGGCACTTAGCGTGGTGCTGCGTGTGTGCAACTCGGCGCCTAGAAGTGACCGCCAATGCTTTCAGAGCGGGCTGCAAGGGAACCAAGGAGCAGCACAAGCAGCAGTGCTTCAGCTTGCTCCTTCCGACTGCTAAGGGCACTTGGGAAGGCAAGCGAGAGTCAACCACCTTA